>NC_044555.1:87776173-88090638 GCF_007565055.1 Rhinopithecus roxellana | reverse complement strand
AGCCTGGAAGAACAAGCTGAATTGTTCCATAAACCTCTAAACTAGATTTATAGCTTAACATCAGAGTTGAGGTTCTGGTCTGTGGTCCTAAAGGACTCAATCTCACTGTTATCCTCGGCTTCACTTTTCCCTGGAACAGGTCTATTCCACTCAGTTCTAATCCTCACAAACCTCTGTGAGGAAGCTCTCATGAGCCTTCACTAAGACTGCCAATGAGAGAACACCAAAATATACCAGGGTGGCAGACCTGTCCCCTTCACCTTAGCTAAGCAAAGACACAGAGTGGAGCACCACCTTTCCAATGCTGAGTCTCTGGTTATGGCGTACAGGACCCCATAAGTCAGTGGAGGGGGCGTCTATATTGGAAAGTAAACTTATTTACTAATGAACTCAAATATAAAACTGGAAAATGATTTGCCTTCTAGGATGGGTTGGGTCTCTCATGGCCTAGTCCAGTTCTGGGACCTAAAACTTAGTAGTAATTTCTTATACCTGTACACAAAGGTCACATATCCCAAGGCTGAATCCTTTCCCCATCACAGTTCAACAATGATTAGGCTTACTCAAATACTTCTGTGAGTCGATGTATACACTGGTCTTGAGCTAAGCAGAAAAAAATAATTCAATCAGTAATGAAAAATAACCTATTCAACCAAACAGGAAAAAAAGAGAAAAAATATGCTAAGCAAAACACAGAAAGAAAAATACTGTATAATCTCACTTATATGTGGAATCTTAAAAAGTTGTTCTCACAGAAACAGAGTAGAACAGTAGTTCTACCAAAGGCTGGAGGGAGGGGGAGAGATAGGGAAAGGGAAGATTTTGATCAAAGGGCACAAAATTTCAATTAGACTGGAAGAATAAGTTTTAGTAACCAATTGTACTGCATGGTGGCCAGAGTTAATAATAATTTATTATATATTTCTTTTTTTTCTTTTTCTTTCTTTTTTTTTTTTTTTTTTGAGATGGAGTCTCGCTGTCGCCCAGGCTGGAGTGCAGTGGCACGATCTCGGCTCACTGCAAGCTCTGCCTCCCGGGTTCACGCCATTCTCCTGCCTCAGCCTCCCGAGTAGCTGGGACTAGAGGCACCTGCCACCATGCCTGGCTAATTTTTTGTATTTTTTAGTAAAGACGGGGTTTCACCATGTTAGCCAGGATGGTCTCGATCTCCTGACCTCGTGATCCGCCCGCCTCGGCCTCCCAAAGTGCTGGGATTACAGGCGTGAGCCACCATGCCCGGCCTTATTATATATTTCAAAATTGCTAAAACAATAGATTTTTAATGCTCTCACCCAAAAAAAAAAAGTTTGTGAAGTGATGGATATGGTAAGTAGTTTGATTGCATCTTTCTATAATGTATATGTACATCAAAACATCACATTGTACCCCAAAAATATATATACAATTATTTTTCAATTAAAAATAATTTTAGGCCGGGCGCGGTGGCTCAAGCCTGTAATCCCAGCACTTTGGGAGGCCGAGACGGGCGGATCACAAGGTCAGGAGATCGAGACCATCCTGGCGAACACAGTGAAACCCCGTCTCTACTAAAAATACAAAAAATTAGCCGGGCGAGGTGGCGGGCGCCTGTAGTCCCAGCTACTTGGGAGGCTGAGGCAGGAGAATGGCGTGAACCCAGGAGGCGGAGCTTGCAGTGAGCGGAGATCACGCCACTGCACTCCAGCCTGGGCGACAGAGCAAGACTCCGCCTCAAAAAAAAAAAAAAAAAAAAATTTTTAAATGTAATAACATTCAGTGGTGAGATGTTAAAGGAGGAGGTGAAGATAGTTAAAAATTCTCTAATGTAATCAAAGAAAAACTAAACACAGATGAGACAGCTGAAGGATGCTGATTGTACGTAGGTAGTTCCCAAAGATGGCAGCAGACAACTCCTCCCCTCCCTGTGTGCACATACTGCTTCTCACATCAAGAGATAAAGCCTATTTCTCCTGCCCTTGGATAGGCTAGGACTGACCTTGTCCCTGGCTTTGACCAAGAGAATACTGCACAAGAAATAGTCTGGGACTTCTGAGAACAGACATTAAAAGGACCAGCAGCTTCTGCTTTCTCCTCTTGGCACTCTTAGCTACCCTGTAGGAGTACCACAGCACCCTGTTGAGAAAGCCACATGAGGAACACTGAGGTGCCAGACACATGTGTGAAGAAGCCACCTTGGACATCCAGCCACAGCCACCATCTGACTGCAACTGCCTAAGAGACTCCAGGTAAAACCAGCAGAAAAGCCACCCAGTTGAGCCCAGCCAACTCACAGAATCATAGGAAATAATAAAATACTTGTTTTAAGCCAGCAAGTTTTGGGGTAATTTGTTCTGCAGCAATAGATAACCAAAACACAGACTACAGTAATTGAATCATTCTACCTAGATAGAAAAAAAATAAAACCTACTCTGTTCCTTGGGCCTTTCACTGATCCAGAACCAAAAAAAGAAGAAGAAAAAAAAAAAAAAACAGCACAAAACTCCAAAATCTTCTATGAGTAATCCTTACATAAATTTCATTTTTTAAAGAAAGAATTTTGTTCATTTGAAACACCAAGAATGATGGTATTTAAAAATGAAAATTAAATTTATTTTGCAAAGTTGTCAGCACCTCTATCAGAATACTTGGTCATGTCATTTCTTCCTAACACTGTTTCCTCTGACTTTTTCAACCCCAAATCTTTCCCTTTTTTCCCAGTATATTTCACTCTTTCTTCTCTTTCACTCTTTCTTCTCAGGCTGTTTCTCCAGTTTGCATATGAGATTCTGTCAGAAATGGATTTGCTGTCATGCCCTCTGCTTGCCTTTACCCAGCTATGCTAGGGTCTCAAAAATGACAACTCAGAACACTGGGTTAAATACAATTTCTCTCTCTTCACCCATTTTCCACTATCTGCCTGTCCGGCCCTGGGGTTATTAATGGAACTGACATTCCTGTACAACTGACTGAGCAGGACCAGCAGCCAGATAACAAGGGTGCAGCTGACAGCAGCAGACGCAACCCTAGAGATAGCACAGAAGCAGACACATTGTGGCTATTAGTTTCATCTTGGGCCAAAGAGAATGAGCAACACAAAATATACACAGAAAACCTGAACATTCCTAAAGGACTCTTTCCCCCATGAGATTAAAAGTCAATACATCAAAACTGATTATTTTTATTAAACCAAAGTAAACATGTATTTTTAAGTGAATTCCTCACAGAATTTGGATTTGGATTTGGATAAGGCGGAAAAAAAAAAAAAAAAAAACAAGAGACAGGCATTAAATCACCACCACCCACCCCATGAATAAAAATAATAAATATCCGCCATAGTTCTTAAGAGGCATCTCTCTGCTTTGGGTCTCTAGAATTTTATCCTCAGGCTATTGTGGCATTTCCCAACTGCTTTCAAAGTCCCACAGACAACCAGTCTCTTGCATACCCTTAAAAACAAAACACTTTTACAGTGCATGTTTAAACTATTGCTACTTGTTGATATTAGAATTTTTAAGTATTTACTATTCCAAGTTTCATCTTTTATTTTTTAAATTAACTTATTTATTTTATTTATTTATTTTGGAGACAGAGTCTCACTCTGCTGCCCAGGCTGGAGTTCAGTGGCACAATCTCAGCTCACTGCAACCTCTGCCTCCTGGGTGCAAGCGATTCTCCTGTCTCAGCCTCCCAAATAGCTGGGATTACAGGTGTGTGCCACCACGCCTGGCTAATTTTTGTATTTTTAGTAGAGATGGGATTTCGCCACATTGGCCAGGCTGGTTTCAAACTCCTGGCCTCAAGCGATCCACCCACCTCAGCCTCCCAAAGTGCTGAGATCATAGATGTGAGCCACCACACCCAGACTCATCTTTTAACATAGTCCCACTGTTCCACAAATTTGAAATTAGCTATATTCCTCAATACTAGCATTATTTGTTTTTAAAATATATGACATGGTTATATACATATTTGTATTCTTGATGATCAACACTGAAAATGCAACACTGCAGAGGTTTTCAAAAGCCACGGAGTATATATTACATGTATTTCTGTTGATATAAGCTATTGTCCCTTACAAAAGATAATTTACATCAGTCTCTAACAGATATTTCTGCAAATTTGCTCATTAATGAAATGCTGTATTTCAAGTTGGTAACGTACTGCCCTTTCCCCATCAGAAAAAAAATCAATATACTGCTCATTGGTGGGAGAACTAATTTAGGCACTGATTTATAAATTGTTCAAAACAGCTTATGATTAAATAGAAGTTTAACATTAAAGAGGATATCTTGTGCCTGGAGGTAAAGATGCTTTCAAAAACAACTAGGGTCATGTCAAAATTCACTAAAGGAAGAGCTTCACATTGGCCAAGATGGGGCAATTTGAACTTCAGTGAATGATGATCATAATAAATTCAAACACATCAAATACATAAGATTCCCTGAGTTGGTGATACTAAAAAGTAAACTATTTTGGCACCTCTGGAGGTGCTTAGGGCACCAACTTGTGAAAATTAATCAAGACAAAGATAGCCATTTATTCTGCTTTCTTGTATAAACTATATGTCAGAGTATTCAAGCGGTTGAGTAGGAAAATCCTTTTTTATAAAAAGAGCCTAGCTAGTAAATGCAAAAAGAATGATAGAATTTGAAAATCAAACACTGCAACACTGAATGGAATCATGAATCAATGAAATATTATCAATGACCACTGAAACAATTAAGCCAGTGGTTTCAACCCTGGCTGCACATTTGTACCTCCTGGGTAACGTTTTTCTTTTTTGAGACAGAGTCTTGCTCTATCACCCAGGCTAGAGTACAGTGGCATGATCTTGGCTCACTGCAACCTCCACCTCCTGGATTCAAGTGATTCTCCTGTCTTAGCCTCCCAGGTAGCTGGAATTACAGGCGCATGCCACCACGCCTGGATAATTTTTGTACCTTTAGTAGAGATGGGGTTTCACCATGTCAGCCAGGCTGGTCTCGAACTCCTGACCTCAAGTGATCTACCCACCTTGGCCTCCCAAAGTGCTGGGATTACAGGCATGAGCCTCTGCGCTGGGTCCCTCCTGGGAAACTTTAGAAAATGCCTGTGTCCTACTCCCAAAGAGTCTGATCTTCATATGGGGTGTGGCTTGAACCTCAGGACATTTAAAAAGCTACGCAGGTGATTCTAATGTACAGTCAAGACACAGGATGGCTGCATGAGGGTTGCTAAGAAAGTTCAAATGAAAGGATCAGACTGACAACACCTGAACACACAGTTCGCCCTTCACTTTGGAAGTGGGACAACGTGGGATTGTGAGCCTCTTGATAGATGCAACAGGAAGCTCACAGCACTGCCTATGAAGTCTTCTTGCCCAAAGAAAATTGAACCTGAATCTAATCAAACCTCTAGATGGAACTACCAATTACAGAAAATGTAAGAGAGAGAACAACATGTTAAAAGACAACATTAGGAAATAACCAGCAAAACAAGATTGTTGAAAATTCTACCAAATGACCCAATTACTTTCATAAATAAATTTCATTGATGGAGAGGGGGTACTCTTAAAATTTAAAAAGCTTTAAAAGATGTATCTATTAACTGCAGTACATAGACCTTGTCTGGATACTGATTCAAATCAACTTTTTTTTTTTTTTTTCAAAAAAAAACAGAAGCAAACAATTTTGAGATAATTATAGAAAAGTGCACACAGACAGGATACTAATAAGGAATTATTGTTAATATTGTCAAGTATGTTAATGGTATTATAGTTAGGTTTTTAAAATTCCTTATCTGTTGGAGATACACAATGAAATATTCATAATAAAATGGTGTCAGAGATGGAATCACAGTAAAATGATTTCATAGATGGAATTAGCTTTAAAATTCTCAAGCATAAAAACAAGTAGGGGAGTAGATGAAATCAGCATGATAAAATATTACTAACTGTTGAGTCTGGGTGATAAGTATATGGGGATTAGTTATGTACATTTTTGTGTACATTTTTAAATTTCCATAAAATTTTTTTAAATATTAGAGTAAAGGTTAATAAAATTCTATTTTGTACTTCTGCCCCAAAGAAAACAATGTAATTGGCATCACTTTTTCATTCTCAATTTAAAGAGACTATAATGGAGCATGTTATTTAGTGAGGGAGGCAGTAAGAGGAAACTTGGAAAAAAATGAACATGTCATCTTACTAATACTGAGCACTTACTCTGTGCTAGCCACTGCACATATATTGTTTAATTTTTCCACTCAGTAAAAATAGGGATGAAAGTATTTGTTCCCATTTCATGAGTGCGGAAACTGAGGCCCCCAAAACTGTCCATCTTGCCTGAGGTCCCATAGCTAGTGCTTGGTAAAGCCATGGTTCTTACTAAGGTCTGCCCAGTAGTCAAAGAATGGAGCATCACATCTACATTAGGTTCTGAAAATACAAAAATAAAGCAGTCGGACATACTTATTTCCCTTACAGGGGTTGCTTCAATTCAGTAATACATATCTGGGTTATAGTTTTTCAGCTATGAATAAACACTACGATGCTACTGCAAAAAGTTCAGAGAAGACAGGAAAGATCTCACTATCAGAAATGCTACAAGGGTTTATTTTGCTATTCTTTTTCCAAGACTATCAATGGGGATGCTGATTAAACAGAATGAGAAGATATATGCTACAAAGTGGATGAGTCTTGAAAACAATGCTAAGTGAAAGAAGCCAGTCACAAAAATCACCTTGTTGCGTGATCTCATTCATAGGAAATATCCAAAGTACATGAATCCATAGAAACAAAAAACAGATTGGTAGTCGTTAGGCGCTGGGCGAGTGGGAAATGGGGAGTGACTGCTTAAGGGGTACAAAGTTTCCTTTGGGAGTGATGAAATGTTTTGGAACTGGATAGAGGTGGTGATCACACAACACCATGAATGTTCTAAGTGCCACTGAATTGCTCACTTTATTTTTTTTCTTTGATACATAATATTTGTACATATGTATGGGTACATGTGAGTATATTTTTCCTGCATAGAATGTGTAATGATCAAATCAGGGTATTTGGAGTGCCCATCACTTTGAATATTCATTATTTCTATGTGTTGGTAACATTTCAAGTCCTTTCGTCTAGCCGCTTTGGAATATACAATATACTGTTGCTAACTGTAGTTACTTAATCTGCTATTGAGCCTTAGAGCTTATTTCTTCTATCTAATTGAGAATTGTTCACTTTAAAATGGTTAGTTTTACACTAGGTGAATTTTACCTCAATTTAAAAAAAAAATGTTTAAGGATGAGAAGCTAAGAGCGGGGGTGGGGGGAATAACTAAAACAGAAATGGTATAAATTTGAGAGCTGGTAGAAAGAAGCAACAGGATTTGTGCTTACAAGTTGGCTAAAAGGAAAGACTGAGATTTCTGATTTGGTTGTCTGAACAGCTGGCTGTTTTCACAGAATGATATAATCTGCACTTAGGTAACATGGGACTTCAGAAAAATGAGAACCCAGTGAAGCTTTGTTCATTTCCTCAGGTTTCTACTTTTTTTTTTTTTTTTTTTTTTTTTTGAGACGGAGTCTGGCTCTGTCGCCCAGGCTGGAGTGCAGTGGCCGGATCTCAGTTCACTGCAAGCTCCGCCTCCTGGGTTCACGCCATTCTCCTGCCTCAGCCTCCCGAGTAGCTGGGACTACAGGCGCCCGCCACCTCGCCTGGCTAGTTTTTTGTATTTTTTTTAGTAGAGACGGGGTTTCACCGTGTTAGCCAGGATGGTCTCGATCTCCTGACCTCGTGATCCGCCCGTCTCGGCCTCCCAAAGTGCTGAGATTACAGAGGCTTGAGCCACCGCGCCCGGCCAGGTTTCTACATTTTAAACAGAACAACACATTGGTAAATTAAGGAATGCCCTAAATACAGTATAACCGGATGATATCAAGGCATTGCTAAATATCTCATGGTCTCCTTGCAGGCAAAATGGAGAATTTAAATCATAGTTCCATGGAGTTTATCCAAAGTAGAACAACTAGACCAAAAATCTATTAGTCAAGTGAACTGACTGGCACTTAACAAAAGACTCACTGCTTAGAAGTTTCTCCCTGAATATTTCTGTTCAATAGATAAACCTGGAAGGGTATCTCCAAAGGATAAGCAAATTGGCTGATTCCAGTTCCCTTTATTTGAGAATGTCCATTAGTAATTCCCCCAAAATAATAAAACTAAAAAACAAACTTATCTTAATCCAGTCTGTCACTGATGGACATTTGGGTTGATTCCAAGTCTTTGCTATTGTGGATTAAGCAAATGTGGCACATATACACCATGGAATACTATGCAGCCATAAAAAAGGATGAGTTCATGTCCTTTGTAGGGACATGGATGCAGTTGGAAACCATCATTCTCAGCAAACTATCACAAGAACGGAAAACCAAACACCGCATGTTCTCACTCATAGGTGGGAACTGAACAATGAGATCACTTGGACACAGGAAGGGGAACATCACACACCGGGGCCTATTGTGGGGAGGGGGGAGTGGGGAGGGATAGCATTAGGAGATATACCTAATGTAAATGACGAGTTAATGGGTGCAGCACACCAACATGGCACATGTATACATATGTAACAAACCTGCTCGTTGTGCACATGTACCCTAGAACTTTAATAGTAAAATAACAAACTTATCAAGTTATGAATGATATACAGATAGAAACAGCAGTTGATACACTGAATGAAACAGGAGACATTTTTAAAGGTTGTCTGAGATGCCATTCTAAGGAATTAGTCCTAAATTTAGGGAGAAGGCATTATGAAAAAGATGTTAATCATAGTAATAGCTATAACAACACAACCTAAATATGCAACTAAGGAGAAATGTTTAAGTAGTATCTCCTGTGCCACCACTAGAAGAATATGTAATAATAGTGAATATTGTTTGTTTGTTTGTTTGTTTGTTTTGTTTTTTGAGATAGAATCTCACTCTGTCGCCCAGGTTGGAGTACAGCGGCATAATCTCAGCTCACTGCACCCTCCGCCTCCCAGGTTCAAGTGATTCTCCTGCTTCAGCCTCCCAAGTAGCTGGGATTACAGGCGCCCGCCACCACACCCAGCTAATTTTTTGTGTTTTCAGTAGAGACGGGGTTTCACCATGTTGCCCAGGCTGGTCTTAAACTCCTGACCTCAAGTGATCCACCCACCTTGGCCTCCCAAAGTGCTGGGATTACAAGTGTGGGCCACTGCGCCCAACCAATAGTGAATATGCAATAATACAAGAAATGCTTATAATAAATGTTAAGAGAAAAAAGAAGAACTCAAATTTTTATAAACATCATTGTTCAAGAACGCCTTTCAAAGCCTATGTATGGGAAAAAAGTCAAGGTAATACATCAACATGTTAGCAGCAGTTATGTCTGGGTAATGGAACTAGAATTTTTTTTGTCTTTCTACTGTTGCACTTTATTTTCCAGATTTTTTAAATGAGTATAGATTTTTAAAACAATAATAAACATGTAGGAGGTCCAGAAATATATTTTTTGAAAGCCAGAGCCATGAACCAAAACAACTAAATGGATTTTAATAAGAATAACTGTGAAGTTCAGGGATGAGGAGTTTTTTTTGTTTGTTTGTTTGTTTGTCAAGTTTAGGACTACAGCAACAGGGCTTAACAACAGCTCCTATGAGGGGGAAAAAAGACCTAGAAATTAACTGACTAGAAATTCATTATGAGCCAACAGTGAATGGCTGAGGGGAAAAGATAGCCATAATATAAACTTTGGATTTCTTAATATAATTCGTATGCAAGACAAAGGCAGTAATAATTTCCCATTGTGCTGTGTGAGTTACACTATACCCAGAATATTGTGTACAACCTTGAACTTAAGCTTCTAAAAAAGATATTGAAAACTGGAGAGCAGCCAGCAGGATGAGGTATCAGAACCATACCTTAGAGCAGTGGTTCTCATACTTGGGCTGCATCAGAATCACCAGCAGGACTTATTAAAGTACAGATTCCTGGGGCCTCTTCCAGAGTTACTGATTCTATAGATGTGGGATACAGCCAAAAATCTGCATTTTTAGCTAGTCCTAGGTGATGGCGATGCTTCTGGGCTGGAGACCACACTTTGAGACCCACTGGCACTGCAGATAAAAGCACAGACTGTGAAACCAGACCGCTAGGGAGGGAATCCCAGCTCTTCTACCTACTAGCTGTGTGACTTTGGTTAAGTTTGCTCACCCTCTCTGTGCTTCAGTTTCCTCATCTGTATTAAAAAAAAAAAAAAAAAAAAAAAAAAAGTACCTACCTCATACAGATATTATGGCATTGAGGCAGCTAATATTTGTGAAGCATTTAGAACATCCAGTCTGACTGTAATGTTGGTTAATTTAATATGAGAAACACTAAAGGTGTTGTATCTGAAATAGAAAAAACAGCTGGGCGCGGTGGCTCACACCTGTAATCCCAGCACTTTGGGAGGCTGAGGCAGGTGGATTACTTGAGGTCAGGAACTCAAGACCAACCTGGCCAACAGAGCAAAACCCCATCTCTACTAAAAACACAAAAATTAGCTGGGCACGGTGGCGCACACCTGTGGTCCCAGCTACTCGGGAGGCTGAGACAGGAGAATCGCTTGAACCCAGGAGACAGGGGTTGCAGTGAGCCAAGATTGCACCACTGCACTCTAGCCTGGGCCACAGAGCAAGACTGTCTTGAAAAAAAATAAATAAAATAAAATAAAGAAAAAAAGAAAACATTTAAACATCTTCAAACGTTGGAAGGGCTTTTATGTGGAAGACTTAACCTGGGTAGATCCTGGGGACAGATGTGGAGTCAAGGGGCAGAAATGACCAAGAAAGAGCCTTTGGATCTCTCTCAAGAAGGGCTCTTTAGCAGAGACAGCAATGGTAGAGTAGGTGGCCTGGCTGGATTCTGGGTGTCCTAATACTCACTCAGGGGACCCACCTGTGAGAAATGGTAAAAAGGGGACTCCAGTGAGAGGTAAGACAATAACTAAACGAACATTATACCCTTCTATTAACACAGACTTGGCATAAGGAAATATTCACTTGTAATCACCTAGAGCTCTCAAAGCACAGGCCCCAGACCAGAAGCATCAGAATCGCCTGAGAACTTGTCAGAAATGCAAATATCCAGGCTCACCTCAGCCCTACTGAATCAGAAATTATAGGGGCGGGGCTGGCAATTGCTGTTTTAACAAGCCCTTCAGATGGTACTGATGCGTGCTCAAGTGCGAGAATGAATGACCTAAAGCATCCCCTTAAATGACATTTACATGAGGCTCTAGAGCATGGAAACTCACTCCGATAAGATATCACATGTACTATGCCTTTAATAAATATATGCTGGCTGGGTGTGGCAGTGGCTCACACTGTAATCCCAGCACTTGAGGAGGCTGTAGCTGGCAGATCAGTTGAGGCCAAGAGTTTGAGACCAGCCTGGGCAACATAATGAGATCCCATCTCTACAAAAAAAATTAAAAGAAGCCACTAAGCTTGATGTGGGGGCACACACCTATAGTTACAGATACTCAGGAGGCTAAGGTGAGTGGATCGCTTGAGCCCAGGAGTTTAAGGCTGCAGTGAGCTACGACTGTAACACTGCACTCCAGCCTGGGCAACAGAGCAAGACTTTAACTCGAAAAAATAAATAAATATATGCATCAAACTCCCACTTATACCAGATATTTACTTTTGTGTTTAAAATATCACAATGGCAATACTGAATTTGTTCAAAACCACAAAATCCAAAATCCAGAGAAAAGCAATGCATCCCCTCCAACACCCTCTCAGCAGGGGCTGCTCACAAATATCCCTCCTCTCACCATCTGGTCCAGCCAAATCCTCCCCTCCCAGAGGCACAGCCGTTTGGACCAAATGGCTGACAACTTGGGGAGCCTTTCTCACGCTCCAGGCATTCTTCTAAGTACTTTAGGCATACTGGCTCTTTTAATCCTCATAACAAATCTTCTGAGATAGGGACCAATCTCCCCAGTTTACGGACGTGAAAACTGAGGGTGGAAGAAGTTAAGTAATTTCCCAAGGGTCATACAGCCAATAAGGTGTAGAAGTTGGCCTGGAAACTAGGCAGTCTCTCACCTGTCTATTCTCCTGACCTCTATACTGTACTTCCTGTTGAGGCCAGTGAGAGGAAAGAGATACAAGTATGAAGGCCGCCATCTTGGCCTGCATGTGTGTGAGAGAGACTGAGAGACATGAAGCCAGAGAGAAGGGACAAGCTCGGGAAGGTGGCACATGGCAGGGAGCCACAGCCCTCAGTTTCCACGTTGGTCTACCAGTCACTGTCCCTGGTGAGCCCTGGAGTGGATGCCAGATGCAGGGTGACTGCATTCTTGAGTGGTTATGCAAATATGCTAGAATCTGTAACTGGAAAGGTCAGAAGGCAGTTTGATGAAAGCCCTTCCCTTTGTTTTCTCCTACAAAACAATTTAAAATGCACAGTGAGGTGAAGCAGGAGTGAAGGTACCAAGAGGAAGTGACAGCCAGATGCGGAGTTGGGATTAGTAAGGAAGGAAGAGGAAGACTTGCCACAAGGCTGCAAGATAGGGTGTGGGAACAACACAGAGGAAGAGAAAAAGGGGCAGAGTAGGTACTTCCCAAGTAAGGCGCCCTCACATGTCATGTTTGGGCTCAGCAAAAGCCTCCTCCCCTAGACTCCCAGGACCACTTTGCATCTCCATCACATTACCTAATACTTCTCTAGGTCAGCCCTGCATCCGTGGCCTCCTGTGCTCTCCTGGGAGCCTGAAGGCCCCCGCAGAAAAGGGACTGCGGCTGCTCATCTCTGAGTCCAAATCCTGGCTTGGCACCTGGCATGCTGTTGGTGTGCTAGAAATGTTTGTGGCATTGAGCCTGCTGAAGCGGTGCTAGTAACCAGACTCGGTGAAATTTGCTGTTGCCTTACAGGCAAGGAAGCATTAGGAAAACGTATACCCCCAGGGGCTGTGTCCTAGTTGGGAATCCCCCAGAAACAGACTCTAAGACAAGGATTCAAGTGCGAGCAGTTCATTTGGGCAGCAAAAGAAACACTGGTAGGAGAAAGAGGAAATATGTAGAGAAAGAAAGGCAGTCAGCAACGAGTATCTTAGCTAGTATAAGAGCTCTAGCTCACTGGAAAAGCTCCCAGAGCCCGTGTGGAACATGCACTAGAGGGATGAGGGAGCGGGGGCCACACAGAACAACTCCCATCAACTGTTGGGTGAGGACTTCTGAGGAAGGTGTGGCCATTCCCCATCCTTTGGGCCCTCTTTATGAGTAGCAAAGCAGGCTGTAGCAGGGAGAGAATGCTCTTAGCCAAAATGCAGGTGGCTGCAGTTGGAAGTCAGGCAGGTGTGCTGTGAAGTGGTAAGGACAAGGCAGGGGTTCCCAACCTTTTTCATGCAGCAGAATCACCAGGTAAAACACAAGACACTGAGCCCTACTCCCAGAGCTCAGCAGGTAGGGATGCAAAAATGTGCATCTCTAATGAGTTGCCAGGGACCACTGCTGCTACTGGTCTGGAATCACACCTTGAGAACCACCAGGCTCGGGATATACCTGGGAGAAATCCAGTACCTAGGCCTGGTAGAGCTTAGAAACAAAGCCAAAGAAGCGAGCTACACCTCTGTTTTGCCCTCTGCAAGAAAACTCTCCCCACCTCACTCAAAGCCTGTGTGTGGGAGTTAAATGCCAATAAACTTAGGACCATGCAGCCGACTTCTCTGCACCTGCTGTGGCCAAGGTTAAGGCCACTCCCTCACAGCATCGTTAGGATGCCACCTCCCTGTGAGTCCCATCCTGCTATTTTTCTTTGGATGTGACCTGACAAACTTAGGTCCCGGGGCAAAGAGCACAAAGAAACAAATAATCCCGAAGGGATCCAGCTTTTGGTTATAGAGTCAAATCCAGCTGGAGATAAGCCAAGCTCAGGAAGTTGCTCCTCCTGATCTGACGCTTTCCTGCCAGGCCTCAGTCAGAATCCTGATGTAGCGACCTTGAGATCCTCCTCTTCTACTCCGGCAAGGGCAAATCCTCCAGGAGACACCCCTAAAATCATTATTTTATCACCTGACACTCATTCAACAGCTGTGGTCACCAGAAAAATAACAGATGCCCTGTCCTGTGCTGCTTATTTACAATAAGAGCACATGCTTGCAGGGAACAGGGGGTGCTTATTTCACAATACTGAATTTCCACTTGAAACCTACACCATCAGTTTCACTATACAAAAACCACTCGTGACCTCTTAAGAGATGAGCAGGACAAGGCAGGGAGACACAGATAACAAATTTACCCTTCACGGGAGCAGAGGCGTCCTCATTTATCTTTTACAGTGCTCACCCCTAGCAAAGAGTACGACAAAGCCACATCCACACACTTCCATTTTGAGACGAGGTCACTGCTACAAAAGCCAAGGTATTAGGCCTCAGAGCACTGCAGCTTTCTGTACCTGCCCGGTTCAGGAGGTCGGTCACTATGGAATGCTGAGGTTAACACTTCTTAGGAGGCTCTGCAATTAGCCGCGGTCCAGAGCTTCATGGTGAAAGAAAGAAAAGCTTCTCCCTTTCACAAATCAGAACATTTTTCCAGCTTTCCCAATGGGTTGCCAAGTGACTCAGCATTGGCCCAGTGTGGGCACTATTATTGATGAGAAATCTTCCGCCTGGGTGATATACTGCATACAACACATGCCCAAAGAACAGTGCCAAGTCATACCAGGAAGAGCAGGCGAGTTATTCACCTCCACTTCAAATGCAGGCAAATCCTTTCTTAATGCAGGGGCTACTCAGTATCAGAAAGACAAAGCCCTAAGATAGTGAGAGATTTCCATCTAAGATTCAAGGAATTATTAGGCAGAGTCTCTCCTTTATTGTTGACTATTAAAAGGCAATCAAATCGAGGACAGCAGAGAAAAAGGGCAAGAAAAAAATTTTTTTTCAAAAACAACCCCGGAGTAGAAAGCTGCATAAAAGCTTGCAATGCCGCAAGTGTTCTTTGTGAGCACCACGAGCTCCGCCCAGAGGTCATTTTCAGAACTGCATGTTCATTCAATTTTGAAAAAAAAAAAAAAAAAAATTATATCTTCTGGGGGTCCCGGGAAGGACCTACTTCAGAGAACTGCTGAAATTGCTTCGACAACATCCATCTTTCTTGCATTTCATTAAATAAACTTCTCTGAACTCTGAAATGCAAGATATAGTCAGGGAACTTTGTGAGATCCAATTTGCCTTTGATATTTGTACCTGCTGTGGAACTAGCAGAGTTCCTAGCAGGTTGAACTCAACTCAAAGAAAGTAGAGTGTTCAAAGAGCGCTTTCAGAAGAAAAACTGACAGCTCTCATTGAAATAAAATAGGGGACTGGAGAGCAACTCGGGAGGCAAACAGGAACATGTCTAATATTAGAAGAACTGAGAATAGTCCTGCTTCAAGAAGGACCCATGGGCCACTTGCCGAGAAGGGCCAACTGTGAGGCACCCACTCCCTTATGCAACTCAGAACTCCCTGAGGCAACTGCAGTCCATACTGCTCAAAGAACTGACTTCCCAGAACATTCCCCTGGCATCCAGCTATTCATAACACATTACCCCCAACACGCATACATACACATACACTCCACCCCACCCTCCACCCTGGTGGTCCTGTACTAATTCATGCAAGCACCTATTCAGTCCATGTGAGGTCAGGCGAGGATAAAGAGCCCTTAATACACTAAGCGCTCAACTGCCCAGGGCAAGACACATCCTGTTCCACAGCTAGCTTGTGGTAACCAGCTAGCTCAGCAAATAAATGAAGCCTTCATAAAACAACAATATGTTGGTGTTGAAAGTTGTCTACTATCTGGAGAGTTTCCCATCACAGCCCATGTGCTCTTGCCTTCATCAGCTTGTGCCTTATGTGACTGAAGATAGCTTTGACAGATTTTTGAAGGGGAAACAAAAAATCAAAACTACCCTTTGTCTTCCTCCAACACTGCCTTGCCACCTACCATTCCAGTTCTTCCTTCATTATAAACACTGAGCAAACAGCCTTTTCACATCTATTGACAAAAGTATCTATGGCAATGTTTATCCATCTTCAGTACCATGAGTTTAAAGCACTAGAAAATATCCTTGCTAAACCTCTCCGTGTTCTCTTTTCAACAAGGTTAAGCATTCCCAGAATACTGTCCCCTTTGTTTCTTGACCATAAGGCAAAAGTATTTGTGCTCAGTATGACTCAATATGACTCCAAGCAGTGTTTCCCCAGACCTGCCTAGTGATAACAATCACCTGGAGACTGGCTAAACTGACAGATGTTCAGCCTGCATCCATGATCCATTAACCCAGGCCTTGCTGGGAAGGGGCCCAGAAAGCCAGAGCGTCCAGGCAACCCAGGTGATTGCTATACTCAGGTAGCTTTCAAAAATACCTCTAGATACAAGAAACGCTCCTCATTTCAGAATCTCTCAGCTGCAGAGTAGCATCCATCAAGAGTCTAGCAGGTGTGCTCTACCCACTTGAATTCCAGCTCTATCAGAATCTCTCGAATTCAAAATGCGTCCCATTCATTCATTTATTCAGAGACGGAGTCTCACTCTGTCACCCAGGCTGGAGTGCAGTGGCACGATCTCAACTCGCTGCAACCTCTGCCTGCCAGCCTCAAGCAATTCTCCTGCCTCAGCCTCCCAAGTAGCTGGGACTACAGACGCATGCCACCACACCCAACTAATTTTTTGTATATTTAGTAGAGATGGGGTTTCGCCATGTTGGACAGACTGGTCTCAAACTCCTGACCTCAAGTGATCCACCTGCCTCAGCCTCCCAGTCCTGGGATTACAGGCATGAGCCAGTACGTCCAGCCCATTTTCTACTTTTAAATAGCATGGCTGTCAATACTTTTCTCCTTTATTCCCTTATTGTGTCGCACAGTATCAGAAAATTTTACAAGGCCCAGCAAGTGTCCACTTCTATTAGGAAATACTTTTGTAGTCCTAAGCAATGGTAGAACACTGGTCTGCAGTGTAGAAGTATACTATTTGGGTCATTTGTGCCAAATGATGGGTCAGGGAGGAGATATGCTTGGTTACAGGAAAGGATTTGCCCCAGGACATTTGCACGCATCATGCACAGAGCAGAAGGACATGTGGCCAATATGGGTTTTCTTCTTCTTGGTGTCTTAGGGGCTCTTCTTCCAGCTGCTCCCTGTGACTCCCCACTGCTCTGCATTCTGCCATATCCAGTGATGGTTTATGACACAATTCAGCAGGCAGCAAGCCATGTGCCTCTTACAGACGGCAATTAGGAGAAAGGAAAGACAGAATTACAAGGTATTTGAAAATGCAGTTCAAAAAATTCCGGTATTATTTTCTCTTACCTCCTGGTGAAAAAAAAAAAATCTATGTATTCATCCAAAAGTAGACAGCTAACTCTGGGGTCAGAGTCAACAGTTCAGTCAATATAAAAACCAACTATACAGTCAATGTCAAGCATGAAAATCCATTAAACCAGAAGTCTTATTGTTTTCATCAAAAGGAATCCTTACCTTTTCTTTGGCTTTCCTTTTCGTTCCTGCATCCATCCACTCATTTTCTTTCTCTAGCATGTCAATAAAGGCCCAGCGAACGCCCTCAATCAATTCCTCCATCTACAAGAAAATACCCAAAGAGGGAACGTCAAAGTCAAGAAGTTTCAGTTGAGGTTTTCTGGAACAAAATTGGCTTGCATGAGAAATGACTCAATACTCAACATGGTAAGTAAGGGGTTCCTTCAGCTTGACTCCATGCTCTGGTAACACTTCTTTTTCCAGGAAAATTCCCTTTTTTCCACCACTAAAATATAACTAACCAGGCCCAGCACGGTGGCTCATGCCTGTAATCCCAACACTTTGGGAGGCCGAGGCAGGTGGATCACTTGAGCCCAGGAGTTCGAGACCAGCACGGGCAACATGGTGAAACCCCATCTCTACCAAAAATATAAAAATTAGCTGGGCATGGTGGCTCATGCCTGTAATCACAGGACTTTGAGGCTGAGGTGAACAGATCACTTGGGCCCAGGGGTTCAAGACCAACATGGGCAACATGGCAAAACCCCATCTCTACAAAAAATATAAAAATTAGCTAGGTGTAGTGGCAAATGCCTGTAGTCTCAGTCACTCAGGAAGCTGAGGTGGGAGGATTGCTTGAGCCCAAGAGGTAGAGGTTGTAGTGAGCCATGACTGCACCACTGTACTCCAGCCTGGGCAACAAAGCAAGACCCTGTCTCCAAAAAAAAAAATAAGATGATAACCATTTCTTTCCATGAGAATAATGTGATGGCCCAGCCATAAAATGAATTATACAGGTATACAGGGACGGGAATTCACCATAGATTATGACAAACCAATAACTTACCTGTCTGTAGCTACTAAACTGGTTCATCCTTATCAAAGTACCAACTAATTTTAATCATTTAATAAAGGACTGAGAGAGAAAGGCAAAGGCATGGGCTGTGCATTTCAGATAGGTATTGCAGAAGAAAGCAAACAGTTGAAAGAGATAACTGTTAACACAGAGAAATGGGCAGGGAGAGTTAGCACCCCAAAGGACACTTCACCAATATGAATCACACTTATGTCAGGACCCCAGTTCTTTCCAAATTTAGTTCCGTGGGTTAAAATAAATGTTCGGCTGTGCTATATCATCTTCCTACTCTCCTCTCTAGTCCTTGGCAGCTCAGAAAAGTCTTGTTATTTCAAATTTAAAAGGGTAGGTATAGGCCAGGGGCAGTGGCTCACCCCTATAATCTCAGGACTTTGGGAGGCCGAAGTGGGAGGATTACTTGAGGCCAGGAGTTTGAGACCAGCCTGGGCAACACAAGAAGACCTCATCTCTATAAAAACAAAATTATTTTTAAAAAGCTGGGCATGGTGGCGCCTGCACCTGTAGTCCTAGCAACTCAGGAGGCTGAGGCAGGAAGATCACTTGAGCTCAGGAGTTTGAGGCTGCAGTGAGCTATGACTGCACTACTATACTTCAGCCTGGGTGACAGAGTGAGACCTTGTCTCTAAAAAAATAATGAAATAAGATGGTAGGCCTAAAGGGGACTGCTACAGAAAGGTGGTCTTCTGAAAGACCTATTGCAAAGCATTTGAACAGTGAGGCCACACTCATAGTGAGGATGTGTGTGCCTGACTTTGCTGCCAGTGTCTGTGGACCAAAACAGAGGACTGGAGGCAAGGAGCTGCTGACATGTCACATTAGAGGCCACCTGCAGCAATGTGAGGAGGCCCTGCCTGTTCATGGATACGAACCCCTCAAAATCCAGTTGTCCTGCAGAGACGCTTTGGCTTTCTCAACGGGACACCCAAGAAAGAAAAAATACTGGGTTTGGCCCCAGAATGAACTTTTCCATTTGAGAGTATGGTGTTGTAAATCAATTGTTAACATTAATTCTGGAAGAAAAGACGTTGAAATGTTTCCTTGGTTCTATAATAGTCAGCACTAAGCTTAAAATAATGTTTTTCTGTTTAATAAGTTTTCAGCTATGTTTTCAGTTCAATAACAGTTGTGAGGGAACCAGAGCTATAAATCAGTGGGCTGGGTTCCATCATATGTAAATAAGAACAAACAGCAGATGGAAGGGGGTCGGAGGAGCTTCACAGCTATTTCTTCCCAACTTGGCAAAAACATTAAAAGAAGAGAAACTTCAACTTGGGATAAAACACAAACTGTTAGAAGAGCAAAGAGCAAAAGGTCCTTTAAAACTCATTAAGTCAGTGGTTCTTAACTTTGTCTGCCCATTAGAATCTTTGGAGGAACTTTAAAAAAATACCGACAGCTGGGCGTAGTCACTGACGCCTGTGATCCCAGCACTTTGGGAGGCCAAGGTGGGCGAATCACTTGAGGTCAGGAGTTCAAGACCAGCCTGGCCAACATGGTGAAACCCTGTTTCTACTAAAAATACAAAAAAATAGCTGGGTGTAGTGGCAGGCACCTGTAATTCCAGCTACTTGGGAGGCTGAGGCAGGAGAATCGCTGGAATCTGGGAGGCGGAGGTTGCAGTGAGCTGAGATCACACCACTGCACTCCAGTCTGGGTGACAGAGCGAGACTCTATCTCAAATGAAAAAAATATATATATACTGACAAAAAAATTTCTAAATAAAATAAAAAATCCTGAGACCTGGGCATCAGGATGCTAGTATCATTGTTCTGAGGTCCAGCCTGGGCACTGGGAGGGTTTAAAAAGTTCCCCAGGTAATTCTAATGTGCAGTCAGGGCTGGGACCCACTGGACCAGGGGAAACCATTTATTTGACAGATAAGGAAACTAAGGATCAAGGAGTCTATGATCTGCTCAAGCTCATACAGCTAATGAGGACCAAAGCCAGGACCTGACCAAAGAACTAAAATAACAGTAGAGAGCTCAGAGCCTCTAGTAGAAACAGAGGAGTCCTCCCAAAATCAGAGGGAAATGCCAGGGAGTAAAAGGGAATCAACTGAGACATGCAGAAGTCACCATTTCAAACAGAAGACCCACATCAGGAGGATATTAAAATGACAAGGAAATCTCCAGCAACTAGATCTTTTGCCTATTGGCATGCCTAAGTCTTTTTTTTTTTTTTTTTTTTTTTTTTGAGACGGAGTCTGACTCTGTGGTCCAGGCTGGAGTGCAGTGGCGCGATCTCGGCTCACTACTCACTGCAGCCTCCACCTTCCAGGTTCAAGCGATTCTCCTGCCTCAGCCTCCCAAGCAGCTGGGATCACAGAAATGCACCACCATGCCAGCTAACTTTTGTGTATTTTTAGTAGAGACAGGATTTCACCATATTGCCCAGGCTGGTCTTTAACCCCTGAGCTCAGATGATCCACCCGCCTCAGCCTCCCAAAGTACTGGGATTACAGGCATGAGCCACCGTGCCTGGCCCGAAGTCTTTAGGACCTCACCATGTAGCAACATGCATTGGCTGGCCCATCACGTTCGCAGAGAAAAATCAATTATATCTTCCCAAATTAGGGAGGGGCAATGGGGAGGGAAAGAAGTGGGTGGACTCAAAGGAGAGATTTAGTGAACAAACCAATGGAAACAGGTAATTCATTTCATGTGGGAAAGTGAGGAAAGTAGAGTCAGATTCATTCCTAGGCTTCAGAAAGGTATGGGCAACCACCACCATTCAATAAGACTGAGAAAGCTGGAAGAAAAAGAGGGATGAGGACAGAAGCCAAACTAGTGGGATGAAGAGTGTATGGGAAGCGAAGACAGCAAGTCTGCTCAAATTAATTGAGTTTGTCTATGAAAGAGAAAAAGCAAAGATAGGAGAGAAGGAGATGTAGGGTTAAGGGAAGGGTCTGAGGGTTTGGAGTTTGGGTTTCATGCATATGCTTGCTGATGCTGCTCCTACTGTTTTTGTTGTTGTTGAACAGCTGCGAGATTTGACTATGTTTAAATACCAATAGAAAGGATCCAGCGAAAAGGAAGAGACTGAAAATATGGGACAAAGAAAGCCATGAGTGGTATCTCAGAGGGCAAAAGAGGTGATGGGATCCAGAGACTATATGGAAGGATTCACCTTATACATGAGACAGACTTATGAGAGGAGAGAAGATTAAAATGATAGACAGGCATGCAGAAGAATCTAAAGATTAGATGTAGAAGGTTGAGAGTCCTGGTATAAAGGTAGGTCTTTTCTCCATGAAATAGGATTGAGACCTTCTGCTTAAAGGGAGGTTTCTCTAAAAAATTATATTTCTTCATACATGGCTATGTGCATCCTGGCAGCATGAACATATTACCAGGAAGAGAGGTACAGTAGTAGCCCCTTATTCGTGATTTTACTTTCCATAGTTTCAGTTACCTGTGGGCAACTGTGGTCTGAAAATATTAAATGGAAAATTCCAGAAATAAACAACTCACAAGTTTTAAATTGCACACCATTCTGATTAGTGTGATGAAGTTTCACGCCATCCCAACCCGTCTGGCCCGGGATGTGAATCACCCTTCATTTGTCCAGCATCTGCACCCTGTATATACCCACCCAATAGTCACTTGCTAGGTATCTTGGTTATCAGACAGATCATAGGAAGTACAAGCATGAGTTCAGTACCATAAGATACTTTGAGAAAGAGAGACCACATTCACATAACTTTTATTACAGTATATCGTTATAATTGTTCTATTTTATTATTAGTTATTGGTGTTAATCTCTTACTGTGCCTACTTTATAAATTAAACTTTATGATAGTTATATATGTGTAGGAAAAACATAGTATATACAGAGTTTGGTACTATCTCCAGTCTCATCCACTGGGCTGGGCGGCGGGGTCTTGTAAAGTATCTGTCTCAGATAAGGGGGAATTACTATATATACAGATAGGGACAAAGAGGACAATAAAAGGTTCCCTCTCAATACCTTGGCCAGGATGTAGCAATAATAGAAAGCACCCAATAAATAATAAAAGATTGAACATGTCCAAAGAAAATATTTATTTGGGATAAAGTATACAAAAGCAAAACATTTTATTATGTTTTAAAATAAATTAATTCGTCAAAAAAATAAGCACTCTCCAAGCTAAAAAGATCTTTGGCAAATTTTGGAATTTTTGGATTCCTATGATGAATCTTCAGTTTCCAGATACTTATCTCTAAGCAGCTTGGTTTCACAGGACCCTCCCCGTCCAGCATCTCCTAGGCGTTAAAATGGCTATCAAATTCATTAAAACTTAATGCATTTTGAAAAGATTTTCAGGATGGGCACAGTGGCTCACGTCTGTAATCCCAGCACTTTGGGACGCTGAGGCGGGTGGATCACCTGAGGTCAGGAGTTCGAGACCAGCCTGACCAACATGGTGAAACCCCATCTCTACTAAATACAAAAAAAGAAATTAGCCAGGCGTGGTGGCACATGCCTGTAACCTCAGCTACTTGGGAGGCTGAGACAGGAGAATCGCTTGAACCCGGGAAGCGGAGGTTGCAGTGAGCCAAGACTGCACCACAGCACTCCAGCCTGGGCGACAGAGCAAGACTCCGTCTCTAAATAAATAAATAAGAAAAGGTTTTTAAAGTTCTTTGTCTGCAACCCGTTGATTGGCATTCTAAATGAAAATAAAAAGAGGCAAAAAAGATTTCAGCCCACTGCCAGAGTGAAAAATGACAAATAGTTTATTCACATGCCACTTCCTTCCTCCTCTGCCTTTTCTTCCACCTCCTCCCCTGCCACCACCACCTCTGTCTTCCCTGAATCCACACTTCGGTAACTCACTCTCTTTGTGGCTGTCTCACATTTGTCAAAACGTGGGTAAATCACTTTTTGTTTTCCCGTGAGCCTCAGCTGCTCTTTGCCCTTGTCTTCTCTGGCACCTCCACTCCCCACAACATCCCCCATCTCAGGTTCTCAATTTTTTTCTTTTTCTTTTTTTTCTCTCTCCCTTTTTTTTTTTTTTTTTTTTTTTTGCAGACTTTACAGATTTATTGTATAACATTTTCTGTAAAACGGTGTTGAACTACCCCAGCAGACTTCAAGAACAAGGAAAATCTTTGAAAGTGATTAATTTCATTGGTTGACACGTCAATGCAAATAAGAGAAATAATTTAATTATTTTAGCATGCTGGAACTAGGAAGATAAATCACCGAACACTTCTGATTTTTATCTTTAGACTACTCTACAGCATCACATAATAACATTGCCTTCAGTCAAGTCAAAAACCTGCTGTAATTTTAAAGTAAGAAGAGAGAAATAGTATTTCTTCACTAAACTTTGACCTCATACCTCAACCAGGCAGCATATAACATTAATAGATATCCCTTAAAGTGGAAGTCTTAAGGTGAAGTTACCCATAGGAAATATTTAGAGCCAGTCAAAGGTCAAAATATAACATATAAAAATTAACTCAAGTGTTATTATGGTAAAATCTGCCATATTCAGGCTAAGAGCCCTCTAGGCAAAGCAACATTTTGTTAAATATCTATTTATTTCAGGGGCAGGGTGCGATGGCTCCCACCTGTAATACCCAGCACTTTGGGAGGCCAAGGTGGGTGAATCACCTGAGGACAGGAGTTCAAGACCAGCCTGGCCAACATGGTGAAACCCCGTCTCTACTAAAAATACAAAAATTAGCCAGGCATGGTGGCAGGCAACTATAATCCCAGCTACTCCAGAGGCTGAGGCACAATAATCGCTTGAACCCGGGAGGTGGAGGTTGCAGTGAGCTGAGATCACCCCACTGCACTCAAGCCTGGGTGACAGAGCAAGACTCTGTCTTTAAAAAAAAAACACACACACACACACATTTATTTCAGAGTTTATGGAACCACACTATAAAAATATGGTTCATTTGGTTGATCTATGGGCAGTTCTTAGTTCTTTTCCTCAACCAGTATTATCTAAAAACAGGTTCTTTCTTTTTCATTCTTTGCACCCCAGGATTTTGCCCATAGTGTTCTGCATCAGACACCAGACATTGGTAAGTCACATATGCATAGGCACTTGTTACCCATCCATCCAGGGCTTTGCTTTAATGAGATGGTTAAAGTAAAGCCCTCTCTTTACTTTAAAGAGAGGGCTCCTCTCTTGCCCTCTCCTTACCCTTCCTCCCATCACATGGATGGAAGAATTCTGTACTTTGTATAAATGAGTCATGATGGTTCTATTAATACATTTGAAGGGACATATGCCAACATTGCTTTAAGGAGGGGTCAGTTTGCCCCATTATCAGTTGTAGTTTTCTTCAAAGCTTTGTCCCTGACAATAAAGAAATCCCACAAGGCAACTCAAATCCCACCTCATACCTATGAATCCCAGACACTTAAACCCACACTTTCAATTCCCTCTCTGAGTTCCTGGGAGGCTTAAAATCGGAATAATACATATATGTGTGTTTAATTCTTGTCTTTTCATTTATATTTATTTGGTCTCCCTAACAAGACCCACAAGCTTTGAGAACAGGAACCATGATTTAGATCAAATGAGATCATGAATATGTAAGCAAACAAAAAAGTATCCTGCTAATTTAAAATTTTGTTTTATGATTTCATATCTCATGTGATGTGATTTTTCACGATATGAGTCCATATCTCACATTCACACCTAATATTAAAATATAGCAGATGCTCAGTAAATACAAGTTGATCAATTTATGCTTTTTGAAACCTTCAATTGGTACCTAGCAGAGTTGAAACTGAATCAAATATCTTACATATATGCTAACAGTTAATAGTTATTCCAATAGTATAAAGAGAAAATATGAACAAACTCACTCATAGAAAATATGGTGTTGTACAGATATGATCATGAGATTTAACAACATGAAAGCTGAAAAAGGAAAAAAAAAATGCATGGTACCCTTTTTAGGTGAAGTCATTTTTGAAAAGAGAGACCTACTCTGATTTAATAATTCAAAGCCTGAATCCATGAATAGAACTTATCAGTGAGTAGCAAATCCATCTTTATATTAGGGGACAAGGTTCACAGCAAATGTCTCCGTAATGACTGTAGCCTACTACCAAACACAAACGTTAGTGGAAATCAAATGACTCAGTAAGCTAGCCGAGTCCATTCTAAGATAGGTGATGTCAACATGGTACAGCTAGGAATGGTTTAAAAATACAGTACATATCTAGGAGGAATAATTATAGGCTAAGAGTTCTGAAAAAGGAAAGAAAGGAAAAAGAAAAAAATCAGTAAGGTTGATTATGTGCATTAACCTTAAACTAATTTAATGTTAATAAAATTCTTAACGAAAAGGCTTAATGTTGAGTAGGCTTTCCTCTTTAATATAGTTAGAAGTTATAATATCTGGAAAAAACCACGAGATTAAAATGTTTCCAGTCTTCCCATTGCTCTAGAACAGGGCAAGTTTTCTTGAGCTGTAACCACTTGATTAGTGGAATGTGAAAAATGGAAATCATTGTTAATAATTTATGTGGATAACCCTGAAGAAATAGGCTTTAATCTCAGGGGGACTCTTAAAAACTTTTCTTTCTGGCAATTGTCACTTTACTAGAAACACAGACATTAAATAAATCAATGTACCAATAAATAGTAAATATTAATTCATTACTTATACTGTAACTATTTATAAAAATGACCTTGGATTGGCTCCTGATAAAAAATAATGGCAACAAAATAAGTAAAAAGTGACCTATATTGAAGTGGGACATGTGGTTAAACCAGAAAAACTAAGGATAGCTAGAAAATGCTGAGGTTTCTGGCAGCCAAGTGAGTGAATAAATCATATCAGTTTGTCAGGATTAGCAATGTTACATATCTATTAAACATGTTGGCAAAAGAAGAAAAAATCAAATTATTTGGGCCCAAGTCATGCTATAAAGTGGGTTATTCTGGTGGTACAGGAAGAGTTTCTCATGTCCTTTTATCTAAAGGCATATATTCATAAGACTCAGGTAGATATTTATATTTATATTTGCTGGATATGAACATATAGGCTGTGTTCTAATTTTATAACTCATCTTTTCCTGTTTTCCACTTTCCAACTTTAAGAGAGGATGAATCAGAAACCAGAATAATATTTACAAGTCAATCGGTCTCAAATAGTCTAGCCTTTGGCTGTGAGTAAATTCTCCCCAGCAAGTAACTGTGTCTGGTCACTTCCAACATTCAGATCTGTTGAAAGGCATAAATGTTTTCTTTAGGTAAATGAATTTCTAATACAGGGTCTTCACATTCCATAGGTCTGACCAGATCTGCTTGACAAGACTGTGGCTGATAATATGTGGCAAAGGCAACACTGCCCAATGCTAGCCAGAAATGGAGAAAACAAACAAGAAAGGTGAGCCAATGTGTCATTGTCATAGCAGCATACGCAAGGACAAGGACAAGAGTAAATGTTCACACTTATTTCAAAATAATTCCCAATGAGCTATCTAAATTACTTGTTTTGCTGGATGTTACTTGACCAAAGATTGCATAAATGAGCTGTCACGACTGGGACCTGTTATTTGTTGCAACAAGATTTAGCCTGCAGAGGGTTGTGAAATCTGGACCTATTCTAGAAATTATACGGCTGGGCACAGTGGCTCATGCCTGTAATCCCAGCACTTTGGAAGGCCAAGGAGGGCAGATCACGAGGTCAGGAGATCGAGACCATCCTGGCTAACACAGTGAAACCCCATCTCTACTAAAAATACAAAAAATTAGCCAGGCGTGGTGGCATGCACCTGTGGTCCCAGCTACTTGGGAGGCTGAGGCAGGAGAATGGCGTGAACCTGTAAGGTGGAGGTTGCAGTGAGCCAAGATCGCACCACTGCACTCCAGCCTGGGCAACACGGTGAGATTTGGTCTCAAAAAAAAAAAAAAAGAAAAAGAAAAAAGAAAAAAGAAATTATATTTGGCTCCTCGAGTAATTTCATGAGACTCTTGTGTGAGCCAGACTTGGCATTAAATGATAGGGTGGGTTCTGGAATGTGGCCAGGGCACTAGCATGAAAAGGATCTTTATTCCAGTGAAAGCTACTACACTAGGCATGTATGGAGGAGTAGCAACAGCAAAACCCCCCAGGCACCTCCCTCACTCTACGATAAATTTAAAAGAGGCAATCTAAATGCAGAAGTTGCCACAGTCCATGCCAGGAAGTTGATGTTATAAATTCTATCTTAATTATTAACATTAGGCATGGCAATATTAGCAATAAGAGTAGCTGACATTCACTGAGCACTTGTTGTACACCAGGTATTTTGCTAGGCCTTCTACATAGATTACCTCATTTAATTCTCACCACAAATGAAACAGGGACGTACTACTTTTATCCCTATTTGTGATAGACAGCACTGAGAGCTTTAATGCCCTAACCTTCATTTATCCACACCCTTTACTGTGTGACTTTGCGCATCCTCTCATTAAAAATGCAGTCACAGGTGGCTCATACCTGTAATCCCAACACTTTGGAAAGCCAAGGCAGGCAGATTGCTTAAGCTCACGAGTCCAAGACCAGCCTGGACAACACAGCAAAACCCCGTCTCTACAAAAAAGACAAAAATTAGCCGAGCATCATGGTGCACACCTGTAGTCCCAGCTACTCGGGAGGCTAAAGTGGGAAGATGGCTTGAGCCTGGGAGGCGGAGCCTGCAGTGAGCAGAGATGGCACCACTGCACTGCAGCCTGGGTGACAGAGCCAGACCTTGTCTCCAAAAAAAAAAAAAAAAAATGCAGACCCTGTTTCCTAGTCTGTAAATCTGGGCCAGCCTTATGACTTGCTTTGGCCAACAAAATGCAGATATTACATTATGCCTGTTCTGAGCCTAGGTCTCAGGAGACCTCACATGCTTCTACTTGCTCACTTGAACTTCTGCCATCACCATGAGAACATGCATAGGCTAGCCGGCTGAAGGAAGTAAGACACATGAAGCAGAGCCGAGTCATTCCAATCACCTCTGCCAAAGCCAACCTTGATCAGCCAACCCCCAGAAATTCAAGCCAGCCTGGCCAAAATCAGCAGAGCTGCATGGGGGCCGCCACCGACTCCAGATGCATCAGCAGTAACTGCTTATTGTCAGATGCCAGTGAGGCTTTGTGATTGATTGTTACACAGCACTACCATAGCAACAGAAACTCTTGCATCATTTATAAACAGGAAAACAAGCTCAAAGAAGTTAACTGATTTACCCATGTTGGTAAGAGCAGAGCTGGGCTATGAGCTATCAATGCAACTTTGCAGAAAACCAGACATAATTTCTTCATTAGGTCAATATTTTATAAATATATTAAAAAGCCCTTAAGAAAAACCAAATCATCATGGTTTGCCTTAATTTGGACAGGTCTTCAGCAACGTTTCTCTGGAAAGTGATCTTGATAATAATAACCAACACCACTTACTAGACAAACAGAAACAGGGGTATTTGGTAGCCAAAGAGAATATCCTTTCTTTCACCGTTTGTGATGAAGGGACCATTGTCTTTATCTGTACAATGGCCTTACTGAGAACAACCCTTGTGAGCAGCTGAATTTGCAAGGAACGAAAACCCTTCAGTATAAGGGCAATGCTATAATGCATGACACTGACTTTCATGTGACTTCTGCCATCAACGTTATAGTTACATCTCATTTACTCAACCACTGAGAGAAACAGTGAGCGAGGGAATTGGAGAATTTAAAGAATATTAATGGCAGTACATCAATTCAATTATCTTAGTTCACTAATGAGGTGAACTTCTAGTGTATTGAGGTTGCAAGTTCAAACTCTTCCACTGCAATTGGACCCACGTGGGTATTTAAGGCTTCGACACCAGATGTAGCAGTATGCGGTGGGAGGAGAATTCTTTCCTTAGGATAAGAATGACTACTGCAATTGCTCAGGCAGAGAGCAGCTCAGAAAAAACGGAAGATATTGTAGGTCATCCATGGCATTACTTGGGAACATCAACAATGTCTTTAAAGAGAAATAGAATAGCCGGCTAGAGTGCAGGAGGAATTAGTGAATTGTTTTACATAGGGAGTCAAGATTTAGTTCTTCACTTAATAAAGTCTAAATCTGAAGTGTAATAGATTTGCTCTGCTTTAACTAGATTAACCTTCTGCATATAGAATGTTTTCACATATGATAGGAGATCAGTGACTTTAGCTTTGATCTGAGAGCTGACAAAGACTCTCTCCTTGACTAAAGTTTAGTCAGGCTCCTCTGAGCCCTCTTCTCAAGTATGTCTTGCCCTTACCCTCCTCTCAGCCTCCCACCCCCATCCTATCCTTGTCAAGCCTGCCTAGTCCAGTTGTAGCAAGAATCCTGCCAAGTCACTTTAGAAAGCATCCCCATCCTGATCACCTTGGCCTGCCTTCCACAAGAATCCTGTTAAGTTGGTTTAGCAAGAATTTCCCTTCTCCTGATGTCTCCTCTTCATAATTTTCCATCCACTGACCCCCTCATTCTCCTCACTGGCTATAAATCTCCAGCTGTCTTTGCTGTATTTAGAGTTGAGCCTAACCTTTCTCCCCTGTTGCAATAGACTTGACACCTCTTGCAATAGTCCTGAATAGTCTTCATTACTATTTTAACAAGTGTCAAAATAATTATTTTCTTCAACTGGGTTTACTCTATAACAAAAATGCAGAAAATTTGAGGGAGCAGCAAAAAATACCTACTGGCGGAGATGAGATATATGAATAAAGGTAAGTAGTCGGGGGACACAGTGTCTACAATGAAACAAACCAACACATGGTTTATACAGAAGAACTTAGCCCAGCCAAAATGTTCACATGGGAACTTCAACTTTACTGAATTTTCTAGAAACTAGAGTTAAAGCAACAAGGCCTTTTTTCCCATCAACACAATAGAAAAATTTTTCTTTGATGTATGTATTCACATTTCTGCCTTAGTAGAGAATGGTAAACATTTTTTTAAACTTTGATAATAAATCTTACAGAGCCTTTGGGTTACCACTGCAAACATGAGGGATCACTCCTTAGAATGATGTATGTACAAAATATGAGAAATTGAGCTCAGTGTGCAGACTGAGCCAAAGATATAGCTGCAAAGTTGTTCTTAGATTAAATCAATAGTAGCTTGCTTCTTATCATTTCCGTCTTTCTCCTGAGAATTATATGAATGCAGAAACATGATGTCAACTGGTTGGATTTGAATTAGGTTTCTACTATATTTATATTTAAAATATTGAAATACCAGAAGCCAAACCTATTCCGACTGTTTCCTACCTGTGAAATGTTAAAAAAATATGAAATGTGTGTCTTTTTAAGATCTTAATATTAGAATAAGTAATTTGCTAACAAGGGTAATTATAAGATAAGCCATTAAGAAGGTTCTGGTCTCCTCATATTCATAAAATTGGCAAAGATTCAAGTGTCTTCAGAGAGAAGCAAGGAAATGGAACATTGGTTTCCATGTAGATTGTCTGTGCTTGAACCCCACCAAAGCCATTTTCAAGCTGTATGACTCCAGAGAATTTACTTCAACTCTCTGAGCCTGTTTCCTCATCTGGAAAATTAGGGCACTAATAGCAGTAACAGGGTCATTGCGAGGATAAGTGAGTTTGCACACTGAAAGCACTTAGAAGAATACCAGACACCTAATTAAACCTCAGTGAAAGCTAACTGCTACTGTTATTATCATCACCACATTTTAAAACCAATATATCCTGACCATCACAGTCACAACTAGGCCCATGGTGACAATCCCTTCATTCCCTGGCCTTCGTTGGAATCTTCACCTGCCCTACATGGACATGAGTATCTATCTGGGGCACTTACTTCTACATTACAGATATGAATAATAATAATAATAATAATAATAATCAAACAAGGCCAGGCACGATGGCTCATGTCTGTAATCCCAGCACTTTGGGAGGCTGAGGGAGGCAGATCACTTAAAGTCAGGAGTTCAAGACCAGCTTGGCCAACGTGAGGAAACCCCATCTCTACCAAAAAAAAAAAAAAAATACAAAAATTAGCTGGGCGTGGTGGTGTACACCTGTAATCCCAGCTACTCAGGAGGCTGAGGCACAAGAATGGCTTGAACTCAGGAGGCAGAGGTTGCAATGAGCCAAGATCATACCACTGCACTTCAGCCTGGTTGATGGAGCAAGACTCTGTCTCAAAAAAAAAAAAAAAAAGAAAAGAAAAGAAAAAGAAAAAGAAAGAAAGAAAAGAAAGAAAAAGGAAAAGACAAGAGTATTAAAAAATAAAAATAAATAAATGAGAAAATTAGCAATTGATAACTTTAGACATCCTTCCTGAACACAATTAATCCTCTCTCCTGCCATTTAGGTCATGAGCATATGGATCAGGGCTTGTCGCAGTGGAACGAGAGCATCATCCCTAGTTACGGTGATGATACATCATCAGTTCTCTGAAGGAGTCCCACTTTCATGTAACTTTCCACAAAAGTAATATTAAATGCTTAGCTAATGGAATATGTTTTAAAATTATAAATAATCTTCATCTAAATAAGATAAAAAATTAAAGAAGTCCTCTAATGGACGAGGTTATGATTTTTAGTTCTGGAGAATGGGGGAAGAAAGGGAGGTAAGGAGGGAGAAAATGTTAATATAAAAGTCAATGGAGGCCAGGCACAGTGGCTCACACCTGTAATCCCAACACTTTGGGAGGCCCAGGCAGATGGATCACGAGGTCAGGATTTTGAGACCAGCCTGGCCAACGTGGTGAAACCCCATCTCTACTAAAAATACAAAAAATTAGCTGGGTGTGGTGACACGTGCCTGTAATCCCAGCTACTTGGGAGGCTGAGGCAGAAGAATTGCTTGAACCCGGGAGGCAGAGGTTGCAGTGAGCTGAGATCGCACCACTGCACTCCAGACTGGGTGACAGAGCGAGACTCCATCTCAGTGGGGGAAAAAAAAAGTCAATGGCAATGGTATCCGCAGGACATATTTAATTTGACCTCCAGAATACTGACCAAGATTTAAAATATGAGAGATTTCACATAAAAATCCAGATATTTAACTTCTCTCAGAGAACAAACCAGAAACCTGTCTAGCCCCCAAAGCCCTGCATTTCTGCATGAAAATAGTTGACTGGAGACAAGTCGTGGCTGAATCTTGGATAGCACATTCACCACCCCCACAAGCGAGCTTCACTAGTATTGCGTCCCAGACACCAAGGTCAATGGCAATTACCATTTATTATTGTACTTGCCCTGGTTTTTGCCTATACCCAGTCAGTGTTATTCGTGAATGTTATTTAATGTTACTCCCTGACCATGAGGATATCTGAGCTTGGAACCCCTGGCTTCGGCTTGATGGATTCCTTTGTACCTCCAAGGCACTGAACATCTTAATTTGCAGACTACAGTTCATGCAGTCCCTGAGCCAATGAGAACTATGCCTTTGAGGTGCTTGCCTCAGAGTAGGGTCTGGAATTTGTTTCTGCTTCTAAGCTGGTATTCCAGAAAACCTGAAATATCTTCACCAACTAGCACCTTGACTCTAATTCCCATTCCTGTTCCCAGACCATGAATCCTAGTGTTGCTTGAGTGAGTCCTGCCTCTCCGATATTAGAGCCCCGCTTGAAACAGTTGGCCAGGGACCAAAAAGCGCCACCCTCCCAGTCCCAGTTACTAGTACCCTCTCACCTAGGGACTGAATCCTGCCATGCTGAGCTCAAGGGATCCTTCTTATGTAGACCCGCAACGTTTAATATCATAGTCACTTAGCAACATTGAAATGTGGCTAGTCCCAAATGAGATATGCTATAAGTATAAAATACACATGGAGTTTAAAAGACAGTATGAAATAAGGCCCATAAACTATTACATTAGTAATTTTACTGTATTTTTTTGAGAAAGGGTCTCACTCTGTCACCCGGACTGGAGTGCAGTGGCATAATTTTGGCTCACTGCAGCCTCAACCTCCCAGGCTCAAATGATTCTCCCACCTCAGCCTCCTGAGGAGCTGGGACTACAGGCGTGTGTAATCTTGCCTGGCTATTTTTTTTTTTTTTTAATTATTTTTTGTAGAGACGGGCTCTCACTCTGTTGCCTAGGTTGGTCTCGAACTCCTGGCCTCAAGTGATCCTCCCACCTCAACCTCCCAAAGTACTAGGATTACAGGTGCGAGCCACCATGCCTGGCCTCATATTAGTAATTTTATATTAATTATGTGTTGAAATGACAATATTTTAGATAAACTGGATTAAACAAAATATATTATTAAAATTAATTTCACCTGTGTTCTTTCACTTTTTTATTGTGGCTACTAGAAAATTTAAAATCACATATGTGGGCTGGGTGTGGTGACTCATGCCTGTAATCTCAGCACTTTGGGAGGCTTAGGCAGGCAGCTCACTTGAGGTCAGGAGTTTGAGACCAGCCTGGCCAACATGGTGAAACCCAATCTCTACCAAAAATACAGAAATTAGCCAGGCATGTTGACAGGTGTCTGTAATCCCAGCTACTCAGGAGGCTGAGGCAGGAGCATCCCTTAAACCCAGGAGGCGGAGGTGGCAGTGAGCCGAGATCATGCCACTGCACTCCAGCCTGGGCAACAGAGTGAGACCCTACCTCAAAAACACAAATGTGGCTCATATTCTAGTTCAATTGGATAGTGCTATTTTGGACTGCAAAGACAAAGCAACATTTGCAGCCAATCCCATATGAGTTAAGGCTCTGTCCCACTAGCTGGAAGGCAAGGGAATGTACTATATGACCTCTTTTGGTGGCTTTCTGTTGAAGGACTCTCCTTTTCTACATGCTATTCTTCTCATTTCTAATTAAATTTGCTAAATTCCCATGGTTACGTGGGTGAATGAGTATGAGAGTGTTGGTGTATCAGTGTGTCCAAATGTACACTTGGATGTGGGAAGTCTTAACGAAACAGTAATGTAGAATTATGTGTTTTCCCCAGTGAAAAAGAGGAGAACCCTGATAGGCAGGAAACCTCAATGTGAACTGCTATCTCCTACTCACTCTCTAGAACAAAGGGTGCCAACCACAGGCAGTTGGGCCAACTAGGTCATCAAGAGGTTCTAGAAACAGAGATACCGAGGGGAAGTGGGGTGGGAGTCTCTTCGTAAAACCCAGGTATCAGTTTTCAAAAGATAACTACCTAGTTGGTGGGTGGGGAACTAAGCCTGGAGGTCCTAAGGCAGGGTTTTTCACAGTCCATTTAAACCAATCTGAATTACAGAAACTTTCAATAATCTGAAAATTAAAGCAGTTACCTGCACTAATGCAACCAGATTTGGTAAATTAAGTATTGCTATTCACGTCAACTGGCCTGGCCTGCTCTTGTGAGTCACCAGGGCTTTTTTTTTTTTTTTTTTTTTCTGGCGCTGTTTACAAACAAATGAATCATGAGAAGACCTTGCTGCTCCAAGTGTGGTCCGCGACCAGCAGCAGCAGTTGCACCTGGAATCTTGTTAGGCAAATTCTTGGGTCCTATCCCAAACAAAAACTTTAAAAACAAAACAAAACAAACCTTGTAAAAATGCAATGAGAATCTGCATTTTAACAAGCAGATGCTCATGTGATTTGTGTACACATGTAAATATGAGACATACCTGAAGTTTAAGCTTCTGACTGTATTCATTTGCTTAACAGACTTTTTTGGTAAATAAACAATGGCAGCCTTCCATCTGAGTTAGGGTCTCTGGAATTTGCCCCTTTGGGGATCTTTCTGTTTTTCTTTTTCTTTAGACTGTAGCTAATAATACTGAATGTTTTTCAAGTAAATCAGTGGTTCCAGGTGGTTCTTGGATAGGAGCCCTGTAAAAAAAAAGGCTATAAAAGGCCAGATAATTCTCTTGTAAGTTTCCAACTTAAGTATTCCCTGAGGCAAACAGCTTCAGCACAAGGGAGGCAAATAATTTTACATTAAAGAGATGAGTATCTGCCTAACTACCACACTACCCCCATGTACATCAAAATACATCAAAATAAGAGGAGAGATTGCCAAAATCAACTTTATTTTAGAATGTCACACCCTGACACAAGGAAAAGGGACTTTCACACCAAAACTGAGGAAAACAAGTTTAATCCACATACTTTTCATATTAGTTAAAATTCTTCTACTGCCAGAAAACCTCCTGCTATAATTTTTTAAATCTTTCTTTATCCTTTGTTTTTATAGCCTTCCCAGAGCTTATAATATTACCACTGTGATTATCTGATAAGATCTCAAACTATTTACTCTGACCAAGGAGCAAAAGAAAACATGCAATGAGAATATCGAGCATTTTGAAATAAGCCATTAATTCTTCAGAGGAATTGTTTGCAAGAGAACTTTCAGGTTCAAACATAAAGTCTCATACTTAGACAGTAAAAACAAGTTAACATAGGCCAATTTGTTCCCAGACCAAACTGAGGGTCAGGCTGCTATTTCTCACAGCCCAATAACAAGATGCAAATGAACTGGGGAAGAAGAGAGTTTTATTTTCTGCCACTGGTTACAGGAAGAAAGCCTGGAAATTATCACCAGACCAACTCAAAATTACAAAGTTTTCTAGAGTTCATATACCTTCTAAACTATATGTCTACGTGTAAGTGTGCATTTGTCGAAAGACATAAGTGATAAACTTCTTTTAATCTATAACTAGGTCTGAGTCTTGAAGACCTTCTTCTGGAGCCTCAGTAAGTTTACTTAATCTAAAGGGGTCTAGGTGCTGAGGTGATTACCCTTATCTTGTCTCCTACTAAATCATAAAGGTTTGGGGAGTTCCTTTAGACCCCAATAAACTTGTTTGTGGAGGCCTGGGGAGTTTCTTCAGACCCCCAATAAAACTTGTTTAATCCTAAAAGGGTCCTGTTGAGAATTCATTCATTGTCTTGTCATGCTTCAAGGCCCAGGAAAAGCCTAGGCAAAACTCTTGGTGGGCTCTTTGTTACATTCCAGCCTTTGTATATGGGCACTGGCTCAATCAGCTTTTAATGTTTAACCTAGCTACTCAGTTCGTGCTGGGACAGTTGTGATGGAGGCCTGTGTTAGTGAGACCTGGCCTACCACAAATGTACTTAGATATGGTATTGCAAAGCAAACTTCAGTGCATAAAACATAATCATGTATTATGTATCAATAATGACTATGTACTGACACATAATACCAACCATTTGGTATTATTATGTATCACCACATGACACCAATCATTTGAACAATCATGACATTACAATGCCTTTGCCCTTAAATTCAGTGTTTATTGACCAACCTGCACCCAAGCTGCTCATATATTTGTATCTGATTGACTACATGGATTGTTATTAATCATGCCTGAATCTTTTACTTCATGACATTTGTAAAATATAATTCATCAAAAATAAAATGCAGACAAAAAACCTGGCCAAATCCAAATTCCTAATTCAAAATACACCCTCTCAATAGCGAAAAAACAAATAACCTGATTAAAAAATAGGCAAAAGATCTGAATAGACATTTTTCCAGAGAAGACACATAAACAGTCAGCAGGTTTATGAAAAGGTTTTCATCAGTAATCATCAGGGAAATGCAAATCAAACCATAATGAAATACCACTTCACTACCTGTTAGGATGGCTCTGATCAAAAATTTAAGAGGTAAGTTTTGGCAAGGTATTCCTGGAAAAAAAGGGAATGCTCATATGTTGTTGGTAAGAATGTAAACTGGAACAGCCATTATGGAAATAGCATGGAAAATCTTCAAAAAATTAAAAATAGGACTACCATTCAATCCAGCCATCCCACTACTGGGTATATATCCAAAGTAAGTAAAATCAGTATATGGAAGAAAGATCTGCACCTTCATGTTCATTGCAGCATTATTCATAATAGCCAAGATATAGAATAAACCTAAACACCCTTAAATGGATGAATACATAAGGAAAATGTGATGTATTCACATTTTGTGAACGGAATATTCGGCCATAAAAACGAAGAAACGAAGAAAATCCTGCCTTTTGCAACAACATAGATAAAGCTAGAGGACATTATGCTAAGTGAAATAAGCCAGACACAGAAAGACAAATATTATATGATCTCACTTATACGTAGAATTTTTATAAAAGTTAAAATATAGAAGCAGAGAGTAGAACAGTAGTTGCCAGGGGCTGGTGGCAGGGAAATGGGGAGATATTGATCAAAGGGTACAAAGTTCTAAGATGAACAAGTTCTGGGGATCTAAAATATGGCATGGTGACTATAGTTACTAATTATGTATTGTATACTTGAATTTGCTAAGGCAGTAAATCTTAAGTGTCCTCACACCCCCTCCCCCCACCACACACACACACACACACACACACACACACACACACACAAACACACACACACACACAATGGTAAATAAGTGGGACGACAGATGTGTTCATTTAATTTTGGCAACCATTTCACAACATATGTCAAATCATCATGTTGTATACTTTGTTTGTGTTTCTTTTGAGACAGAGTCTCGCTCTGTCGCCTGGGCTGAAGGGCAGTGGCACCATCTCGGCTCACTGCAACCTCTGCCTCCTGGGTTCAAGCGATTCTCCTGCCTCAGCCTCCCAAGTAGCTGGGATTACAGGTGCCCGCCACCACGCCCAGATAATTTTTGTATTTTTTTAGTAGAGATGGGGGGTTTTACCATGTTGGCCAGGCAGGCCTCAAACTCCTGACCTCAAGTGATCTGCCCGGCTTGGCCTCCCAAAGTGCTGGGATTACAGGTGTGAGCCACTGCACCCGGCCGTATACTTCGAATATATACAATTGTTATTAGTCAAATGTACCTCAATAAAGCCGAAAGAAAAAAAACACACCTTTTCCTCCAGTGCAGTTGAAACAGATGGGGAAGAACACGTTGCCACAGTGATGAGACCCTCTTTGAATTCATGACCTCGAACCTCACCTACATCTGGACATGCCACCTTCAAGCAGCTACACTACATTCCCTCAGTTTATTCACTTGCCCAGTCCCCTGGACAACTACACACCTTCTCTCTCCTCTAACCTTCAATACTTGCTAACTCATCCTCACTCTCATTTGATGACCTTTCTTCCTATTTCACTTAGAAGTTGAAAGAAGCTGAAGACAATATTCACAGGCCCCTACCACCTGGAAGGCTGACATTAGCCTGCTGAATATACCCTTATCAGATCTGGCTAAATTGTCATGATTGTTTGCTAGCTGGGGAGCACCACTTACCATTTCCTTCTTATCTTCCCGGAAGTGCACATCTACAAACATCTTTCCAACAACATAAGGGAGGGCACTTTCAATGAAGTTTACACATTTGTCCCACTGAGGCAGCAAAATTGTGGTCCCCTGGATTACCTGTAGGAGATAATTGATCCAGATTAAACTTCATTTGGATAAAATCCATGGCTGAAAAAAAATTCAAACAAGCTGAAGAAAACAGTCTACAAAACATTGCATACCCTAACCCACATATATGCATCAGATAGTAGAGGCAAAGGTAAAATAGATGAGGAAAAAAAATTCTGCTTGTCCCCATTATATTTCAAACTAAATGTAAATGTTTTAGGCCGGGCACAGTGGCTCACATCTGTAATCCCAGCACTTTAAGAAGCCCAGGTGGGCAGATCACCTGAGGTCAGGTGTTTGAGACCAGCCTAGCCAACATGGTGAAACCCCGTGCTTACTAAAAATACAAAAATTAGCGAGGCAGGGTGGTGCATGCCTGTAATCCCAGCTACTTGGGAGGCCAAGGTGGGAGAATTGTGTGAACCCAGGAAGCGGAGGTTGCAGTGAGCTGAGATCGTGCCACTGCACTCCAACCTGGGCAACAGAGTGAGACTCTGTCTCAAAAAAAAAAAAAAAAAAAAAAGGAAGAAAAGAAAGTGTTTTAACAGTTAAAATAATATATTTATCCTTTCTTCCCAATTTTCCCCATTAACAAAGAATCTGGAAAATGGTATCATCACTTTTCTGCAGTCAGCAGGGACATGAGAAGATGCTATCCAAGTGTCCAGATAATATTTAATATCTACTGAGAACTAAAGTTCCACCAACAAGGTCTAGATTCAGTGGGTGAGCAAAGTTCCTGCCCAGCGAAGGTTTCCTTGCTCCGAGTAGCACTCAACAAGGCAGACCAGGAGAACACGGTCCACCATGAACAACACAGGGAGCATATTTACATTGTGTCACAGCAAAAAACACACTGATGAACAAGCAAAATACAGATGTAAATGCTGTGCCCATCTGTCCCAGTTATACCATTACAAGAAAACATTTACAAACAAGTAAGAAGGTTCCCGAGCAGGACCTGGAAGGGTCAGAGGTTTACTCTTGGGGATACAAGCAGAGAAATATAGTGTAAGTTGCCCTTGGAAGTTGGGGGTACAGGCAGGGAGGAAGGGAGGCCCTGAGAACGGTGACCAGAAGTGTCCTTTGCACAATGTTAGACCCAGGTTGTTTTGAGGAATGGGATTAAGGCTTAATTTCATCTATTCTTCCTCTGATTTCTGGTAACCTCTCTCAGAGGTAAGGGATGAATCTATTTTTAAAACCTCTAGAGAAAGAGATCCTACAACCTTCTTCGGCAATTCAATATTATATTTAGCACTTCGTGCTCAAGAAACATCCCCTCATACCTAACCTTAAATGTTCACACACTGCTTCTTACACCTCTCTCATTCTCTTCACAGTAGGGGTGGAAAGCAGCTGGGCATCATCTTTTATGTGATTCATAGCAGTTAAAACATACACACACACGCACACACAATCTACTTGTTTTGCATCTTAACCCATCAATACGACACACACACACACACACACACCATATATATATATATATAGTTGTTTTATGCTGTTCTCTGGAAAAAGACTTTTTTTTTTTTTTTTTTTTTTTTTTTTTGAGACGGAATCTTGCTCTGTTGCCCAGGCTGGAGTACAGTGGTGCCATCATCTCAGCTCACTGCAGCCTCCGCCTCCTGGATTCAAGCGATTCTCCTGCCTCAGCCTCCCAAGTAGCTGGGACTACAGGCGTGTGCCACTACGCCTGGCTAATTTTTGTACTTTTTGTAGAGACGAGGTTTCACCACCTTGGCCAGGCTGGTCTCAAACTCCTGACCTCAAACAATTTGCCTGCTTCGGCCTCCCAAAGTGCTGGAATTACAGGCGTGAGCCACTGCACGCAGCCCTAAAGTAACTTTATATGCTAGTGACTTTATAGGGTCAAAGCATATCCAAAATAATTGCACTACTCTTCCAGAGTAATGGCCCACTAAGAATTTCTATATTTAATAGTTCCTCTAATAACAAAAATGCCTCTTGAATGAAATCATAGCTTACAAGATTCACCATTCACTTCACTTTAAATTGATAGAAAAATAAAAACTGTTTCCAAGATACAAAATCCTTACGGCCTCTAGTGGAAGGAGAATTAGTCAGATACAAGCCTCAAAAACAAAGATGACAGTAACATGGCTATAAACTGGGAGGTGAGCCAAGGGTGGGAGAGAAGCCAAGATTAAAGAGCCAGGTGAGGCCCGACACAGTGGCTCATGCCTTTAATCCCAGCACTTTGGGAGGCCGAGGTGAGAGGATCATTTGAGCTCTGGAGTTCAAGACAAGCCTGGGCAACATGGCAAGACCCCATCTTGAATAAAAATAAATAAATAAAGAGCCAGGTGAGCAGGTGGAGGAGGTCTCAGAGAAAACTAAATTAGAGCCTCTTGGACCTAGCAGAGGATAGATGCAAAGATGGAAGGTACAGGCAAAGTTTAAGACAAAATTCCATTGCCAAATTGAAAATGAAATTCTACCATCTAATATCTCTATCATGCACATTTTAAATATTCAGAATACTGAAAATAAAAGATAGTTACAAATATATCACAAAGAAATGTTAAAACTATAATTACAGTGACCCAGTTAAAAACTCTGGGGGAAAATGGGAATCCACTGATAAGACGGGGAAGTTTGAAAACAATGTGTGGCCTCTAGCATTTCTCTAAATATCTTCATATAACCCATCAAAGTAGAGCTTGAGTGTATCTTATCGTATGTAATTTATACCTAAATAAAAATAAATAAGGCACACACACACACACACACACAAAAAAAAAAAAAAAAAAAAAAAAAAAAAAACAATAGAGCTTGGGCTACAAATGCCCTCTGTCTAATCCCTGAAGATGATTTTTATTGGATCAGTTAATATATGGACGATTCCAGCATGAAAGTTATCCAGCGATGTAACATTGCAATCTTCTTAAACTTACCCTTGAGAATTCCAGCCATCTATACTGAAAGCGCCTGCTAAGGTTTGGAATTCTGGAATAAACCATTCTCCACACCAAATAGTTGGCAATGGTCCTGTTAACAGAGAGAGATGCTCATTTATTGTATTTTAGGTCAATATCTGATGCTCTGCAGAACACCTTGAGAAAAACAGTTGGCAAAGCTCCACCGAGGGACCTCTTACTCATACAAAAATGCAGAACTTTCACTTGAGAAATGACATAAGATGATAAATGTCAATAAGCACAACCAAAATTGGCTTGCTTTTCACCACCCAACAGAGATAGATGAAGGAAAGATTCCAGCCCCAGCCCTCAGAGTGAACATTTTGCTTTCACTCTCAGGGTATAAAGTCCACTGTTACACAGCCTTTCATGTCTGGAAATTGTGAGTACCTTCAAATTACAGCAGATCCTCAAATAGCATCATTTCATTCAACATCCTTTTGTTATACAGTTGATACGAAAAAGATCCATTCTGGGCCAGGGTCACTGTCTGTAGAGTTTGCACAGTCTCCCCAAGTCTGCACAGGTTTTCTCCAGGTACTGTTGTTTCCTCCCACATCCCAAAGATGTGCCTGTTAGGTTAATCGGTATGTCTACACGTTCCCAGTGTGAGCGAGCGTGGTGTGTGAGTGACTGCACCCTGCAACAGGATGGCGTCCTAGCCAGGGCTGGTTCCCGCCTGCTGCCCTGAGCTGCCTAGATAGGCTCCAGCACCTGCAACCCTGAACTAGAATAACTGGGTTAATAATCATCTTACTTGCTTTTATTCATCTTTCTTAAATGTATGCATGGCTCACATGTATTCAATGTTCAATATTAGAAGCGTTTTGGTCTTTATTTAGAAGTTTGATGATGTTTTTGTGAGCAGGAATATGCCATAGGAACTTAATTCTTGTTTACATCAATTAGCCTATGGTAAAACTGATTTCATTATCTGTCATTCTGCTTAAAGTCACAGTTTCCAAGAACCTATCGATGATGTTAAGTGAGGACTTACTGGATTAGGTGACTTGATACCATGCCTATGTATTCTTTGCCTTTGGAAACTAACAGCAAAATATTGGCTAATACCAATTATCTAATTTTGCACCCTCATTCTATACTTACTAAATATGTGAGTTTGGACAAGTCACTTAAGGTCTGTGATTTTACCTTTCCTTGTCATACAATGAGGATCATCCCCACCTTACAGGGTTGTTGTAGGGTTCAAATAAATAACAAAATGCTTGACAAATCTATTTCTGGGGTTTTGTCTTTCACTTCCAAATGTATGAATAAGCTCATGTAATGCCTATAATACATATCTTTAAAAATATGTTAAATTTGAAGGGTTGCCTTTTTCTATAAGCAAAAGATGACCTGACCTCATAAGAATGTGTGATCTGAGTTAATTTCTAACCCAATAGTGATGATGGATTTTTAATGATCCATTCCCGTCCCAGCTATGCCATTACCATGGTGAGTAATAACACACATTCCTGAAATGGCTTTCTGGTCAATCATGTGAGAGCAGTGTGACATGATGACACTAAAAGCCCATCAAGAACAAACCACACTCTCATTTGTATGACATTCTGACAGTGGACATGTGCTCCTACTAGTAAAATATTTTTCAGCATACATACCCAATACATGGATGTTTAATTTCTACAGAGATATACTAATAGACTAATATATTAGGAATATTTTTAAATACAAAAACGGAAATTTCAAAAGATGAGGTAAAATGAGATTAAAAATCTTCAAAAGTCATTAATCCTTCAAACACCATTGGGTTAATTCTTCAAGACATAGTGTCCATATAGGATTTGGTTAATACAACGACAATGAATATAAATCCACATTTCTTAGAGTCTTCTTGACTATTTCAAAAATTTATGGCATGTCTTTGTCAGATTACCATTGTGCTTGTTCCTGTTAGACTACCATTGTATTTCTCTTGTCATCTGGCTAACCAACATGGCGTACCAGCCTGGGAGAAAGGGTCACTTCTGCCAATTTCTAGCTGTTCTCTTGTGCTTACATCATCAATAATCATTTCAATTCCTGTTTCTCTGGAAGAATTTTTAAGCCACTTATCTACGCTGTATGTAGTAAACTAGACAAACTAGAGAATAAAATTCATAAATCCACAGATATATGTAAACTGCTCAAGATTTTTTTTTTTTTTTTTTGAAGATGGAGTCTCGCTCTGTCACCCAGGCTGGAATGCAATGGTGCGATCTCCACTCACTGCAACCTCTGCCTCCTGGGTTCAAGCAATTCTCCTGCCTCAGCCTCCTGAGTAGCTGGGATTACACGTGCCTGCCACCACGCCTGGCTAATTTCTATATTTTTAGTAGAGAAGGGGTTTCACCATGTTGGTCAGGCTGGTCTCAAACTCCTGACCTCAGGTGATCCTCCCGCCTCAGCCTTCCAAAGTGCTGGGATTACAGGCATGAGCCACCGCACCAGCTGAGATTATTTTTAATACATTGAACGAAAACAAGCCAGTGAGGGTAACAGTGGCCCTCTCACGTGTTCCACGCAGATCAAATGAAGGGTCCATAGCCATCAATATAGAACTCAATAAAGCATAATTATTTTTCTTAAAAAGTTTTTTTATTTCAATAGCTTTTGGGGATATAAGTGGTTTTTGGTTATATGGATAAATTGTATAGTGGTGGGCCACGTGCGGTGGCTCAAGCCTGTAATCCCAGCACTTTGGGAGGCCGAGACGGGCGGATCACGAGGTCAGGAGATTGAGACCATCCTGGCTAACACTGTGAAACCCTGTCTCTACTAAAAAATACAAAAAACTAGCCGGGCAAGGTGGCGGGCACCTGTAGTCCCAGCTACTCGGGAGGCTGAGGCAAGAGAATGGTGTGAACCCGGGAGGCTGAGCTTGCAGTGAGCCGAGGTCCAGCCACTGCACTCCAGCCTGGGCGACAGAGCAAGACTCCGTCTCAAAAAAAAAAAAAAAAATTGTATGGTGGTGAAGTCTGAGATGTTATAGTGCACCCATCACCCAAGTAATGTACACTGGATCCAATCTGTAGTTTTTTTTATCCCTCATCCCCTTCCTACCCTCCCTGCTTCTGAGTCTCCAAAGTCCATTATATTACTGTGTATAAAGTTTAATTATTTTTAAATTTAAATAAAGATATAGAAGTTCTAAAATGTTCTTCTCAGACCCAATGGATCTTGTTAGGGTATGCACATTCCCCTAAGATACCACTGCCCTAATCAGCAAAGTCTGGCCCTTGTCCATCTCTGTTGAGGCCACTAAGTGGTTTGGGGTCATTCCTTTGGCTCTTTTGCATTCACATCTCCACTCCTTAATAGGGTAAGAAGTGCTCACTGAGCACTTACTGTTGGCCAAGTATTGTGCCAGATGCCATGAGGAACATAAAGAAATAAGAACCTAGCACCTCCAGTTAGAGAACTCAAAGTCCAGCTGGGAACACAGGACTTCAGATTTCAGCTTGTTCATGTAATTGGGTTGTTTAATTGAAGGGACACATGGTAAGTATATAAGGGATCTTTCTTTCATTCACTCAATCAACACATCCTGAGCGCCCACACATATACTAACAGTTCTACGTGCTGGGGAGATGGATAGTCCCTGATTTCCTTAGCTTTTAGTTGAGCAGGGGAGATGAGGCAAGTGCATAAATGATGATTTGGTAGACTCTAGCACCGAAAAGTGCATGCCGGACACTTCACTGTAAGGATAGTACATCTCAAACTGAGGGCTAAGGGAAGGCTTCATGAGAGGAACATGCCGAAAGGTTAAAAGGCTTTGGTGTTACAAACAGGAACGTGAACTCTGGACCGGCTAAATAATGGTCGAATCGGCTGATGTGTTGGAGAGGATGGTGAACAGGATCATCACTCAAGAAAGTGGGCAGAAAGGCCAGCCACACTGGGGAGATGCAGACAGTGACCAGGGCATGGTCTCTAGCACATTCATGGGCCAATCCTGGTCTTAGAGCAAGGACTTTATGTTCTTTGTCTCTAAAATACCTCTTGCCAGGCGTGTGAACCATGCTGGATCCATAGGTGGAGACGAGAAGGAAGTCAACAGCCAGCAGATGTCCTTTCATCAGTTCAAAAGATATTCCCTCAAAGGAGTGGTGATGAGCCAGAATAACTGGGGAAGTTGTTAGGGGGCCCGATGGTGGCGGTGGAAGAGGCAGTATGGCAAAGTATACTGGGGTTTGAGAAGTAGGGGCCCTTCCAGCTCCCCTGAAATCATCCCATTTAGGCATCTCACATTAACTATGATCCTCACAGTGCTGCTGTAAGAGAGATGTTATTATACCCATTTTACATATGAGGAAACTTCAGGCTTAGAACCATTAAGTAAACTCACAATCACATATTCGATGAGTCTCAAACTAGAATCACCCGCGGAAGTTGTTAAAAGTCCACATGCCTAGGCCACCCCAGGCCAATTAGGTCACAATATCTGAAGTGGTACCCAACATAAATATTGCTTATAAATCTCCTCAGCTAAGTCCAATGTGAGGCCAAGTTGAAGAACCACTGTAACAAACAATGGAGGCCTGACCAGACCCAGGTGTGTCTAACTCTAAAGCCTGCATGCTTTTCGTTATGCCACACAGTGATGAATTAAAGCCTCTAATTTTTTTTTTTTTTTTTTTTTTTTTTTTTTGAGACAGAGTTTCACTCACTCCTGTCACCCAGGCTGGAGTACAATGGCACTATCTAAGCTCACTACAGCCTTGACCTCCTGGGCTCAAGGGAACCTCCTGCCTCAGCCTCCCAAGTAGTTGGGACTACAGGCACGTGCCACTGTGCTCAGCACATTTTTTTGTATTTTTGGTAGAGACAGGGTTTCACCATTTTGCCAGGCTGGTCTCAAACTCCTGGACTCAAGCGATCCATCCAATTCGGCCTCCCAAGTTGCTGGGATTACAGGCGTGAGCCACCATGCCTGGCCAAGCCTCTAATTCAGCTAAGATTTCCCGGCCAATCACAGAGACCCCAAAACACTCCAACAAAGATGCTTCACAGAAATCTAAGGGCATAAAAATTATGAGGACTTCCTGGACAAGGCATTACAAAGGGTGATAGCATAACAACCAGACCTCTGCAAGCGGGAAGCTGGAATACTGAGAAGTTCACACAGCGAGACAATGGCACTGATGAGTTTCTTCAGTGTGTTATAAATACACTGACAGAATGCTATGGAGCACAGCTTTGGAGTGCTAATATTACCACGCCAGGAACAGATATAACCATAATGACTGAATCACTGTCACCTAATGCTCAGATACATCAAAAAGCAAAAATCAGACTCAGCAACAGTCCTTGAAAATAACACATAATATCCTTTTTTTCCAAAAAACACATTTTCAGCCATATGGTAATTTCCCCAAGTGGCAATAAATAAAATAGAGAAAGGCCAAGCATCTCAGAAGAGAACCCACCACAAAGAGAGCAACATGAAATCATTTCCTAAAGCCTCTGACTTGGAAGATTTTTTTAATTTTTAGATTTGGGATGCTCAATTGGTAAGTATATTGCAAATATTCCAAAATCTGAATAAATCCAAAATCAGAAACACTTCTGATCCCAGGTATTCTGGATAAGGGATACTCAACCTGTAGAGGCAGCTTACATTTGTATTACATTTCAGAGATCATAAAATACCTTCTTTGATTTTTATAACAGTGCTGTGAAGTGATTATTATTATTATCCTTATTTTCAGATGAAGAAAACAAAGGTAAGAGGTCAAGGTACTTCCAAGAATGTATCAAATCTAGGACCAACATCTGGGTTTTCAGATTCCAGAGCTTGCATTTGCTCCTCTCGGTCATACTATCTGAAGCGAGCCACAGAGGTTCTTCTTAAAGGTTCTCAAAGCCAGAGATCTTCCTAAATCCTACAGGCTGCCCAGAGGCATATGTAAGGCAGTGATTCTGAAAGTGTGTCCCTGAGCCAGCAGCTTCAGCATCATCTGAGAACTTGTTAGAAAATTCCGAGGCCTTACCCCCAGACCTGCTGAATCAGAATCCGTGGGGCGGGGGGCCAGCAGACTGTATTTTAGCAAGCCCTCCAGGGGATTCTGATCCGTGTCAGTTTTGAAAACAGCTGGTCTAGGAAAACTCCATCTCCTCATCATTCTGCACATACAGCTCAACTAGGACTTCCTAAATCCCACATCAGTGCTTCTGAAACTTGAAGGTATATATGAGTCCCCTGGGGATCTTATTCAATTTCAGCCTCTGACTCAGTAGGTCTGGGGCAGAGCCTGATAGGCATTTCTGACAAACTCCCCAGTAATGTCTCTGCTGCTCATCTGTAGGCCATTCTTTGACTAGCAAGACCCTAGATCACTCTCAGAAGAGCTGGCCCCCAGGAGAGGTCCACATAACAGCACATTTTCCAGGTCATCCTTTGGGAACATGCAACAAGAATCATCTTACTTTAATGTACATTGTACTTGCTTTATATGAAAAGAAAACTAAAGACAGGAATACTTACAGGGTCCTTGACAAAACTCCAAGGGTTTGCTCTAGGCCAGTCTGCTAAAAAAACAAAACAACAACAACAAGAAAAACAAAAGAAAACAGTCCTGGTGCAGATGATCTCCATGGGGCCAGGCCTGGTCTAGAAGAGGAAACCACAGCAACTCCTCCTGATGCCAACCTTCCTTGGCCTCTCCTCCTCCCACTCTTACTCCTCAGATAAAAGTAGATGGGAAGTGTCTGAGGCAGCCTCAAGTCAGGAGTGAGAAGGAGAATTGAGGGTGGACAGAAAGGGAGGGAAGTCTATAGAGCTCCTCACCCAGTGATTTGCTAGTAAATGTTACCAACTGCCTTGTCGAAGAAAAAAAAAAATGATTTGTTACATTTGCCAATTTCCATGGTGTCAACATCCCCCATGGTTGAATTCAAACTATCAACATGAGATCACTGAACATGTAGTTAGGAAGAGATGCACATAACATGAGAGATCATCACTACCTCCTTAACGCCTTTCCACCTTAAACACCAGCTCTTGTTCCCCACAGGCAGCCTCCGGCTCATTCCTCCAAGGGTCCCTCCCTGGCCACCTACTCCCTTGGACTGCAAGGTTTGGCACCACCACCACTGGAGGATCTCATTGCTCTAATTCTGTACCATGCACCACCTACCAAAGAGTCAGTGCCACTGTCCCCACAGCCACTCAGTCAGAGAGAGAGGCCTAATCCCCTAGACTGGCAGTGGGAGTGATATAAGAAGGGAGAAGCAGCAATTGAGAAATAAACAGCTGAAAGAAAAAAAAAAAAACAAACAATCCCATCAAAAAGTGGGCAAAAGACATGAACAGACAATTCTCAACAGAAGATATGCAAATGGCCAACAAACATAAGAAAAAATGCTCAACGTCACTAATGATCAGGGAAATGCAAATCAAAACCACAATGCGATACCACCTCACTCCTGCAAGAATGGTCACAATCAAAAATTAAAAAATAACACATATTGGCATGGATGCGGTGAACAGGGAACACTTCTACACTGCTGGTGGGAATGTAAACTAGTACAACTGCTATGGAAAACAGTGTGGAGACTCCTTAAAGAACTAAATAGAACTACCGTTTGATCCAGCAATCCCACTACTGAGTATCTACCCAGAGGAAAAGAAGTCATTATACAAAAAAGATACTAGCTCACGCATGTTTATAGCAGCACAATTCACAATCGTAAAAATATGGAACATACATAAATGCCCATCAACCGACAAATGGATAAAGAAAATGTGGTATACATACACCATGGAATACTACTCAGCCATAAATGGGAAGGAAATAATGGCATTTGTAGCAACCTGGATAGAGCTGAAGATGATTATTCTAAGTGAAGTAACTCAGGAATGGAAAAATATATAACGTACGTTCTCACTTTCAAGCAGGAGGTAAGCTATGAGAATGCAAAGGCATAAGAACGATATAATGGACTTTGGGGACTCAGGGGGAGGGTGGTGAGCAATAAAAGACTACACACTGGGTACAATGTACACTGCTCAGGTGATGGTTACACCAAAACCTCAGAAATCACCACTAAAGAATTTTTCCACGCAACTAAACACCACTTGTTCCCCCAAAATTATTGAAATAAAAATAAAAATTAAAAAATAAGAAATGAACAGCTGACACCAACACAAGATGGCTTTGAACCCCTGAAAATTGCAGGAGAATTGCCAAAGCTAGCAATATCTAACTATCTGAGGGTACATACAACATGCTAGCATCTCCAAAATGAGCAGCGAAGCATCTGAAAAGTATCTCTTTTCACACCAAGACATTTACGGAAAAAAAGAGGTAAGACATAGAAATGAGGGTGACCCCATTTAGAATCTCAGCTGTTTCCTCTTAGAGGTGTGATCTTGGCCAAGTCACTTAACCAAAGTTTCCTCATCTGTAAAGTGGGAACAACACATAGAATTGTAAAAATCAAAGATGTTAACCATAATGGTTACCTGTATATGATTTTCATAGGCAGATTCTCAAAACAGAGGCACAGCAGAGATGCCCAATGTGAGAAGGCTTGGCTGGCTTTTTCTTCAATGGTGCCTCCAGGGGAAAGGTAGGAGGTGGGAGGATCCTCATAACATTCATCTGATGCCTTTCCTCTACATATCCTGAGCCCAAGCTGGCCCCTCAGCTCTCTAGCCCCCTGCCTTGCAGGTGACACCCAAGTTCATGCTAGTTCCACCACTCAAGATGCTTACCATCCCCTTTTCTCCATTCTCCCGTACCTAGAAAATTCCTCTTTATCCTTTGGGGTTCCATTCATATGTCACCTCCTCGTGGTGGTGATGGGGTATCTGGTTAACTTCTAGAATTTTTAAAGTGTCTACTACGTGAGAAGCACTGTGCTAGGCCACAATGCTTAAAAGAGCAATCACAAGAGAGCCTGCCAGAAGAAACCTAAGTGTCCATCAACAGATAAATGGATTTAAAAAAATGTGGTACATATACACAACGGAGTACTATTCAGCCATGAAAAAAAATGAGATCCTGTCATTTCCAGAAACATGAGTGGAACTGGAGATCATAATGTTAAGTGAAATAACCAGGCACAGAAAGACAAACTTCACATGTTCTCACTTATTTGTGGGAGCTAACAACTAAAATAATTGAATTCACAGAGATAGAGAATAGAAGAGTGGCTATTGGAGGGTGGGAAGGGTAGCAGAGGAGAAGGACGGAAGGAGGGATGGTTAATGGGTACAAAAAAATAGAATGAATAAAACCTAGTAGTTGCTAGTACAACAGGTAACTATAGTCAAAAATAGTGTAAATGTATATTTTTAAATAAATAACACAGTATAATTGGATTGCTTGTAACACAAAGGACAAATACTTGAGGGGATAGATACCCCATTTACCTTGATATGATTATTACGCATTGCATTCCTGTATCAAAATATGTCCTGTACTCACAAAAATTAAAAATTTGACAAAGAGTGCCTGCCATCAGGTACCCACAGTGTCATAGAGGTAGGGAGCAGGGAAGCATTTGCCATTGAGAGAAAAGTCGTCATTTCAAGAAAATGAGATATGCTCTTTGATAAAGGCATGTCTAGGGAAACTCCAACTCCTTTTCCTCCTGGGCATATAGCTAAACTATATTTCCCAGTCTCCCCTACAGCTAGAGGAGTCACAAGACTGAGTTCTGGCTTATGGAATATGGGTAAAAGTGACATACCCCAGTTCTAGGCCTTCCCACCAAAACCTATACAATCCTCCACCCTCTCTGTTTCTCCATCCTCCAGCTGAATAGAGAAGATGCCAAACATCCAAGGGAGAGCAGAGCCACAAGATGAAAGGAGTCTGGGTTCCTGAGTCACTATTTAGAAGAAAGCTCTCTTACAGGGACACCCATGTTCAGACTGTTCCATGAGCAGAGGGTACAATTTAGCCAATGAGTGTTTAGAAGTGCTGGTTATAGCAACTGGCATATCATCATCAATAGAAAATGATCATCAATGGAAAAACATCACCATAGTATGCAAATAAAATACTGTCAGACTTCTCATGATGTGTACATTGTCTTGAAATACAAGAATACACAGAATACAAGTTGCCTTTTTATGAACTGGTGGTTGAGGGATAAACTGTGTGAAAGATATTTGGGTTTTGGCTTTACTTTTATTTTATTTATTTTTTAAGACAGAGTCTCGCTATGTCACCCAGGCTGGAGTGCAGTGGTGTGACCTTGGCTCACTGCAACCTCCACCTCCTGGGTTCAAGAGATTCTCCCGCCTCAGCCTCCCAAGTAGCTGGGATTACAGGTGCCAGCCACCACACCCAGCTAAATTTTGTAATTTTTTAGTAGAGACAGGGTTTCACCATGTTGGCCAGGTTGGTCTTGAACTCCTGGCCTCAAGTGATCTGCCGGCCTCAGCCTCCCAAAGTGCTGGGATTACAGGTGTGAGCCACCGTGCTTGGCCAATTTTTGTCTTTATTTTTAAATGAAGTTGTATATGTACATAATGTCTAAGGTGATTTTTCCATCTATGTTTTTTCTACTGTTGTTCACTATGTTTACATTTGTCCAAGTTATCATTTTGACAAGAATCAGAGTAAAATCTCCCTCCAGTCATGGTCTTTTCCACTGTTACAAAAGGTCCTGCAATTACCAAGTAAAATCATCATGACAGAGATGCTTTTTCTAATAGAGTAAACCAAATTCCAATCTATCCCCTGATTGTAAATTAGGCTTTTTTTGGAAGTAAAATTAATCAGTGTTCAGAAGTACCTACTCTTTTAACACAGATACTAGAAGACACTGACTCACGAGGTGAAGGAGGAATCTCTAGCAGGCCAAACTCCATCTTTCAATGGAAATTACCACCAAAATTTAAAATGTGCTCCGTAACTCAACGGCATATGAGTAGGAAATCATTAGGGTCATATTTTATAGTATTTGAGAGCTAGGAAGTACTTACAAAGAAATTTCCAAATACAGTGATCCCCTTCTGCTCCCCTAAAAAAAGTTAATCGTAAGATTCTCCTAGGGTACTTGTTTAAAATAAAGATTACTTGGCCTCCCCTCCAGCTCTACTGTATCAGAATCAATGGAGGAGAGCCTTGGAATCTGCATTTTTAACAAGCACCCGAGGTGACGCTGCTGACATTCCTGGCTCATGGATCAAGGCTCTACCCTGCAATATAATTACCTACCTCTAGATTCAATTTTCATTTAGAAAATTTTTGAAGAATCCTGGCTTATCTCTAAATGACATAATTTTAAGTAAATTGTTTCTTCTCTCCCTTTTCTGTATGTTATCCTCAATGAACACAGACTACTTTTCTCATCAGAAATTATCTTAAAAAGAGCAGCAGCTCCTCTCAGGTGTCTAAGTGTTTCCGTAGGGGATAAATGCTACATTTTATTCCTAGAATTGTTGGAAGTGCCTTTTTTTAAAAACATAACTTCTGGCAACATAGCCTTGTCTGAGTCCAAATAAGAAAATATGATTTTAATCATGGGTCAGCAATTAACTCAGTAAAGTGTTTTGTAAACTCATTGATTCATTTTGTAAACTCTGTGATTCCTTTTCTGTAGTCAAAGCTGAATGCCTTAATGAACCTGTAAAATTCTCCTTCCTGGAAATTTTGAAGATTTTTCTTTGTAGTACTAAACTAGCAAAGCAACAAATTCTAAAACATTCTTTAAAATAAGAAAAACCTGGCAGTTCCTAAAGTTGTTTTATCAGTGCAATTTTTCTACCGCTCTCAAAGTGGTCTTGTGTCTTTTCAATACAGATACTTTTGTTTATTGCCACAAAGTGACTTACTGGTTAAAAAGGAACCAGAAAAAAAAAAAAAAAAAAAAAAAAAGCAGCAAAAGATTGAGAATGAACTGGGGAAAAAAAAGATGTTCACACAGAAATTTTAGAAAATAACATCATTATATAACTTGTTCCCCAAGCTCATAAACAATTTAGGATCTCGAAGAGAACAGCACAGAGAAAGACCAGAAATAAAGGACAAAAACATTTGTTATCATTGCAGCAAGTAAATTACACCAGACAATGGTTTCGGCCAGTTCATCACAAAGGATACCGGGATTTTCCCTATAACTCTTTTGATGTAACATTCTTTAAAAACAGTTTTCAAAGAATGTGAGAAGGGAAGCCCTTATAATTTAAAGAAAACACAAAAGTCACAGTAAAATTCACATAAAGTTCTTACTTCTTTCTCTCAGACCCTAATATCCTAAACAAATCTTTAAAGTACTGCGGGACGCGGACCACCACATTCTCGGAGGGGCTGATGTCTTTCAGGTGGGGGTAGAGTCTGGTGTCAATGACCTTCTTGATGTAGCCCAGCCAGTCGAACTGAGGGGAGAGAGAACAAAACAGAAAGAGAGAACCTCTGTTAGGTAGCAAGTAAGAAAGGCAAATAGAATAGATTGAGCGTCATTCATTTCTTTTGATTTCACACCTAATAATTCAAGATGCAACTACTCAAGTCTAGAAAATAAACTCCTGATCATTGCTATTCAGACCTATTGTCTTTTTTTTTTAGACAGTCTTGCTCTATCACCCAGGCTGGAGTGCAGTGGCATGATCTGGGCTCACTGCAACCTCTGCCTCCTGGGTTCAAGCAATTCTCCTGCCTCAGTCTCTGAGTAGCTGGGATTACAGGCACCCACCACCACGCCCGGCTAATTTTTTTTTTTTTTTTTTTTTTTGTATTTTTAGTAGAGGTGGAATTTCACCATGTTGGCCAGGCTGGTCTCGAACTTCTGACTTCAAGTGATCCACCCACCTTGGCCTCCCAATGTGCTGGGATTACAGGTGTGAGCCACCGTGTTCGGCCTGACCTATTGTCTTAATCACAAATGGAGCATGTGTTCTGTACCATCTACATCTGGACAACACACATACACACACACACACACACACACACACACACACACGAACACAGTAATATGCAACCTCACTCCCTTGGCCCCCTCTAGCACTCTTCCTCCTTCCTGAACTCTCCCCTCTGTCTTTCTCTCCCCATTCTGCTCTCTCTCCCCGTCCTGTACACTTCTTCTATTCTATACTCTCTTTTTTCCTCCTGTACTCTTCCCTCCTTCTCTCTTGCATTTCTCTTTCTTCTTCTAAATTCTTTCTCTATACTGTACATTTTCTCTCCCTCCCTCCCTTTCTCTGTCCTGTACTCTCCCTCACTCTCATATATACACAGAAACAGATGCCCCAGTACATAACTAGTCTCTGTGACACAGCCTTTAAAAAAAAAAAAAAAAAAAAAAACAAGAGGAAATAAGCAGCAACAGAAAGTAAATGAGGCCAGGCATGGTAGCTCATGCCTGTAATCCCAGCACTTTGGGAGGCCGAGGCAGGGGGATCATTTGAGGTCAGGAGTTTGAGACCAGCCTGGCCAATCCCGTCTCTATTAAAAATACAAAAAATTAGCTAGGTGTGGAAGCAGGCACCTGTAATCCCAGCTACTTGGGAGGCTAAGGCAGGAGAATCACTTGAACCCGGCAGAGGTTGCAGTGAGCCAAGATCACGCCACTGCACTCCAGCCTAGGCGACACGGCAAGACTATGTCTCAAAAAAACAAACAAAAACACAGAAAGTAACATGCCTCCATTCTTCAGAGCATCCCTATCTTACCTAAAACACCGTATGGTGTTTCTTAGATTGGCTACTCTAAAAGTCTTTTCCCAACCTTTTCTCTGTTACCTGTGTCCACTGTTGAAATGGAAAACCAGTTACTCACTTGCCCAACCTCCCCGGTGGTTAGGAGTGGCCACGTGACCCAATCCTATTCAATAAGAAATAAAGGGAAGACAGGCCGGGCGCAGTGGCTCAAGCCTGTAATCCCAGCACTTTGGGAGGCCGAGACGGGCGGATCACGAGGTCAGGAGATCGAGACCATCCTGGCTAACATGGTGAAACCCCATCTCTACTAAAAAATACAAAAAACTAGCCGGGCGAGGTGGCGGGCGCCTGTAGTCCCAGCTACTTGGGAAGCTGAGGCAGGAGAATGGCATAAACCCGGGAGGCGGAGCTTGCAGTGAGCTGAGATCTGGCCACTGCACTCCAGCCCGGGCGACAGAGCGAGACTCTGTCTCAAAAAAAAAAAAGAAAAGGGAAGACATCTGGAGATGTTCTGGAAAAGTCTGTTTGTTTTTCCTAGTAAAAGAGTTAGACACATCACTGGCCCTTTCCCCTTCTTCCTGCTCTGACACAGATGTGATATATGGAGCTGTGACGGATACCTTGCAACCGTGAGTCATCAAACATGAAGTCAAAAAGCCAACACACTAAACAGAGTAGGATGCAAAGATAGGAAGAACTTGGGCCTTTGACAACACTGTTAAACAGCTGAGCGAATGCCAACAATTACCTATGTCTAGACTTTTGTCATGTGAGAAAATAGGCTTTAAGTTTCTAAGCCACTGTTGGAAAGATGTTTTGTTCCCTATAACAGAAGGCATCCCAATACACAGACAAGGGATATTTTATTTGATTGTTGACAAAGACGATGATAACCAAGACTGAGAGTAGGTTTTACAAGACAGAAATTTACACACAGATGAAATCCAATCCCTTCTAAAATGACCAGTTGAGAGAAAGTTTTCTGGATAGTTTTCACCAACCTGGGGAATCATAGCACTCAGTTCAGAAATGTTCATTTTGTTGTACATGGCCTCACTGGTTCGGTTTTCATGAGGAATCATTATCTGTTGGAAAGAGATTTTGGTTATTTTTTTTTTCAAGTGAACCATTTCTTACTGTATGATTACTTCCTACATGTGCCAAAACATCTGCAGAGTATTATAAAGTTTTTCAAGGCTTTGGTGTGGTGCCCAACTTCGAGGGAGAGAAAAAAAGACATAACTTTAGGCAGGATTAAGAAAATAAACTTTCATATCCTCCTCTGCATCAAATATTGTCCCCAGTACAAAAAGAACTACCCCAAATCTCCCTCCCAATCTATAATGTGGATGGGCAAAATCTATTGCTGGCTCAATTTTGACAATTAAACTTAAGTTGGACAATTGAGGTAAACATCCCACTGTCACCTGTGGTTTCCAGATAATGATCTCAATATTTCATGAACCATCGACCATCCCTTCATCTCTAGGGGCAAATTTTCACTGATGACCACAAGACTATCTGAATGCCACTGTTCCCCGTGATCATTCTGTCAACAGCTCATTCCCTCATTTCCCCTCTTGTTTCTTTGACCTTGAGATTTCCCTAGTCCCATTGCTGGGAGTATGGATTCAGTCACCACCTATTCACACATTTCAAAACCTGCCTCTCTCCAGCCCTGACTCTATACTCTTTCCATTCCCAATACTCATGCTCTTGGCCATTTGGTCAACACCAAATCTGAGCTTCTAGCCTCCACTATGTTTAACTTAAGAAGAACAGCAATGATTGTCTTCCACAAGGATCATCTTAATCACTTCCATTGACCAGCAGTAGCTCCCATATCCACCCTTCAATCATGTCATGACTTTGCCTTCGGGCCTTCCATCATCTAATTCCCTTGCATTAAACTTGCCACCTTCCCACCGCACACATGACTCTTCTACTCTTGCATCTCCTATCCACCATCACCACCTCCATGGTTTGAACTATGACTCAGGACTGCCCAAGATTCACCGCTTCTAGCAAGCCTTTCCAATTACACTCCACTTGGTTCCAATCACAAGGGCTACTCCATCAATAAGACCTCTCCTTGTGCACACATCTCTCTAGCTGGATTGGCTAAGTATATGCTTCCATGGCTGTATTTACAAGGACTTATTTGTGCTAGACTGGACTGTCTTGTCTTCTCAGCTTCAGAAGTTTCCCTAGGACTACGTATCCCACTAATTTTGAAAGTACCTGGTGATGTGTAGTGTAAGATATGGAGGTAAGCATTACTAGCAGTGATTTTTCAAGGTAAGTATTACAGAGGGCTTACTGGCAGACGTCTGCCCCCTCTTTGCTAAATGCTTCAGTGTCCTTAGCTTCCCTTTCTTCACCCTCCACAGGAGAGACCACATGTAACTTACAAACAGCCTCCTGGCTCTGTGTGAATCATTGCCTCAGAGAATATCCACACTCCTCTTCCACCAGCCCCTCCTCCGCCCTCGGAGTCTCACAGCCCCAAGTTGGAGACCTTTGGCCTCAGAGCTGTTTTCAGCTCTCTGCCAGCCACTCCCCTCCACACAATAGATTTGTCACTTCATTTAGCCTCTTGACAATTCCCAGTCTTGCCTCAGCCCAGCTGTTTTTAGTTCCCTTTTTGGTCCAAATCCCTGGCTCAGGGCAAGGCCTTCCCTGCTGTTTCAGAGTTTTAGTCCAAATGAGAGCCCTGGGCCTCCTATGTGCCTGGAAAGAGAATTCAGACAGACTCTAGACATGGCTCAGAGGCACAGTCATGGACCTCGAGACATCTGCAGCAGTCTTCACAGTCTTCAAAGGTGACATGCAGGAATGAACTTCTTGCACTACAAGTAGGAGTTTGGAGAGAGCTGTACACGAACATCATCACAGCAAAGACAGACAGACCAATTCCTCCTTACCCTTATCCTTCATCCCTACTCCCATACCTCAACACACCACCACCACCTCGCCAGACAAAACCAATCAACATTTGGACTCTTATTCACCTTGAGATTTTTACTAACTTCTCTTGTAAAAGATTTCCAACACATGTGCAAAAGTTTCTTGGTAAAAAGTATCATTTTCTTTCACTACAGGGTTTCCCCAGAAGCAGATTTTACCACATTTGTTCCCTCTTGGCCTAGGAACATATAGAGAGATTTTTACACTTTGTTTCTTCTAGAAAAAAGTTACTCCATAAACAAAGCTAACCATTTAGGAGTTCTCATTATTTTGCCCATAAGTTTGTTTTTACATCTTTTTGTCTCTACAATGAGGCAAAAAGAAGGTAAGGTAATTTATGCAGACATGTAGTTCTGTGTCATGCATATGACACAATGATATTCATTAAAGTAGGGCAAGAAAAGAATGAAAAACAGGGGCAGATACAAAGTAATACCAGAAAGGTCATTTAAAAACGTTTACCAACATGTCCTACCTACTTCTATATCAACTTTTATATCCAGTATTGGTGGACAGACTTCCCTGAGCCCAGAACTTAAGCCAGAATGACTCTGAGTGGGGATAGCATAAAACATGGACTGGATTAAAAGCAACCTTCCATTCAAGCCAGATTACTAAGGATTTTTTAAACATCTATCTTCTATTTAAGCCAAACATGAGTTTCTCCAGGAAAAACAGTCAAAGGGTCTCTCTGCTGCTATTCTTTGGCCACAGCTGAGCAACATACGGACACTGAATGGGCTTAAACCAGGGAGGTGGAAGGAGTGAAGAGCTCTTCTGTGGCAGTCCTTGTTACTTCCCAGAGGGAACGCTACTAGTTCTACCTTAGGCCCAAAGGGTAATGATACAAAATACTATTATTTGGTTGCAATTTATATTTTCGTTCAGAATATACTGCCCTTAATATAAGGAAAAGAAAAGAAAGGAAAGGAAAGAAAGAGATTTTCAGTGAAGACTTACCTCAGCTATCTTAATTTCCAATCTAAGCACTGACTTCATGTCATGCTCTGCTCTGGAACTGTTAGCTCCTAAAAGCACGGCAGTATCCACCATGAACTTGTAAAGGGCCTCCCGATACTATAAGAAATAAAGAGCAAAGTGACCATGACAATAGCTTATTAGAAAATATGTTTCGGAGACACGGAAGAGCAGAAATAGCAGGCGGAAATAAATGTCTTTTATTTTCACTCTGTACGCAAAGTATGGTGCAGGCATTATGCAATACCAGCCACCCACATAACACTTTGGGAGAAAAAAGAGTGATGGCTACTTGGGTACTGTTTCCATGACAGACAGAGATGCCCAGCCATCAAGCATCAAGAGAACTAGTTTTCTGGCAACCGTCGATATTATGGATACATGAAATAACTCCAAATGAGACAAGAATAGAAAGTTAAAGGTCAGACGTCCTCTTTCCAGACAAGTGAGGCTTTAATAAAATAATGGGAAAGAACTGTTTCTAAAAGCAGGAGGCCTGATCCATAAAGAATGGTGGGAGGTGTGATTTATTCTCTTGCAACTCAATTTACCCACCTTCACACTAAGAAATAAAAGACCAGTGACAGCAGCCCTGTGTCTTTTCAGTTTTTTACAGTTTTCACAAAGTTCTGCTCCCTAGCTCAGGAAAAAAAGGAGAAAAGAGGGGAACGATGATGTGAAACCTAACAAATAGCAAACATAGAATTTCCTTCCTACATACTCATAAACCCATTTTGGGGCTACTCATATGTCATTGGGTGGGGCGGGGGTGACCTTATATCATGGGAATTAAAGAACTGCCTTAGGCCCACCTCTCATTTCAGACGTATTTGTGAGATCTCAATGCACCAGGTATTAAGTGACCTCCTTCTCATGCATTGGGAATAAGATTTACTAACATATACCTTGCCTCTGTAAGCTATTCTTACTATGTGTGTGACCTTAGGACCTATATGGTACTTAGACTATAGCAGGCCTTTAATAAATATTTGTTGAATCAGTAAGCAAGCTTTGAAAATAGTCTTAAATAGGCCAGGCGTGGTGGCTTTTGCCTGTAATCCCAGCACTTTGGGAGGCTGAGGCAGGCAGATCACCAGGTCGGCCTGGCCAATATGGTGAAACCACATCTCTACTAAAAACGCAAAAAAACTAGCCGGGCGTGGTGGCGCACTCCTGTAGTCCCAACTACTCAGGAGGCTGAGGCAGGAGAATCGCTGGAACTCAGAAGGCGGAGGTTGCAGTGAGCCGAGATTATGCCACTGCACTCCAGCCTGGACAATAGAGGGAGACTCCATCTCAAAAAAAAAAGAAAGAAACAAAATAGTCTTAAATAGAAATAATATTTTGCTATTCCCAGTTCAATTCAAAACAAAACATATTTATTGGCTGGGTGTGGTGGCTCACGTTTGTAATTCTAACATTTTGGGAGGCCGAGGTGGGCAGATCACTTGAGGCCAGGAGTTTGGGACCAGCCTGGCCAACATAGTGAAACCCTGTCTCTACTAAAAATACAAAATTAGCCCGGCATGGTGGTGCATGACTATAATCCCAGCTACTCGGGAGGCTGAGGTTGCTGAGAATCGCTTGAACCCAGGAGGCATAGGTTGCAATGAGTTGAGATCGTGCCACTGCACTTCAGCATGGGCAACACAGTGAGACTCTATCTAAAAAGAAAAACCAAAAAACGTATTTATTGAGTACCTACTCAAATGTACAAGGTGGTTTAGTAGGCCCTCTGCGCATATGTTAGGAAAGAGTTGTACTGACAAAAATATAATAGGTGCCTGGTTCCCAAACAGTGAGGGAGATAAACATGTAATTATTAACTATAACATTAAAGACATCAAAATAACTTCCTTAATAAAGCTGCTACATGCTTGGAAACTGAAGAGCTGGAGAGAAAATCTAGCCTGGAGAAATTGGGGACATAGCATTTGAGGGAGACTGGTTCCGACGCAGTGAAGAGTCCTGTGAGGTAGGTGATATGGTTTGGCTGTGTCTCCACCCAAATCTCACCTTGAATTGTAATAATCCCCACATGTCAAGGGTAGGGCCAGGTGAATATAATTGAATCATGGGGGTGGTTTCCCCCACATATCTTCATGGTAGTGAGTAAGTCTCACGAGATCTGATGGCTTTATAAATGGGAGTTCCCCTGCACAAGCTCTGTTGCCTGACACCACATAAGACGTGACTTTGCTCCTCATTCACCTTCCGCCATGATTGTAAGGCCTCCCCAGCTATGTGGAAGTGTGAGTCAATTAAACTTCTTTCCTTTATAAATCACCAAGTCTCAGGTATGTCTTTATTAGGAGAGAGAGAATGGACTAATACAGTGGGCAAGCTGCTTTTGTTGGGGGAACAAATCCAGATGAGATAGGAAAGATGACTTGGGATGAAGTCATGAGGCAGCCTTGAAAGCCCTCTAAAGAATTTAGACCCGGCCGGGCGCAGTGGCTCAAGCCTGTAATCCCAGCACTTTGGGAGGCCGAGACGGGCGGATCACGAGGTCAGGAGTTCGAGACCATCCTGGTGAACACGGTGAAACCCCGTCTCTACTAAAAAATACAAAAACTAGCCGGGCGAGGTGGCGGCGCCTGTAGTCCCAGCTACTCGGGAGGCTGAGGCAGGAGAATGGCGTAAACCCGGGAGGCGGAGCTTGCAGTGAGCTGAGATCCGGCCACTGCACTCCAGCCTGGGTGGCAGAGCAAGACTCCGTCTCAAAAAAAAAAAAAAAAAAAAAAAAAAAAGAATTTAGACCCTGTCTTGGGAGCAAAGGCATGCTGGGAGCAGTGCTTTGAGAATGGAACTTGCCAACTGGTGCTAAGGAGACAATGTGATGAAGGAGAGGCAGTAACAGTTAAAAGGCTACTTGTTGTAGCCAAGGCAAGTTAACAAGAATCTGACCTATAGTAGTCAGGATAGAAAAGAGGGACCAAGGGGATGGAAGAGATATTTTTAAGGTGGAATCACTAGGACTTGACTGATAGGTTATGGGGGAGATGACTTTGAGCCTAGTTGCTGAGACTCCATGAAAACCAGGGGTACACCTTCCCCCACATTGGCAAATGTTCATTCTGTCTACTTTTAGGAAGGTAAACTTGCCAACTCTCTTTGACGAGTGTCCTCGGCAAGAAAGCTGCCCAGCATCTTAGTTAGCGTCCCTCCAGAGCCTTCTATGTATAGAAGTTAGTAACAGCATAGACCCAGGGGACCTAGGTCTGAGGCTTCTTTGGAAGTTCAATGAAGTTTCCAAAATAAATTGAAAGTGTCAGAAATGAACTAGCTCTTTCCAATATTCAGGAAACTGCTAGATTTCTAAGCCAGCCCAAGAAGTCTAACTTGATTGATCCTTTCTGATTCTTATTAAACCTCCATTAACCTGGAACACCTGTTAAAAATATAGATTCTCAGACCCTACCTCAAGTCTACTAAGTCAGACTCCCCAGAGCTGTGACCCAAGAAGCAACATTTAATGAAAGACTCCCAAGTGATTCTAAAGCAGTACAATTTGGGAACCATTTGTCTCCTGGGTATCCCTTCCAACGCTTTATTTCTGCAACTGATAGTGAGCTCTCTGCATTTCTGAGGAATGAATGACTGCAAGCTCATTTCTTTGTTATTTCATTTGGGCCTGCTCTCTCCCAAGCTAGATAATAAGGGCATTGAGTACTGAGACTTGTACAGCCTTGATGAGCAGACTTCTAGAAAGACAGGGAGTGGAATTTATCTGTCTGAATAAAAGTCTTCCTGTATTGGGAATATGGTCATTGAATAGCCACACGGCTCATTTCCAGTAAAGAAGCAGTGACCTTAGAACAAGTAATGGACCTGACAGCAGTCTGATAAGGCACATAGTTAAATATGAGTAAAACTTACAGACTTGGCTTCTGTACTGTTATCAAGGTAGTCTTCCCTCACGGCTAGGGAGAGTGTTGCTTGGTCCAGCTGTAAAAACAAAAACAGAAAGCGTTCTGCTAGCACTGTAAATTCTTACATACCATGTTAACAAGAGTGATGAAATCGTCTGCATCCCAGCCATATTTTGAGCTCATGTCATCATTACAAAAATAATTCAGTACACTCAGAACTACATGCAAATAGGCACTTTGGCAATGACCACTATAATAAAGTATCAGAGACCTGCCCCTGCTTTTCTAATTTATGTTTTCTAAACCTTTTGAGGTCCTATCAACACTGAATAACAACAACAAGGCTATTTCAGTTGGAATAGATCTTAGAGATTATTAGCTATTCCCCCTTATTCAATGGAAGGAGAAACAAAAGCCAGATAATTGATGTGACTTTCCCAAGGTAACATGATTGGGCAGAGCTCAGACTAAAATCACTGTCCCCTATCACCAGATCCAGTATTTTTCTCATTGCAGTATTTTGCAAAATGCCAATCTGGATGGAGTTGATTAATCAGACTTTTCCAACTCCTTATCTCTATAATAACATATGGCATTGAATTTTTTTTATTTGAATGGAATCAAGTAATAATTTTGTTTTGAGAAACCTTTGCAAATGTTAGTACCCTCTCTGGAAGGTTTAGGATAAGTGATAAAAACACAAATGATAACCAGACAACTAAATAAGTAGAATTATGATGATAGAAAAGTATAGTATAAATTCTTGAATTAAAACTTTCAGCACCTTAGGCTGGTGTGGTGGCTTACACCTGTAATCCCAGCACTTTGGGAGGCCAAGGCGGGTGGGTCACTTGAGGTCAGGAGTTCGAGACCAGGCTGGCCAACATGGTGAAACCCTGTCTCTACTAAATACACAAAAATTAGCCCGGTGTGGTAGCATGTGGCTGTAATCCCAGTTACGCGGGAGGCTGAGGCAGGAGAATTGCTTGAACCCGGGAGGTGGTGGCTGCAGCGAGCCGAGATTGCACCACTACACTCCAGCCTGGGCAACAGAGCAAAACTCTGTCTCAGAAAAACAAAAACAAAAACAAAAACAAAAAACAACTTCCAGCACCTTAAAGGTAAAGACAAGAAAGAAGACAGTCTTTTCAAAGAGTGTGCTAGAAAAACTGGACATCCAGGCCTTGTGTGGTGGATCACACCCATAATCCCAGCACTTTGGGCAGCCAATGCAGGCAGATCATTTAAGGCCAGGAGTTCAAGGTCAGCCTGGTCAACATGGTGAAACCCAGTCTCTACCAAAAATACAAAAATGAGCCAGGCATGCTGGCACACACCTGTAATTCTAGCTACTTGGGAAGCTGAGGCAGGAGAATCACTTGAACCCAGGAGATGGAGGTTGCAGCGAGCTGGGATGGCACCACTGCACTCCAGCCTGGTGACAGAGTGTGACTCCATCTCAGAGAAAGAAAAGAAAAACCGGACATCATAAACAAAAAGAAAATAAACCTTTACCCATACCTCACACCTTATTCAAAAATTAACTGAAAATAAATCATAGCCCTAAATGTAAAACCCAAACTTCCGGAAAGAAATATTGGGAAAAATTTTTGTTACTAGGGGTTAGACAAAGAGCTTTTAGACATGACAATAAAATCGCAATCCTTAAAAGCAAAAATTAATAAATTAGACTTTATCAACATTGAACAAATTTGCTCTTGAAAGAAACTTAGGCCGGGTGCGGTGGCTCATGCCTGTAATCTCAGCACTTCGGGAGGCTGAGGCGGGTGGATCACGAGGTCAGGAGATCGAGACCATCCTGGCTAACACGGTGAAACTGCATCTCTACTAAAAATACAAAAATAAGCCGGGCGTGTTGGCGGGCGCCTGTAGTCCCAGCTACTCGGGAGGCTGAGGCAAGAGAATGGCGTGAACCCGAGAGGCGGAGCTTGCAGTGAGCCGAGATTACGCCACTGCACTCCAGCCTGGGGGACAGAGCGAGACTCCATCTCAAAAAAAACAAAAAAAGAAACTTAACAGAATAAAAAGACAAGCTACAGAATGGGGAAAATATCTGAAAATCACATATATGACAAAGGATATGTATCTAGAATACATAAAGATTCCTCAAAACTCAACCATAAGAAACAACTCAATTTAAAATTGAGCAAACGATTCTAACAGACACTTCATCGAAGAACATATGAAGATAGAAAATAAGCACATGAAAATATGCCCAACATCATTAGTCATTAGGAAAATGTAAATTAAACCCGCAATAAAACACTACCGTAGATCTGTTAAAATGGAAAAAAAAAAAAATCTGACAACTGCTGGTGGGGATGTGGAAAAGTTGAATCACTCATGTATTGCTGGTAAGAATGCAAAATGGCACAGCCACTTTGGAAGGAAACCAATTTTACAGTTTATTATAAAGTTCAACATACATTTACGTAAGAGCCAGCAATCCTACTTCTAGGTATTTATCCAGGAAAAAAATTTAAAAGTCACACAAAAACCTGTATGTAATTTTATTCATAATCACCCAAAACTGGAAACAACTCAAATGTCCTCCAACCCATGAAAGCGTAAACTGTGGTATACAATGGAATACTACTCAACAATAAAAGAGAATGAACTGATACAACATGGGTGAATTTTACTTAACATCCTGAAAAAGCCAAACTTTACAGGAACAGGGAACAAAGTGATGGCTGACAGGGTTTGGGCATGAGGAGAGGGCTTGACTTAGCAAAGAGATAACATGAGGTATTTGGGGGTGGATGATGGGACTATTCTATTTCTTGATTACAGTGGTGGTTACATGACTCTCTGCATTTGTCAAAACAGACAGGTACATCACAAAAAATGAATTTATGTAAATTTTAAGATACTTTAAAAACATTTCCAGCACCTTCTCTAAATCTATGGTTTGTTCTTTCTTGAGTATCAGCAACTGACTAAAGATGAACAAAATGAATCTCAAGAAGAGTAGATTTTTCCAAATTAAATCTCTAATTCACACATTAAACATGAAGCCAAAATAAGAAACAAAATCTAAATAACAAATTAAAAATTAGTAGTATCTGAATAAAAACTGAATCCTACATGCCCATACCATTAGTTTATATGACTTTAAATTGTTTTGATCTATCTCCTCCAGCTTCTTTTTCATCTTACTATAATCTTAAATATTTTATTCTTAAATACATAAATTTGTTTTTTTTTTATTTTGTTTTTGGTTTTGTTTTTTTTTTTTTTTTGAGACGGAGTCTCGCTCTGTCGCCCAGGCTGGAGTGCAGTGGTCGGATCTCAGCTCACTGCAAGCTCCGCCTCCCGAGTTCATGCCATTCTCCTGCCTCAGCCTCCCGAGTAGCTGGGACTACAGGCGCCCGCCACCTCGCCCGGCTAGTTTTTTGTATTTTTTAGTAGAGACGGGGGTTTCACCGTGTTAGCCAGGATGGTCTCGATCTCCTGACCTCGTGATCCGCCCGTCTCGGCCTCCCAAAGTGCTGGGATTACAGGCTTGAGCCACCGCGCCTGGCCAATACATAAATTTGTATAAGATTATAGTTTTCCATGAAACTGCCCTTAATATACAACAAATTTTACAAAGGCCACGTTAAGAATTAGTGATATTACGAAAAATTCCAGGAAAAACATAACTCTTGTTTCAAGGGAAAAAAGGCACTTTCAAAACATCCATCTTGTCTGTGTATACTGCTAAAATCCTCTAATTACTTTGTTCAGCCCTCTCTAATTGGCCTGAAACAACGAAGTCACAAGCCTTCCTGGCTTTGTCCTATTGCAATTCCCAATGTGCCACTATTTCTTCCAAAAATTAAGCAAGCCACAATCATGAAACACAATATTATGATTAAGACACTTTGGCTTTCCATTAAATTTGGACCCACTTGAAGAATCTTTTGAGCTTGAGTCTCATAGGAAAGGAAACTGTGTAGACATTATCAAGAAAGCCAAAGTTCCTCTCTCATGAAATAAAGTTAAATCCACTTATTGTGAAAGTTTAGATAATTCAAGTGAGGTTACCAGACCTTTTATAAACTTTCAGATTGTTATGGTTTCTAGGGAACATTTTAAACACACCAACCAACAAATTGAATAAGGTCAGTCAAATAAATCTCATTAGAAACATACAAACTCTTGAGGCAAAAGACTTTCTCATGAAGCCATCAGGACACTGTTATTTGAGATTTTTTAAATCCTTGCATTTACAACTGATCTGAATACTGTGAACAAAAAATAAAATATTTTTTTTAGGAAATCCAACACATTTAACTGAAAAATATAAATGTTTTCTCCAATTACAACTGGCATTCCAGTGATAATAAACCTCAAGTTATAATACAAGAAGAAAGAGCTTACAAATTATGAGGTAGGAAATGGAGTCTGGACTTCAGGTTTCAAAACGGTGGTATAGACAGAACCTGGCTTCCCTCCCCACCCCAACATATACACAGGAAACTAAAAACAAATATACAGCACTAAGATTCTCACCAGCAATATCCCAGAACTCAAATATAAGGATGAATCAGTTGCTGAGGCCACAGAAAAGTGAAAAAACTCCAAGCAAAGGAGAATCAAATTTCTCTATGATGCCCTTCCAACCAATCTGTCCAGCAATAAGCATGCAGAAATTTTCCTTGACTCATAGTTTCTACACTGGAAAAACTGAGATCAAGGTGGACAACCAGCTTCCCGACCATCTTGGGTTCTTTGACAGAAGACCTGCCCATACCTTAACCCACAGAAGGCATCATGAATGCCTGAAGGGAGATATATTCCTGAAGACAGCAAGAGACAAAGAGGGGAGATGGGACTACCATACCCAGCCCTGGAAACTCTGCTCCATAACTTGGTCAAAGGAGATACCAAATCAGAGTGGCTGTTCAGCAGCATTATGCTAGAGGAGGTTCATTCCATAGGTCACCTGTACACCAGCCACCAACCAGCTTTTCCACACTGCCAGGATCTCCTCTTTAGGATCTCCCCTATATCTGGACTGGGAGTGCTCTGATCTTTGGCTAGAGTCAAAGCAAAGGTAGGCTTAAGGCGCCACTTAGTGCCAGAAAAACAGGCAAGGACCTAGTGGAGAGATAGTAATATATTGCCTATATCGATAAATACCTATGCATCTAACACTGGAGCACCTAAGTATATAAAGCAAAAATTAATAGATCTAAAGGGAGAGGGAGACTGCAATACAATCATAGGGAACTTCAACACTCCATTCTCACTAATGGACAGATCATCTAGACAATCAACAAAGAAACATCAGCATTAAGCTAGACACTAAGCCAAATAGGCCTAACTGACATTTACAGAACATTTCACCCAATTGCTGCAGAATACATATTCTTTTTATCACCATGTGGAACATTCTCCAGAATAGATCATATTTTAAGCCACAAAATAAGTCTCCACAAATTCAAAGCAGTAGAAATCATATCAGTTATCTTTCCTGACCACAATGGAACTAAAAATCAATAATAAGCGGAAACTTGGAAAATACACAAACATATGGAATTTTTTTTTCTTTTTTTCTTTTTCTTTTTTTTTTTTTTGAGGTGGAGTCTCGCTTTGTTGCCCAGGCTGGAGTGCAGTGGCATGATCTCCACTCACCGCAACCTCCACCTCCCAGGTTCAAGCAATTGTCCCACCTCAGCCTCCCAAGTAACTGGGATTACAGGTACCCGCCACCATGCCTGGCTAATTTTTGTATTTTTAGTAGAAACAGAGTTTCACCATGTTGGTCAGGCTGGTCCCGAACTCCTGACCTCAGGTGATCCACCTGCCTCGACCTCCCATAGTGCTGGGATTATAGGCATGAGCCATCATGCCTGGCCAAATATGTGGAAATTCAACAATATGCTCCTGAATGACCAATGGGTCTATGAAAAAAATAAAAATGAAATTTAAAAATTTCTTTAGACAAATGAAGATGAAAATACAACAAATTAAAATCTATGAAATACAGCCAAAGGAGTACTGAAGAGGAATTTTATAGCAATAAAAGCCTACATCAAAAAGGTTGAAACACTTCAAATAAAGATTTATAAACAATCTAATGATACAACTCAAGGAACTAGAAAAATAAGAACAAACCAAACCCCAAATTAGTAGACAGAAAGAGATAAAGATTAGAACAGAAATAAATGAAATTTAGACTATAAAAACACACACACAAAATCAATGAAACAAATTTGGGTTTTTTTTTTTTTTTTTTTTGAAAATCAACAAACCTTGAGCTAGACTAAGAATAAAAGAGAGAAGACACAAATAAATTAAATCAGAAATGAAAAAGAAGACATAACAACTGAGACCACAGAAATACAAAGACTTATAGAGACTATCATGAACAACTATATGCCAACAAAGTGGAACACCTAGAAGAAATGAATAAATTCCTGGACATATGCAACCTACCAACACTGAACCATGAAGAAGTAGAAAACCTCAACAGATACCTAGTAACAAGATTGAAGCCATAACAAAAGGTCTCCCATCAAAGAAAAGCCCAGGACTTGATGTCTTCACTACTAAATTCTACAAAACATTTAAAGAAGTCATACAAATTCTATTCAAACTCTTCCAAAAAAAAAAAAAAAAAAAAACTGAAGAGAAGGGAATACTTCCAAACTCATTCTGTGAGTCCAGCATTACCCTGATACCAAAACTGCACAAGGACACAAGGAGAAAAGAAAACTACCGGCCAATATGACTTAGGAACATAGATGCAAAAATTGTCAGCAAAATACTAGCTAACCTAATTCAACAATACATGAAAAAGATCATTCACTATGATTGAGTGAGATTAATCTAGGGATGCAAGGATAGTTCAACATACACAAATCAATAGACATGATATGCTGGGTGCAGTGGCATGCACCTGTAGTACCAGCTACTCAGGAGGCCGAGGCTAGATGATCACTTGAACCCAAGTCCAGCCTGGGCAGCATAGTGAGATCCCATCTCAAAAAAAAAAATAAATTAAATGGAAAATCCAAATGCAAGTAACTAAATATAAACACATCACATTATCAGAACCAAAAACAAAAATCACATAATCATTCTAATACATTCTGTAAAAGCATTCAGTAAAATTCAACATCCCTTCATGACAAAAACCCTCAACAAACTGGGTACAAAAGGAACACACCTCAAAAAGTAAAAGCCATATCTGACAAACACATAACCAACATCATACTGAATGGTGAAAAATTAAAAGCCTTTCTTTTAAGATGTGGAAGAAGACAAGGATGCCTGTTTTGTCCACTTTTATTCAACACAATATTAGAAGTCCTGGCCAGAGCAATTAGGCAAGCGAAATAAATAAAGGGCGTCCAAACTGGAAAGGAAGAAGTCAAATTAGCCTTGTCCACAGATAACATGATCTTATATTTGGATAAACCTAAAGGCTCTACCAAAAAACTATTAGAACTGATAAACAAATGTAGTAAAGTTGGAGTATACAAAATCAACATACAAAAAAGATCAACAGCATTTATATACACCAAAAGCAAATAATCTGAAAAAGAAATCAATAAACAATATCATTTACAATATAAAACACCTAGGAATCTATTTAACCCATGAAATAAAAGATTCATGTAAAGAAAACTATAAAATGTTGATGAAAGAAGTTGAAAAGGACACAAAGAAAGGAAGGATATTCCATGCTTATGAATTAGTACAATATTGTTAAAATGACAATACCACTGAAAGCAATCTACAGATTCAACACAACCTCTATCAAAATACCATTGACATTCTTCACAAAAGAGAAAACAAATCCTCAATTTTATACGGAACCACGAAAGACCCCAAATAGCCAAAGCAATCCTGGGCAAAAAGAACAAAGCTGGAGGAATCACATTACCTGACTTCAAAATATAGTACAGGGCCTATGTCTGGAATAGCATTTCCTCGATTTTCTTCAAGGGTTTTCACAGTTTTAGGTTTTACATTTACATCTTTAATCCATCTTGAGTTGATTTCTGTATGTGATAAAAGTAAGGGGTCCAGTTTCAATCTTCTGCATAAGGCTAGCCAGTTATCCTGGCACCATAGTCCTTTACTCATGCTTGTTTTTGTAGACTTTATCAAAGATCAGATGGTTGTTGGTGTGCGGCTTTATTTCTGGGCTGTTTCCATTGATCTATGTGTCTGTAGTTGTACCAGCCACACTGTTTTGGTTACTACAGCCTTATACTATAGTTTGAAATCCAGTAATGTGATGGCTCTAGGTTTGTTCTTTTTGCTTAGAATTGCTTTGGCTATTCAGGCTCTGTTTTGATTCCATATGAATTTTAGAATAGCCTTTTTCTAATTATGTGAACAATGTCATTGGTAGTTCGATAGAAATAGCATTGAATCTGTAAATTGCTTTGGGCAAGATTTCATGATGAAGACGCCAAAAGCAATTGCAACAAAAACAAAAAATGACAAATGGGACTTAATTAAATCAAAGAGCTTCTGCACAGTAAAAGAAGCTATCAACAGAATAAACAGACAACCCACAGAATGGCAGAAAGTATTTGCAAACTATGCAGCTGACAAAGGTCTAATATCCAGAATTTACAAGGAACATAAACAAATTTATAAGCAAAAACCAAACAACCCCATTAAAAAGTAGACAAAGGACATGAACAGACACTTTTCAAAAGAAGACATACATGTGGCCAACAAGCATATGAATAAAAGCTCACCATCACTTATCCGTAGAGGAACGTGAATCAAAGCCACAATGAGATACATCATTATCTCACACCAGTCAGAATAGTTATTATTAAAAAGTCAAAAAATAATAGATGTTGGCATGGATGTAGGGAAAAGGGAATGCTTATACACTGCTGGTGGGAATGTAAATTAGTCCAGCCACTGTGGAAAGCAGTTTGGTGATTTCTGCAAAAACTTAAAACAGAACTATCATTTGACCCAGCAATCCCATTATTGGATATATTCCAGTTACCATGATGTGATTTTATGAATGTATAAGATTATCACATGTACCATGAAAATGTGTAGTTATGTATCAGTAAAAAATAACAAGAATAAAATAAAATTCTAGGTTCTGTCAGTTCCTGAGAAAAAAGGAAAAGGAAAGAGAAAGAAACTTTTCAAGTTTTCTTAGAGTTTCTCCTTGCTATTTTTTACGAGTTTTACTGAGAGCCAGAAAAATGCGGGCTGTTGAGAGATGATGACTTTAAGTTGTTGTCTTCATTAACTAGTAAATACACACTGGGGCAACCCTGGCCTTCCAAATACTCTTTCAGGATCACATATACTCACGTCTTTTATTGTACCTTAAATCCTTATACTTACTATCTCCTGACATAGAATAAATCCAAACATGTGTAGCAAGATAATGTTTTTGGTCACTAACTTCTATTGTTTTCTGTATTTTTGAAATCCCTTTATCTCATTTAAGCCTGTAGCAAACCCTGTGTCATTTCGCCACAGGGGAGCTTTGCAGAAGTACGTTGTATAGATTGGAGCAATCCCTGCTGGCCAAATTGCATGTCTTTGGCATGGGGATATATCTACCCCTTAGAAACGGTGCCTCTCTCTTCACCCAAAGGCACCATCTGCTCACCCAAAAGGATGCCCACAGTGCTGTGCCTGCCCAGAAGGCCATTCTCTTATTCCTGTGGGTTTGTGGGATTAGAAAAGCTAGGCACACCGAGGAAAATTGAATTTGATGGAAAAGGAAGCCTAAGGACATTGACAGAAGAGATTTTCAGGTAAGAGGGATTTCCCCCAGAGCAGAAAGAGGATCTTTCAAGCAGCAAAAGAAGTCAAGGATTCTCATAAGCAGAGGAACTGATCAGTGTCTCCGAAACATGGCAGGATCTGAGAAGGAATGGGAGTCGCAGGACCTCAGCATCAGAGGGGCACACTTGAAGGGGCTACATGGTTCCATAGTGGATTTCTTCTCAGAAACCAGGTAACTGGTATTGGAGTTTCCCAGTACCCTAGGAGAAGACTGAGAAATGGGGCCACCAAGAGGGGAGGTAAATGCCTAGACTAAGGTTCAGTTTCCCACCAAAAGGTTGGGTGGGAGCTCAGAGTCAAAGATTAGGTCGAGTAAACAAAATGCCTATTCCTCGCACAACTGAATTTGAGCTCTGAGAGGCCTATCGGGTACACATGTCAAAGAAAAACATTCTCCAAATGTTCCTGACCAGTTGCTCAGTCATCCTTGAAAAGTAGGTTCTGAACCTTGTATCATGTGCTACTGTGGACCAGTATCTACCATGAAAACTGTCACAAAAGTCAATTCCTTCGAATCTCAATGACAATTAAAAGTAAATTCTAATTCACCCTTCCGTACACATGGGAAAAGTGAGATCAGGGAGGTGAAGTAATTTGCACAAGGATATTCAGTAAGTAAATCACAGAGCTAAACTGCGAACCTCAATCTTTTAAATACCAAAGCCTATTTTTTTTAACTATACCAGTAGTTTTCAAACTATGTTTCATAAAACCTATAAGAGAGGGCTCCAAATGTTCATCCAATTAGATTTTGTCTTTTATAGTTTTAACTATTTTTAAATGAATAAAAAAGCAACACTTGCAAATTCTACAACTTTGGCAGCCACCAGTACGCTAATTTTTGTTATCAGGTTCGTTGGGTTTCATGCAGCTCTCAGAATAAAGCTTCTCCTACCACCTCTAGATACATGCTCGAACTCTTGTAAATGTGTCATCAGGGAGACTATAGTTATATTATATCTGAGGGCAGGCAATTAGTTCAGATATGTGAATATTCAGTCATGTAAAATGGTACAAACAGGAACAGAACTTAAGCAAACGTTTGCCGCACTCAAATGCCAAACAACGTTAAATACCAGTTTGGAACAAGCTGCCATCTTGGCAAAAGAGAGCAATAATAAGTACATGGGTGCCTCCTTACATTTGGAAAGTATTCTATCATTGACATTTTAGCGTTTCTAGGATCAGTTTAATTGAATATTAAGTATACAAGGCAAGTTATTAAAAACTGGTTACCATGTTTCTCTATTCCTCATGTTTTCTGTAAGCTCATATTAAAACTAGAGGCTCAATTGTGGGGGCACAACAACATCACTGGTGATAGTGTGCACTTCCAACTGATACCAGGAGGCACACAATATCCAGTTGCCCCACTTGTAGCAATGCTATCATTGATATTAGGGTACAGGTGATATCGGTCTGCTCTATCATTAATTTCTCAATCAACCATTTACCTAATAGTTTTAAGCAGCCATTGATGATAATTACCAAATCCATCCTTTCATTAGGGATTTTTTTTTTAAATAGATAGCTTCCTATTATTTATTCTGCATTTTTAAGCTGTGATTCTCCTGTAAACAAGAAGTTTTGTCAGCTTTTAGATTACCCTGAAAACAGTCAAATTCAGAATGTAAGACAGTTTACAGGAAAAATATTCCAGTTTCTTCAACAAATAAATGTGGTTTAAGAAATAAAAATAGGGGGATCCCTTGTGGAGTAAAACAGACATATCAACTAAGTTCACCTGTGATTCTTATTTGGAGATTGAATCAAAGACCAACTGTTTTGTTTTTTTAAGGACATGTTTAAGACAATCAGAAAAATTGAAAATTAACTAGTTATTAGATGTTAATTATGGAATTATGATTATCTTTTTGGTTGTGATAATAGTCCTTTCCACTAGCTAAGCACTGAAGTATTTACTGTGCAATGATATATTTTTGATTTGCTATAAAACGTTCTAGCCATCTCCCCAAAAAGGAGGGGTCTAGATTAAAACATAACCCCAGAAAGAAACATAACAGCAGAAGGTTGAGAGTTGTTGAAGCTGGGTTGATGGATACATGGGAGTTTATTATTCTATTCTTTAATTTTGTATCACATTTTGATAATAAAAACTTTAAAGAAATAAATTCAATTGAGTAGATCCAGAAATAGGTGAGAAAGATAATAAAATGGCTACCACTTGCAATTATTCATCAGTGTGTGAATCAAGATCTTCTATCACTCAGTAGAACGCATAAAGTTAAACTCAAGTTTGGAAAACAGCCTTCAGTTTACTTCAAAACACCACTTAAGGTGTTTGAAAGAACATCATAATAGTTCTGGAATTGATAATGATAGTCTTAAAACCTAGTTTCAACACAGTACAGAGATCAGATGGGTTATCATCATCGTGTCTTACATAGCACATCTTATCCTGATAGCATTAGAAGATGGCTCATTTCATCACCAAACATAGACACACAATTGTCTCTGAAACTCAGAATTTCCTCCCGAGTAGAGGGGAGTCCTTTCAATGACCAAAGATTTTTACTGAGAATTTCATTGTCTAACCTAGAGGTGAGAAAACTACAGCCAATGGGCCAGCCCGCCGCACAGCCATACCTTTGTTGTCCACAGTTGCTTTCCCAGACACAATAGCAGAATTAAGTAGTTGCAACAGAGACTAGGTGGCCCGCAAAGCCTAAAATATGTATTATCTGGCCCTTTACCCAAAAAATGTGCTAATCTCTGGTCTAAATCAAAAGATGAACTTTAAGATTTGGATTTTAGAAGGTTAAAATACATGAGATGAGGGCAATACCTGTCTAAAATTTGAATATCAATATTTCATTAATATTTTCTGATTTGACTAAGGACAGAATTGGGGAGAAAATCAGTCATGCAATAACATTTTCATTATCAGTCAAAGTAACTGTGGAAGTAAGACAAAATAAAACCCAGCAGGATCAAAGCACAAAACTATTTGACAAATGTTATTTGAATTCTTGCATAGCTCTTTCATTGGTGAGTCTTTAGCTGTTGGTAGTTTTCGGACAGGCTCCTGATTTTACCAATGTGATCTGCCTCAGGGTATGTCCATGTGGCCCATTGCTTTATGGAAGACATGGTTAGTCTTCCAACAGAAAACGCAAGCAAGTACTTGGAACAGAACAAGTTTTGCTGCATCTTTGAAAAGGAGGGAGGAGATATTCAGAGTGAATTTGATAACTAAAATTTAGGTGTGTGCACAAGAAAATGTTAGTGAAAGAGGAACAAAAAATCATGGCATGTGTTTTCTCCTGTCAAGAGAATGCAGAGGCAAGGACAAGAGCAGGACACAGAAAGTCTCTGCTAACAACAGGAGACCTGTAGTCCCCTTCCCACTGGAATTTAGGAACCTTAGACTTGCTCTGAGTAGGCATATGAGGGCCAGATCACAGATCACTTGAAACTAATTCACTAGTTTTCCAAAAGGCTTACAAAACTTGTGTGGTAATGGCGTACATTCTGCAAATCCGGGAGAAGGGAATATTCTAGATTCTACTAGTCAATAAAAATGTTTTATGTTATTATTTCACTAAGGCAGCATGAGTGTCTTTCTCCAGGATGGCACCCCAAAAGGCTAATTTAGGACTGAGCAGAGAAGATGAATGGGTCCTCATTATACCTTCAAGATATGTTCATTGGATGACTTGTCATCAGGGGACACATACAAACGGATGAACACAGAATTGCTGTATTGACCACGAAACGTTGCAAGTGTCTGCAGAAGGCTGAACTTTCTCTCTGACCAAACCCCTTCAGGGCCAATATTAGATTCAAGCACGGGCCAGCGGAAAGGTGAATGCCGTAGGATGTGTAGCAGTGGCCTGGCATCTGCTTTTTCAATCGCTTCTGAAAGGGAGCAGATATGAAGAGAAAGTTAGAATTGCAAACTGGATCAACACACTAGAATTCAAGTGCATCTTCTCAAGACAAAATTCCCATAAGGCTCCAACTTAAAATTTCAGCCATTAGGGAGTAGGTAAAAGAGGTGGGGTGAGATGAGCATAATCACAGAGACAGAACTACCTACGATCCACACTTCAATGTGACCGTCTACACCTAGTGTTCTTGCCAGGACAGCTGACCAGTGAAACTGCTGGATATTCACTACAATAAACATGGACTCTCTACATGGAACCCAGTCAATGAATAATACTTGGTGGGACTAAGGTACAACCCTAACTAAAGGAATGCCTCAATAAAGCCAATCACTACCCAACGAAGAAGTGATGCTTCAGATTCCTGTCTTTTATTGCTCTTTTCTAGCTCACCACATGATACCCCAAATCCTAGACCAGTTGACACACTTCCCACAGGCACTGGCTTCTTCCTGCAATGGCCTTGAGAAGGCAGACTAGGTAAAGTGACCAGTATCTGTTCTAATTCCAATCAGACCCAAGGTGTTGAGACAGGGCTAAGGACCGAACAAAGATGCCTGTTAGGCTGACACAGGAACCTGGCATGCCTGGGAATCTGGATTTCTCTAGGCTCTAGTAGGTGCACTCCCTCCCAGTCTCTTTCTCAAGCCAGACTTGGCCTGGCTTCTGGATTCTGGTTTCTGAATAGATACAGTAGAGTTTGCCCTGTTGACTTTTTCTAAGTTTCTCAGGGAGTAAATGATACCCAAAGAATCCAACCCATATAAATAAGATTATTTTCTCCACCAAGCCAGTACCAACATTAACTAAGATGGGAGTAGTCAAAATCCAGTCTTTGACAATCATTCCTTTAACACTTTTAAACATTAATAGAATTCTTAGTAGTTCTCTTCTTCCTCAAACAGTATATTAAAACATTAATAGAACTCTAAAGGATAGGTATGGTAAATATTTTATTTAGTTTTCTTCATCACTCACTCTCATTCATGCAGGATGAATAAAGGATTTTGGCTTTCTGTATGGCTTCGGTGTCCCGCCTTCTACTGATCGATTTCTCCAAAAGTTCTGGGAAGGTTAAGAAAGGATTCATTAGTATCCACCCACATGTGCTGCCAAGTTGGAAGTCATTTGATAATCACAACTCTAACCTCCAGAAAATTAAATATAAAGACAGACAACCCTGGAAAAGACAGATCTATCAAAGATATGCAGACAACAGAACAGTTTCCAAGTTGCATGAGGTTCAAATAAAAACAGTTTTACATTCTCTTATCCAGGGCACTCCTAACTCAAAAGAAACCAAAAGTTCAATTTCCAACTGAGACTGGATATTCTACAGGGGTCAATTTCTTCAGCCACCTACACAAAAGGAAACAGAATTCATTTGTTCAAGAATCAAAAATAACTGAATTCTGTCCCTTGTTCCTGGACCAAGTAATATTCTCAACCGAGCTAATTTCATCGGGGTTGTGTTTCTTGAGATTTCTCCACAGCCCAGTCTCTCAGGGAGGTCACCCGGAAGAAATTTCCCATTAGAAGTTTTATCCAATGTTGAATAAACATGCTGTGGACATGGAAGAAGTTCTTTAGACAGGAAATGGAGAGACAAGATTGGAAAATCTACCCGAATTGCCTGAAAACTTGCCCATTTACACATGCAAAGTCCTAGACATCTAAAAGAGTCCATGTGTATACAACGGTAGCCAGCACAGACATAGGCCCAACTGGAAAATAATTTTCTATTTATAAAATCACTAATAATAATGTTTGAAGGTAGAAAATGATAGTTGTCACTATTTCCTTAAATAAGGAAAGAGGAAAGCCAGGACTCAATGAAAACAACCATCTCCCGAAAAAGAGAACCTGGAACATACTTGAGAGTATCAGTCTACCAACGTGAAGCCAAGATGAAAAATCCCTGTGGTGACTGCAGCACCAGGGCATTGCCTTCACCAAACTATGTCAAACTGCCTTGTCAAGGCATTTGGGGAAACAACCCAGCAGCCATCATAACCATAGTATAACAGATGTTCCTATAATACTCTGAATAGCTTCAAGACAAAATATACAGCACTAATTAAATTAATACATAATTATGTATCTCCTGAAGAGGAATCTTCCTTCTAAACTAGAAGTTCTACAGTTTAAAAAAAAAAAAAATGCAACCCAGAGCTCCTGTCCAGTTTTTTAAAACTAAGCACCTATACCTAAAATGAGTCCATATAACTAGATAGATTCCATTGAAATAAATTAAATTGGGTTGGATGTATTTTCAATTATTTCAGATTGTTTGGTGTTTCTTTCTTGTGTATCATCATAATAATAAAATCAAGACAACTAGCCCCAAGGATTTTTTTTTTTTTTTTTTTTTGAGACAGAGTATCACTCTGTCGCCCAGGCTGGAGTGCAGTGGCATGATCTCAGCTCACTGCAGCCTCCACCTCCTGGGTTCAAGCAATTCTCCTGTCTCAGCCTCCCAAGTAGCTGGGATTACAGGCGCACACCACCACACTCAGCTAATTTTCTGTATTTTTAGTAGGGATGGAGTTTCACCATGTTGGCCAGGCTGGTCTCAAATGCCTGACCTCAGGTGATCCGACTACCTTGGCCTCCCAAAGTGCTAGGATTACTGGAGTGAGCCGCCGCACCAGGTCCCCAAGGATTTTTTAAAGGAGACTTTTTTTTAATAGACAAAAAGATCTAAAGCCATATCCACATATATTTCCATTCAAATCGGCTCCTGTGCCCTTCCACTATATTGCTTACACAGTCATTAGACTGTTTGGGAAACATACTTAGAAGTAAATAATCCAAATTTCATTTAGGGTTGTGATGATGTTCTGATGCTATAAACACTCCACGGGCTAAAATGCATGAATGCCCTAAGGGCCAAACAAGCCACAGGAGCAAAAAGAACTAAAAGCATGAAATATTTACCTGTGTCTGCTCCCAAGGCGTGCTATCTATCACAAGGAGGGGAAAAAGAGGACCAGCATATGCTAAATAGGGCAATCGCAAAACACTAGCCATGCCCGAGTATCAATAATTTGTGTATGTCAAAATTCTGGTTTCTGTACCAGAATTTGGCTTTTAAAACAGATTCGGCTATCACAAGTTCCTTATCATACCCTTTTCCTTCTCTGCTTTCCTTCTCTCTTAGCCCAAGCAGACAGGAGAGCATTGATATGCAGACAGTGATGTGGCAATCAGTTGACAGCATCCATTTTACGTATCTCTGCATGTGAATTAGCAGTAAGAAGAACAAAATGTAGCCTGGAGAGTTAATGAGTAGAAAACAAAGCCTGCCTACCACAGGTAATTACTCAGGTTATTAAAATGTCCCCAAAGCATTGAGAAAGGCTCATGGGTCACCCATACAGGGGCATTCCAATCATAGCCTGTGTTGTTTCTTGGAGGATTTCTCAATCCCCAACCCACCCCACCCAGGTATTTCTTACCACCTTACAACCGCAAAGGACAACTGCAGTTCATAAAACTGCAGGCCAGGCACGGTGGCTCATGCCTGTAATTCCAGCACTTTGGGAGGCTGAGGCGGGCAGATCACGAGGTTAGGAGTTTGAGACAAGCCTGGCCAATATGGTGAAACCCCGCCTCTAGTAATAATACAAAAATTAGCCGGGCATGGAGGCGCACACCTGTAGTCCCAGCTACTCGGGAGGTTGAGGCAGGAAAATTGCTTGAATCCGAGAGGTAGAGGTTGCAGTGAGTCAAGATCTCGCCACTGCACTCCAGCCTGGGTGACAGAGTGAGACTGTATTTCAAAAAAAAAAAAAAAAAAATACTATAGCACAGCAAACCTCAGACTTTAAAATTGGTTTGAGAAGTTCTTCTGATCATCAAATTTGAAAACTAAGTATTTTTCTTCTTACTATGTTCCATCAAATAAAAAAAAATTTTTTTTAAAGGCAACATAATAGACATGTGGGAGGGGGGTGCTTTGGAATCACACAGACATGGGTTCCAGCTGCAGCTTGCTGCAACTTGCTAGCTGGAATTCTAGCGAGTTATTTAATCTCTCTAAGCCCCAGTTCCTTAATCTGTAAAGTCAAATAATAAGAGTACATGCTTCCCAGGATTGTGCTGAGGATTTAAAATTTTTATTGCACAGAAAGCCCCCATCTTGGTACCTGGGCACATGATAACGGGGATCAATAAGTGGTGACTTAAACAGGATTACAGGCAGAATTAGCCCTATACAAAACTGTCAAGTAATCAAGCTTGTTTCCAGTGCTTCCTCCATAATTGTTTTTGTTCTCCTGCTTGCTTCTCAGGATATTGGTGGCCAAAGGACTTACGCTAACCTAAGACACTGCCAGGCTGTGTGTAGGACTATTTCACAAACCGGACCTGCTCTAGCCACCTTGCAAAGCCCCATGCTCTCAACATTTCCTCTGCTTCTATAGTAGAGGCAGTTCTAAATGGGGAGACATATTTTGCAATCAGTGTTAACCTCCAAAAATATTTTGCTCACATTCTTCATCCTGGACAACAAAGCATTTTCTTTTCTTTTCTTTTTTTTTTTTTTTTGAGACGGAGTCTTGCTCTGTCACCCAGGCTGGAGTGCGGTGGCTGGATCTCAGCTCACTGCAAGCTCCGCCTCCCGGGTTCACGCCATTCTCCTGCCTCAGACTCCCGAGTAGCTGGGACTACAGGCGCCCGCCGCCCTGCCCGGCTAGTTTTTTTTTTGTATTTTTAGTAGAGACGGGGTTTCACCGTGTTAGCCAGGATGGTCTCGATCTCCTGACCTCGTGATCCGCCCGTCTCGGCCTCCCAAAGTGCTGGGATTACAGGCTTGAGCCACTGCGCCCGGCCCATTTTCTTTTTTTATATAAACTTTTTCAATGAAAGTACAGAAAAGTACACAAATAATACAACATACAGAAAAGTACACAGATCATAATGTGAAGAATGTTCACAAAGTTAACACGCTCAAGTAACCAGCATTATTAATTACTGGAACCCCAGAAGCCCCTTGTGCGCCCTTCCAATCACTACCCCCAACCAAGAAAACTAACATCCTTTACGGTAAAATACTTATTCAAGTCTATATCACATATTTATAGAGCAATCTACCTTTTTGTTATTGTTTTGTGGAAGCGCTTTCTATATTCTACATAAAAGTCCTTTTGAACATATTATAAACTATCCCCTATTACATAGACTTCATTTTTAATGGTATCTTGTAATAAACTGAAATCATTTAATTTAGTTCAGCTTGTCCATTTTTCTCCTCCATGGTTACCACATGTAACCATATCCTGTTCAAGAAATCTCTGCCCATCTCAAACTCAGAAGACAGTTTACATTTTCTTTTCTTTTTTTTTTTTTTTTTTTTTTTTTTTTTTGAGATGGAGTCTTGCTCTATCACCCAGGCTGGAGTGCAGTGGCTCAATCTCTGCTCACTGCAAGCTCCACCTCCCAGGTTCACGAGATTCTCCGCCTCAGCCTCCCAAGTAGCTGGGACTACAGACACGTGCCACCACACCCGACTATTTTTTTATTTTTTGTTTTTGTTTGTTTGTTTTGAGACGGAGTCTCACTCTGTCGCCAGGTTGGAGTACAGTGGCACGATCTCAGCTCACTGCAACCTCCGCCTCCCGGGTTCAAGAGATTCTCCTGCCTCAGCCTCCCGAGTAGCTGGGACTACAGGCATGCGCCACCATGCCAGGCTAATTTTTTGTACTATTAGTAGAGGTGGGGTTTCACCATGTTAGCCAGGCTGGTCTCGAACTCCTGACTTCAGGTGATCCACCTGCCTCAGCCTCCCAAAGTGCTGGGATTACAGGCATGAGCCACCACGCCCAGCTTGTATTTTTAGTAGAGATGGGGTTTCACCATGTTGGTCAGGCGGGTCTCGAACTCCTGACCTCTGGTGATCCACCCACCTCGTCCTCCCAAAGTGCTGGGATTACAGGCATGAGCCACCGCGCGCAGTGACAGTTTATGTTTTCTTCTAAAATCTTTATTGTTTCACATTTAGATCTATAGTCCATCTAAAATTTGTTTTTGACCATGGTGTGGACAACCATGCCTTTGTAACACAAGCCTAGTCTCAAAGGGGATGAAACATGTGAGAATTTTAATAATAAAGATATTTTTGGTCATTGGGACTCAAATAATATCACCAAGAAATACTTTTGGTATAAAACACTGGCATTAACAACGGCTATACTCCATTAGATTGAATACTCTTTTGGGCAGGGGCTGGGTCACATTCATGTTTGAACACCCAGGACCCAGAGCTTGGCATGGTTGGTGCTTAGTTAATGTTCGCTGAGTTGAATTCCTGACAAGGAAAGTCGGAGAGAGACTTTCGTCCAGTTGAAAAAGAACTATGAGAAGCTGGACTACTTTTATTATTTCTTTTTACAATCAGCAATGCCCTGATCATACTAACACCACAATCTCTTTTTTTCACATCTCAGTCCTTATATCATACAATGAAATCCAAGATTTCATTCATCTGTTTTCATGAATGCCAGTTTTAAGGGTACCTACGTTTTATTTTCATCAGTGGTCTCAGCTTTATCATCCATTCCCAATGCCCTGCTCTTCTATACTGGGGAGAAAAAAATACTTAGTTATGCTCGGAAGCTGAAGGAGGACTATCAGTCCTCATTCAATTCTGCTGCTCAGACACGACATTTATTGAGTGCTCTAGAATACAAAAAGGAAATTCCAAAGGAAGGATGAGGCCTTTGAGGATTTTATAGTACCCTGCTTAGTCAAGAGTTCATAACAGCCATCTGGAGCTCAGGCCAATCATTTAAAGTTTCTACAATATCTAAAACATATCCACCTAATACATTTCTCAAAAACTCCACATATGCAAAGTTTTAGGCCTGTGAGCAACAACCTACCAAGAACCTTGATGTTGAGCTGACATTTGAATGAAGCGGCTCAGGAGCACAGGAACTCTTGAAAAGCACCCTCCTTTGTGTTCTTTCTCCTGACCCTACAGTATTTCCATGTGCCTATTCTAAAAGGGGTCCTCTGGCTACTTGCTAAGAGACCAGTGAATCCCGGAGCCATTTGCTTGATTTGCTTAATGGGTACTCTTAGAGACAGCGTCTTATGTGTCACCCAGACTGGAGAACAGGCATAATCACAGCTCACTGAAGCCTCAACCTCCTGCGCTCAAGTCATCCTCTCACCTCAACCTCCCAAGTAGCTAGGACTACAGGTGCACACCACCATGCCGTGGCTCATTGTTTTATTTTTATTTTTGTAGAGATGGGGTCTCGCTATATTGCCCAGGCTGGTCTTGAACTCCTGGCCTCAAGTGATCCTCCCAACTCAGCCTCCCATAGCACTGGGATTACAGGCATGAGCCACTATACCTAGCCAGCAATTGCATTCTAAAATCTTCACATCAATGTCACCAAGGTAAATTCTCAATTTCGGGCAGATTATGGTAACATTTCTCTTTTGGAAATTAGAGGGAGTGCCCTGATTCTGGTGAAAGAAAGAACATGGAAAATTAAAACTCTGGAAAACCAAATCTACACTTTAAGCTTCCACATCTACATAATGAACAGGATGTTCTCTAGACCTACACTTTTTTTAAAACTTATTATATCATGGCCTGGTTTCTCCTTTGGTGGTACTTAGAAACTACCTTTGGATGGTCTACGGTTGAATGTGGCCTCTAATCCTATTTTTAGCCCTTGTTGATTTTCTAGGCTACAGATTTCAATTTGGTTTCCAGGTTCCTCAGTTTATTTACTATACTGAAAATTTTCATTTTTCTAACTCGCACTGCGTGGGTATTAAAGGTATTAAACCCTTATGCAGTTAAAACTGCAGACTCTAAATCAGCTTGCAAAGCTTGTTGTTATTCTCATTAAAAAATAAAATTCAAGTTAACTAAGTCATGGTCCGTGGATCCTGTAACTCTCATATACTTTCACACGAATTGTGTGACGCTCAGCTTGGCAGTTCCTCAGCCCCACAGCCAGCCATGCATGGGATTAACTGAATCTGTTTGACATACTGAAAAGCCAATAAGAGCTGTTATTTCTCATTCCTCTAGAAAACTCCCACCTAAATATAGGGATAGAAGCTGTCAGAATTATTTTCTCTGTTCATTTTTTATGATCATCTTATAAATGATAATTGTCGTTAAGCATCAACTTAAGAAAAAGGTGCAGAGATGATTTTAAGGAGATTAATATCCTCTAAATCAATCTAAATCATGGGTTACCAAATAACACAAAAATGTCCCCTTTTAACACAAAAGACCTCTTTGTCCATAATGAAATTAATTATATAAAATTGCTAGATACTACAAAACTCTAACAGAAGGTAACTCTTTTATTATGTTCACTTATAAGTGAATTTATAAGAATTATCAAGGTGATACTTCAAAATAATTTCAATTTTAGCATTATTCTTTGATAGCATAGCATTATAATGAATCTGCCAATCTGATGTTTTAACTCAATATAAATAGCTTTCCTATTTAGATATTTTGTATCTTAGCAGATAATTCCATGTAAGGTCTGTGCCAAACTTGAGGTTTAAAATAAATCTATCCTGTTTTTTCATATCACATTTTTACTACTAACTCTAATTATATATATTTTTTCTCCTTCCTATTTCTTTTGAGACAGTCTCACTCTGTCGCCCAGGCTGGAGTGCAGTGGCATGATCTCAGCTCACTGCAACCTGTGCCTCCCGGGTTCAAGCTATTCTTTGCTTCAATCTCATGAATAGCTAGGATTACAGGCACTTGCCACCATGCCCAGCTAATTTTTTTGTGTTTTTAGTAGAGTCGGGATTTCACCACATTGGCCAGGCTGGTCTCAAACTCCTGGCCTCAAGTGATCTGCCTGCCTTGGCCTCCCAAAGTGCTGGGGTTACAGATGTGAGCCACCACACCTGGCCTCTAACTCCTATTTTATCCATCTTAACATTACAAGGAAAAAGCCGTGTGTGGTTATATACTCCCTGCAATGGTCCTTCCTGAACAATCCTAAGACATCCAAGGACCAGTAACAACAGTGTTCATTTTTTAAGCGCCAGCTCTGTGCCAGGTGTATTATATTAATACACAACCTGAATTAACCTCCCCAGCAATCCTAAGAAACATATATCATAACTCCATTCTACAGGCAAGAAAACTGTAAGAACTTGTCCAAGGAGACTCAGTCAGTAAAGGTTAGAGCTTGGATTTGGACTCAGGTCTCTGACTCCGGTTAATTCAACCATCAGATACCCAGAAAAATTCTGCAAGTTGCTTTCCTGTGAGAGTGGGCCCCCAGTGGCTAAACCAGAGGCAGCTATACCCTCATGGAATTCCCCGACAGATCTCTCCACCATAACTGAAGGAAAGACCTTCCCTGGTTACATCATAACTTCTTTTTGCAGTGGTGGAATGACTTTGTGATGAGCCATCTACTCCGTTTGTCCTGTCACCCTATTTTTGACCAGGGACACACATTCCTGAGGCACCTAACCAGAGGTAGGAGGCCTAGTGAGGTTAGAACAGAACAAAGTTGGCTGGTCCTCAAGGCTTGACCTCACATTTTGCTCTAGTCTAAGCTAGTGGTTTCTAAACGTGAGTGTACATTGGAAAAATCAAGACACCTTGTTAGGCCAGGCACGGTGGCTCATGCCTGTAATCCCAGCACTTTGGGAGGCAGAGGCAGGCGGATCACCTGAGGTCAGGAGTTCGACACCAGCCTGGCCAACATGGTAAAACCCCATCTCTACTAAAATTACAAAAAAAAAAAAAATTAGCTGGGCGTGGTGGTGGGTGCCTGTAATCCCAGCTACTCGGGAGGCTGGGCAGGAGAATCACTTGAACCCGGAAGGTGGAGGTTGCAGTGAGCCAAGACCGTGCCATTGCATTCCAGCCTGGGTGACAAGGAAACTCCGTCTCAAAAATTTAAAAAAAAAAAAAGTGGGGGGGAGCTTGTTAAAATGCAAATGGCTGTGTTTTAACTTGAGTGTCTAATTCAGTAGGTCTGGGGTGGGGCCCAGGATTTTGCATTACTAACAAATTGCCAGGTAAAGTTGATGCTGCAGGTCAGGGGAATACACTTTGAGAATCACTACTTTAAACCAACAGCACTCACCAGTCTTTCTTGATGCCTGCAATCCCAGGAAACATCACCAGCCCAGATTCCCACCTCTGCCATTCCTACCCTACCTCAAATCAAAAAAGGAACTTTTAGCCGGCGCGGTGGCTCACGCTTGTAATCCCAGCATTTTGGGAGGCCGAGGCAGGTGGATCACGAGGTCAGGAGATCGAGACCACGGTGAAACCCCGTCTCTATTAAAAATACAAAAAAAAAAAATAGCCAGGTGCGGTGGCAGGCGCCTGTAGTCCCAGCTACTCGGGAGGCTGAGGCAGGAGAATGGTGTGAACCCGGGAGGCAGAGTTTGCAGTGAGCCAAGATCACACCACTGCACTCCAGCCTGGGCGACGGAGTAAGACTCCATCTCAAAAAAAAAAAAAAAAAAAAAAAAAAAAAAAGGAGCTTTTGTCCTGTCTTTACTGATTTCCTCACTCTGCAGCTCCATTTTAACTTGGTGTCAACATTCTTCAAGGAGGACACTAAACACTTTGTTTTGTTTTGAAAACACTCTCCTTGCATTGGCCCATTTAGGTCTAAGTTAGTTTCTCAGTTCTGCCAACCTCAGTTTTAAAAAGTTCTTTTCTTAAACGTAAAATGCAATAGGGGTTTGATGTGAGGGTTGATTCACAGATTCAAGAGTGGAAAAAATATCAACAGTATGCCAGAAAGACTCTCAAAGTGAAAGAAAGAATACCATACAGGGTATTTCTTTTTCTTTTCCCCGAGACAGGGCCTCACTCTGTTGCCTGGGCTGGAGTGCAGTGGTGCGATCCCGGTTCACTGCAACCTCCACCTCTTGGGCTCAAGAGATTCTCCTGCCTTAGCCTTCTGAGTAGCTGGGACCACAGGCATGTGCCCCAGTGCCTGGTTAATTTTTATTTTTAGTAAAGATGAGGTTTCGCCATGCTGCCCCGGCTGGTCTCGAACTCCTGGGCTCAAGCGATTCACCCACCTCAACCTCCCAACATGTTGGGATTACACGCATGAGCCACCACGCCCAGCCGGCTATCTATTTTCAATTCCAGTTTATACCACACCCTCAAGAGAGGAAGAGAGATAAACATCACATCCCTGAAATCCTAAAAAATCTAAGCTTCAGACAATTCCTCCCTCGTCTATGAAAGTGGCATCAAAACACTGTAAACATAGGTTTAAAAAGCCACTTCCCAACTAACCCCTGTTTTCACTCCCACCTTCTATGAGGAGGTGAGAGAAGGAGGGGTTCTATTCCTGGCTGTTCAAACCACAATGTGTGGTTGAGGGAGACTACTCCTCCAGAACTGGGTTTCTGACAGTGAGAGATTAGACGTAAGCGTTTCTTTCCTTCTCTATCCAGAATCATCTCCCCCAAAAGCGGGGAAGCAACATCACCTTTGGCACAAGCAGTGAACCCAAAGGGGCAAAAGTGCTGGTAGAACGAGTGCTAACTACCATGCCCACCAGTAGCTGCCATGGCTTCCCTGGAGGATTTTGCCCCATGAGTGGGGGTGCTTGCTTGACAAAATACCTTCCTAAGTTCAAAGAAATCAAGGGCAACAAAGAAGAAGCAATGATCTTTCATGTTGACCTAAGGAGAAAACAGAAAAAAGGATAAACAATTATGCCTTGGTATTTCCTGTAACAAGGAAGTCAAACTCTACCTTCGTTTGGATATCAAGCTAGAAAACAGGTCAGCGTGATGGGGCCGGAAAAGCATGAATTGGTCACCATGTGTCAGCTACCTCCTCCAAACCATTCTCCACAGACAGCAGCACGCTCTAGCAAAGCATATTGTTCATTGCATCCCTCGACATGACATTTACAAACACCTTCCCATTGCCCTAGGATAGAGTCTAAAATCTTTACATGGCCTACAAAGCCTGTATGCTCTGCCCCCGCCTTTCTCTTCAGTTTTGTCATTTATCCCTCTTCCCTTCCAACTCAGAGCTCCAATCACACTGGGCTTCTTGGGTTTCCTCAAAGGCACCAGCTAGACAGAGTCTCTGCGCTTGCAACTCTTTCCGCCGGGGTTAAAATTGGAGACATTTGAAATGAGAGACCCATAATCTGTGGGGGACAAATTATATGGCTGGATCAGTTTAGGCAAGTCACATAATCTTCTTGACCTTCACTTCCTCAGATATAGGGCAAAGACAGAAATAAACAATGGTGACTGCTGACATCAGAAATTAGAGTGAAGACAATAGAGAAAACAAATGATTCTCTAAAGAAATAAAATTAGTATCAAGAAACGCTTGGACCGGCCGGGCGCGGTGGCTCACGCCTGTAATCCCAGCACTTTGGGAAGCCGAGGCAGGCGGATCACGAGGTCAGGAGTTCAAGACCATCCTGGCCAACATCGTGAAACCCCGTCTCTACTAAAAATACAAAAATTATCAGGCTGTGGTGGCGTGTGCCTGTAATCCCAGCTACTTGGGAGGCTGAGGCAGGAGAATCGCTTGAACCAGGGAATCGGAGGTTGCAGTGAGCCGAGACTGTGCCACAGCACTCCAGCCTGGCAACAGAGTAAGACTTCGTCTCAAAAAAAAAAAAAAAAAAAAAAGAAAAGAAAAAAGAAAAAAGAAATGCTTGGGCCTTGAGGAAGTGGACTTATGAATTTAGAATAGACCAGCGGGTAGCAGAAGCAGTTCAATTCGGAACTTAATCTAAATGGCCACTATAGGAAGTCTTTCTGCCTAGTGACATAGGCAAACTTGTGAGTATATTAGCACATATTTGTGTTTGTGCTGCTCTCTTTCATAAATGTCAGTCCCTACACCTATTTTAACTGTTCATGAAAATAAAATTTCCTTCTCATTTTACAAATTAAAAGATTCATGAATGTTTTTAAAAAGTACCTCTCACTGTGCAAATATCAATACTAATGAGGCTTTCCAAACAAACATATCTTGTTTGTGACAAGCTATTATCCAAACAGCATATAATTAATTTTCCTGTTACGGGTAGTGCCTTTTTACATGGAATGTTCTCTTGACACTTTAAAGCAAATAGTCCATCATTACAAATTCATTAAGTATTCACATAGATGCTATTAATCATGATGAACTAATGTGGTATTAATGGGTAGGTTATTAATCTGCAATTACATGCAGATTTCCTAATAAATTCGTTTCCCAAGTTTGAGAAAGAGAGCAAAGGAAAAGGAAATGAACAAATCTTTCATAAAACAAATTAAGGGGGAAAAAATCTCTCTCCCTGTACCATAAGATCAGACATACAAAATTCCTGCTGTCTTTGTATTTACCCAATGCAAGGCAAAGAAATTTGCAATATATATGTTTTCATCAAAATAATAATACAAATGGAAGAAAAATTAAAACATCCATGTACCCTGGAGAGGTACTGAATTTCTTCAGGGACATACTATGTCCTTAGACATACTAAAGTCTAGCTATTAAATGTGTGGTCCCCAAACCAGCAGCATGGGCATCACCTGAGAACTTTCTGGAACTAAAGACTCTCAGGTCCTTTCTCAGACCTAGTGAATCAGAATCTGCATTTTAACAAAATTCCCAGGTAGTTCATGTGTACATTAAAGGTTGGGATGAACTACAAAGCTGCAAAAGTACAGCTTTGTAGCTACAAATTGGAGTAAGTGGAAGAAGGAAGTGAGGGAGTGTTGCTTATATACCATTGTACACTAAAGCGAAGGTATGCTGAGGCAGGGAATCCCACAAGTCTCAGCAAAATTGTTTAAAGCAAATAAGCATGGTGAATGTGACAAGCAGTTGGAAAGCCTGGATTCTCAGAAATATAATTTACATGCCATATTTCATCAGTTTTAAGATGCACATTTATTTCACATCTTAACATCACTGAAATTGGAATCCATCTTCAAACCATCCACCAGGCATAGTCACAATGTAGTTACCATTGCCTGTCCATACAGGAATTTGATTATAGCCATTCTTAGTGTCGGCATTTCAAATGAGTTGGGTACATGGCTGGTAAATTGCCACTTAAAATGTCTTCAGGAAAATTTCATCATGACTTAGCAATGAAATAAAAACTTACTGCATATCCAAAAAGGCCATCTTGGACAAAAATCCCTGAGGCAGTTAGGGAGTACTTTTTCAAGAAATGTTGAATTGCCACTGTTCTTGATGAGAGACAGAGAGCACAATATTTTGTGAGAAAACAAAAACATTGATGATTTTAAATCAAAGAGACTCTGTGAAGAAATTTTAGAAGTACTTCAAGCAATCTTTTTACTTTTGTTCTCCTTTTTAATGGATGTAAAACAATGATAAATATTAATATCTGACATGCACACACATGTTTATTGCAGCACTATTCACAATAGCAAAAACATGGAATCAACCTAACTGCCCATCAGTGATAGCCTGGATAAAGAAAATGTGGTACACATACCACAGAACACTATGCAGCCATAAAAAAGAATGAGATCATGTCCTTTGCAGGAACATAGATGGAGCTGGAGGCCATTATTCTCAGCAAACTAATGCAGGAACAGAAAGCCAATACTGCATCTTCTCACTTACAAATGTGAGCTAAATAATGAGAACACATGGACAGAAAGAGGGGAACCACAGATACTGCGGCCTACTTGAGGGTGGAGGGTGGGAGGAGGGAAAGGTCCAGAAAAAAAAACAACCATCAGGTACTATGCTTAGTCTCTGGATGACTAAATAATCTGTACACCAAACCCCCAAGTCACAAGTTTACCTATATAATGAACCTGCACATGTACCCCTAAACCTATAATAAAAGTTAAAATATTTTTAAAAAGTAATGTCTAAGTAAGGCTAAAAGAACTTCAATGAACACAAAATAAAATTCCAAGTGATAAAAAAGCATCATGTAATAGCTTACTCTTTAGCTCATGTGAAACAATGGTACATCTTACAGTTGACAATATTTTTGATTTGATGAAATACAGTATTAATTTTGGTAAGGCTGTGGAAGACTCTCCAGTGTTTGTATATTCTCCGGCTTAATTTGAAGTGAAATAAACATAACTAACAAAATTGAATATAACTAAATAGCTACCACTTCAGAAGACCTAGTATTTTCATTCTGGAAAGTAATAAATATGTCAGAAATATTGAAGTTATATTTGGATTTAAATGAAAGAAGCCAATATAGAAATTATTCCAAATGACTTCAAAAGCATTATAAGGGCAACTGAACCTCCGGGTGAGATGAGACATTTTAATTCTTGAGTATTGGGTTTCATATCCAGGGTTCAGGGGCAGAATCAAAAGTTTGGTCCAGTGGGAAGGTGGACACGAGGCCTCTGGCGAGGGCAGCTTTGTGAATGTCCTGAAACACAGCGGGCTGTGCAGCCTTCAGACCTCAGGCGAACCACAATTGCCTCCTTTCTTCACCCAGCACCTCCCACGCATTCCCCACTAGACTTGTCTCATTCTGGCAGCCACCTGCAGCTTTCAAACCCCAGCTTCCTCTTCTCCACAGCTCAGAGATTCCAGGCTGACACCAACACCTTTGACCTCAATTAAAAGAGTAGAATTTTATGTCTGAATCTACTTTCAGTGGTATGTATCCAGAGCAATGTGTAAATCAGCAGGAGAAAAAAAATCTCTTCTTTTCTTATGTTATTCTGGGGACTTGGTCAACACGTTGGGGAATGTAAATGGAGAGAAATTAATAAATTAGCTAGGGCACTGCTTGGCATTCATTAATGTCAACTAGCAAAATATACTACCAGAGTGGTCATTTTGAATGGTTCTTATCTCAGAAAACTCACAGAAACTTAGCCAATGTACAAAGGTTACAGTTTTCTTTTCAGTTAGTTTGGGCATGCCTGGTGGGGAGGGAGGTGGTTAAAAATCCTCACATCTAGCCAGGCGCAGTGGCTCACACCTGTAATCCCAGCATTTTAGGAGGCTGAGGTAGGCAGATCACTTGAGGTCAGGAGTTCGAGACCAGCCTGTCCAACATGGTGAAACCCCGTCTTTACTAAAAATACAAAAATTAGCCAGGCATGGTGGTACACACCTGTAATCCCAGCTACTCAGGAGGTTGAGGGATGAGAATCGCTTGAACCTGGGAGGCAGAATTTGCAGTGAGCCGAGATCACACCACTGCACTCCAGCCTGGGCAACAGAGCAAGACTCTGTCTCAAAAAACAAACAAACAAACAAAAATCCTAACAGCCAAGCAGCACCCCAGATCAATTCCATGAGAATCTTTGAGAATGGGCCTCAGGCATCTGTGTTTTATAAGCTCCCTAGTAATTCCACTGCACAGCCAGGGTCAAGAACCACCACTCTAGAACTGTTCTTTTCAGTAGTCCTGTGAGGCTACTGGGTACTTGCAATCTGGCTGGTCCAAATGGAGAAGTGTTGCAAGTTTAAGATATGCACCACATTTCAAAGATTTAGTAGGAAAGAAAGAAGAGAAAATGCCTCATGGATAAGTTTTCTACATTGATTACATGTAGAAATGACAATATTTTGGATATATTGGGTTAGATAAAATATATAATTCCAGCTGCTACTATTTTTACTTTTTAAAATGCGGCTCCTAGAAAACATAAAATCACATGTGACTTGCATTTGTGACTCACATTTTTATTGGACAATACTACTCTGGAAGTTATCTTTATCGGTCACTAGCTGTGTGAATATGGGTAAATTACTTAACCTCTTGTTATGGTTTGGCTCTGTGTCTCCACCCAAATCTCACCTCAAATTGTAATCCCCACAATCCCCACGTTTTGAGGGAAGAACCTCATGGGAAGTGATTAGGTCATGAGGGCATTTTTCCCCCATGCTGTTCTCATGATAATGAATGAGTTCTCAAGAGATTTGATGGTTTTATAAGGCAATTTTCCCTGCTCTTGCTCACTCTCTCTCACCTGCTGCCATGTAAGACATGCCTCCTTCTCCTTCTGCCATGATTGTAAGTTTCCTGAGGCCTCCCTAGCCATGCAGAACTGTGAGTCAATTAAACCTCTTTCCTTTATAAATTACGCAGTCACAGGTATTTCTTTATAGCAGTGTGCAAACAGACTAATACACCTCTCTAAGCCACAGTTTGCACAACTGTAAAACAGGAATAATATCACCTTTCTAGTTTTCAGGGCTTTTACCAGGCGGTAAAGGTCAAATGGCCCAAATCTAATCCTGGCTCAATTGCATATCAGCCGTGTGACCTTGGGCTAGTTATACTGCTTGGTGCCTCTGTTTTCTCATCTGTAAAAGGCAGATAAATCTTACATCTTACCTGTTGGGAGCTCAGTGCAGAGTCCAATAAATGATAACTAATGATATTATTAAATAAGGTCACCTCAATAAAGTGCCCAGCCCTGTTAGGTCCTTCCCTAGGTGATATACTCTTACAATTTTTTAAATCTATTAAAGGCTCACTTCACAGTAATGAATTGAAATATCTCCCCATTAGTAGTAAATCAGAGGAGAAATGGGGATTTTGTCACATTGTAAAGATGCTTGACCCCTCCACACCTCAGTCACAGTTGAAAAGTTCTCAGAATTGGGGGTGAGAGCATAACTGAAACCATCTAATCAGAGAGTATGGAAATACAAGGATAAAATTTTCAACTCGGTTCCACTATGAATGCTAGCATGCAACCAACTTTTTAATTTTTATAGCGCTTCCATTCTGCCATTGACCAACTCAGAGCATGGTAAAGGTAAGGGATTCACCCATCTCTCTAAGGTGCAGGACATCTGAATCATCTGCTTCTGCTGTGAAATCTGGATGCCCCTGAAAGTTCTCACTAAAATCCCATATTCTCAGTTCCATTATTATTCTGGCTTCTGGCAACCAACAGCAGGAACACGTGGATCCTTGGAGAAGCTTCAGGAATTGTTACCACCAAAGCTCACGTGGGTATGCCTCCCAACTGTTACCACCAAAGCCAACTAGGATTTTTCTTTCCTTTCCAAACAGTCATCCTCTTTCAGGAAATAGTTTTTCAAAAATATGCAATCCTTCTGAACAAGTGCAAAGTAAAATACACTTAAACATACCAACCTTGTAAAACAGGACCTGGGTGTGGGCAGGTGGAGAAGTGTCATTGTGGGTGTATATGTCTTTCTCAGGATGCACATATCCTGTGTCATTAGTCATGCTGAGGAACTTATATTTAGTCAAAGGAACCTAAATTTAGTCCACAATCTTCTAAAGTGAAATGTTTCTTTCCTCCTACAACATTCAAGCTAACTCACAGGAAACTTTTCATAATGTGTGGCAATATTTATGCTACAAAAATGCCCCCTTGTCTGCTTTCCCATTCATTTTTTTCAGCCAATATTCCCATGCATAGCATTTTGCAGGCTGTTGCTCCACTTCTCAGAAACCTTAGCATTCCCTGCTGCAAGTCAAAAATCTCGCCAATGGATTTCAACATCTTTTATCTCCTGTCGTCTCTCACCAAGGGCCCTGTTCATTCCTTCCTTCCAACAAAGCCAAGCTATATATATTGGGTCTGACCCTTAGGACTTAGCTCCTAGCACCTCCAGGTTTGCAGTTCCCCCACTCCCTTACTCCCCAACCTTCTAAGTTCAATCAAGAGCCCCTGTCTTCAATATTGAATAACAAGCTAGCTCTTTTGTACACCACGTATCTACTTATGAATAAACACTCTACTTGGTGTATTACTATTTTCAATCACTTGCACTGTTCACAAATATTATTAACTACACCACAGCAAAAGCCATATCATTTTAAATAAGAATTGACCTTTTTTTTTTTTGAGACAGGGCTTTGCTCTGTCACCCAGGCTGCAGTGCAGTGGCACAATCTTAGCTTACTACAGCCTTGAATTCCTGGGCTCAAGCATTCCTCTCTCTCCAATTTCCTGGGTAGCTGGGACTTCAGATGTACACTGCCAGGCCCAGAACTGACCTTTAATGCCCTGCTTTCATGATAAGCACATGGCAAACCTTAGTAATTTCACCTGAAAAGATACAGGTTCCATGGCATAGACAATCATAAAGCCTGCATTTAATCAGTTCAAGGGTTGGTACTGGCACAAACTCCAGTTTCATCTAATATTCTCATAAACACATTTTAACTGTCAGTAACATTCTTATTACCCAGGGAGTCTAGACAGTGAAGTACTCAAAGATTTGGGCATGAGTGGACCCATGAGGCCATGTAATAGCCAATGCCACTCCAAGCACCTGAATTAAGATGGATCAAGAAGCTAGAGCTAAATAAAACTATGCCTTGTTGAATCTTGCTCCAGCAATCCTTATATGCACTGGGGTTCTTAATGATTTTTTCCGCCTACATCTCTTGGGCAGTCTGTTGAAACCTATGGACCATTCTGAGAATAATGTTTCTAAGTGTATAAGAAACATAGGCTTACAAAGGAAAACAGGTATTTCAAAACACGGCAAAACATTTTTTACTGTGTGAAATTATTAATATATGTATGCTATTTGATTAATTCATTAAATACCAAGCCCTAATGAGTCTGACAACTACTATAATTTTGAAGTAGTGATACATGTACATAACATTTCAAGATACCTGCAACATCTGCAATAAGGTAGAAAAATAACCATAATTGCTGTTGGTAACAAAGTCACAGGCACTGCTAATAGTACCAGGGTTTGTTGCCTACATTCGTAAACAAAATGCCAAAATTCTGTGAGAGGTTAGTGAAAATAAAGGTGCAATTTTTCCAATCCCTACCTGAATTTTATTGACAGCCCTCTTGTGGGAAGACTGTGGACTCAAGTTAAGGATCTCCTAGCGATGAGAAAGAAGAGAGAACAAAGGGAAACTGGGGCTGCGCACGCTGGCTCACACCTGTAATCCTAACACTTCGGCAAGCCGAGGCGTGTGGATCACCTGAGTTCAGGTGTTTGAGACCAGTCTGGCCAATATGTTGAAACTCTGTCTCTACTAAAAAGTACAAGAAATTAGCCAGGCATAGTGGCAGGTGCCTGTAGTCCCAGCTACTCGGGAGGCTGAGGCAGGAGAATGGCGTGAACCCGGGAGGCAGAGCTTGCAGTGAGCCGAGATCTCACCACTGCACTCCAGCCTGGGCAACAGAGTGAGACTCTGTCTAAAAAAAATAAATTAAATTAAAATTAAAATTAAAATATTAGCGAGGTGAGGTGGCAGGCGCCTGTAATCCCAGCTACTTGGGAGGCTGAGGCAAGAGAATCATTTGAATGAGTGAGACTCCGTCTCCAAAAAAAAGAAAAAAAACAAAAAAAAAACAGGAAATTGGTAGCAATTTTTTTAAGTGACATCCAGAGAAGCTCTAGAGAAGCATAAGAGAATACTTGTTCTTATTTTTACCAATTCCCCTTCCTCTTCTTTCTCTTCCTGTAGGAGTGATTTAAAAATCATATGGCCTCCAATGAATGCGTTATCTGACAATTAGATTATCAAAACTGTCCAGGGTTTAGGGTCATGACCAAAGTCTGGCAATGAAAGTTGGGAATATGTACAAATGTCCTCATCTGCTATTTTTTGTCTCCAGCCTTGCTTCTTTCAGAATCAGCTTCCTTATTTACAGGTATGTGGGGAGTTTGAGAAAAAAAAACTAGATCACAATATTTTAATAGTGATGTCAAGGTCTTCTTCTAAGTTATTTTTATTTGACTGGAGAACATTTCTTAAGCATCTACTATGTGCCAAGCGCTTTTAAAACATTAATTTAACCCTTGTGAAATTAACAGTAACGGATTCCATTTATTGAACTTTGTGTAGAAGACTTTCTACACATCTCATTGGATTTGTCCAACAGTATTACCAGATAAGAAACTGAGGCTCAGAAAGAAGAAGTTTGCCCATGGCCACACAGCTGATAAGTGGCAGAATCCTTTTTTTTTTTTTTTTTAATTTTTTCAGAACCCAAACTTGAACCACATCCTGCAAGTTATTTTTCTTGTATGTAGCTTGCATCAGATCCCACCAACAGAGAGTCTTAGAAGGGCCCAGGCCTGTCTCATTGCCCACATCCCTGTCCTGCCTTCCTGAGGCCCAGAACACAAATGGAAAATGACTGATGATTTTGCTTCCCCTCCTTTCAGGGGCAAGCCCCAGTTGCATCTCAAGAGTCTTCCGGGACTATGGGCACAGGAGGAGATGGAGTGAAAGGGAGAAGAAAAAGCCACTCCTCTCTACCCAGTCAGCTGCCCCGACAACTGCATTCAGCCAACCACAGAGGGCACATTCCTTTTCTCCTTTCTTTAGGAAGTATTCACTGAGCACCTCCTACGGCAGGCACTATGCTTGTGATGCAGTCACAGTGACACCCAAAATGGAGTTTCTCATGGAGTTTAACATCTACAGGAGTGGGGGTTGGGTGTAAGTGAGAAGAACAGCAAGCATGTACACAAATGAGATCATTTCAGATGGTTATAAGGACCACAAAGGACACAAATACAAAGGGATTGGAGATTGGGTAGGGGACTATTTTTTTCTTTTTTTCTTTCTTCTTTTTTTTTTTTTTGAGATGGAGTCTCACTCTGTTGCCCTGGATGAAGTGCAGTTGTGCAATCTCGGCTCACTGCAACCGTGACCTCCCTGGCTCAAGTGATCCTCCCACCTTAGCTCCTGAGTAGCTGGGACTACAGACATGTGCCACCAGGTCTGGCTAATTTTTGTTGTCGTTTTTTATTCTGTTGGCCAGGCTGGTCTCGAACTCCTGGCTTCAAGTAATCTGCCCACCTTGGCCTCTCAAAGTGCTAGGATTACAGCCGTGAACCACCGCACCCAGCCAGAGGACTATTTTAAATCAAGGTGTTCTCTGAGCTTTCTCTAGCACTGAAATCCATCTGAGTTATTCCCAGATAGTTCACCTGTTCAGGGCTCTAGAGCAATGCTTTCTGGTAGAAATATTACCCAAACCACGTATGTAATTTTTAATTTTCTTGTAGCTAAATTTAAATAAGTAAAAAGAAACAGGTGAGATGTTTAATGGTATATCTTATTTGCCTTACTATAACTCAGAATATTATTTCTACACGCAATTACTTATTATAAATGAAACCATCAATTTATTAATGAGAGTGCTTTCATTTTAAAAAATGAAGTATTTAAAATTTGGTGTATATTTTACACTTGCATCACACTTCAATTCCACCTAGCCATATTTTCGAGTACTCAAAACCCACAGTGGCTAGTGGCTGCCATGCTGAGCAGGACAGCTCTAGAGCATTGATTACAGCACCTATGGGAACACTCGCGAAGTGCAGATTGTAATTTCCATTAGGATAGTCTAGGGGACCTTATTATTATTATTATTATTATTATTATTATTATTAGAGACACAGTCTCGCTCTGTCACCCAGGTTGGAGTACAGTGGGGTGATTTTGGCTCACTGCAACCTCTGAGTAGCTGGGATTACAGGTTCCCGCCACCACACCCGACTAATTTTTATATTTTTAGTAGAGACAGGGTTTCACCGTATTGTCCAGGCTAGTCTTGAGCTCCTGGCCTCAGGTGATCCACCCACCTCAGCCTCTCAAAGTGCTAGCATTACAGGCATGAGCTACCCCGCCCAGCCTAGGGGACCTTATTAATCTTTGTACTTCTATATCCCTTCTATCTAACACAATGCCTCTTGCTAGATATGAATGAGGAAGTATAAATTCTGGTTATTAGCAACAATCTCATGACCAAACAGAAGGAAATATGACATGGTGGATGTCAGAGTAGAGACAGGAAGAAAAAAAAAAATGTGATCCTTAATGTTCAGCTGCTGGATCAGCCCTTACCTGAAGTCTACGTAATTACTAGATTTTTTGGTTACATGAGTCAGCATATTTTATTGTTTAAGCCAGTTTGAGTTGGGGTGTCTGTTACTTATGGCTGAAAGCAATTAGTGCCAGGAATAAAAGTAAATGCTTGGTAAACAGGACTATTTTCACAGATCAGTTGGTACAATCAAAATGCTGTGCATTTCAATCTATTTGAAGCAGTGAATTTCCCCCAACTGAACATCATACAACTTAGAACAAATGTAATGAACAGAGCTGGTTCTTATTAAGCATACCCAACTTATTTGTAGTAGAAACCACTAATGACAGAGGAGCTACGTTAAAGCAATAGGGGAAGAGATCAAATCTTAAAATGGAAGGCTAAGAGCAGACAACAGTCAAAAAGTAAGACAAGGACATGCACTGAGGGTGGAAAAGCACACATAAGAAGAAAACCTGGCCGGGAGTAGTGGCTCACACCTGTAATCCCAGCACTTTGGGAGGCAGAGGCAGGTAGATCACCTGAGGTCAGGAGTTTGAGACCAGCCTGGTCAACACGGCAAAACACCATCTCTACTAAAAATATAAAAATTAGCTGGGCATGTTTCATGTGCCTGTAATCCCAGCTACTCAGGAGGCCGAGGCAGGAGAATTGCTTGAACTGGGGAGGAAGAGGTTGCAGTGAGCCGAGATCACGCCAGTGCACTCCAGCACTCCAAAAAAAAAGAAAAAAGAAAACCTGACAGGCTGTCAGAACTACCAGAACACAAGCTTTTACACACGGTAGTCATTCTGATGGCCTCTTTAGTTCATTTAGCTATTTAGAAAGAGAACATATCCTAGAGATACACTCACATTTTCCACAGAGCGTTCAGAAAAAAAAAAAAAAAAAAAAAAAAAAACTTATTTCTATATTTTTCCAGTTTTCCAATTTTTAATGTTTATGGATATAGTTTACATATTTATAGGGTACATGTGATTATTTGATACAAGCATACAATGTAATGATCAAATGTGGGTAATTGGGATATCCATTGCTTCAAACATTTATCATTATTTTGTGTTGGGAATATTTCATATCTAGCACTAGGTCTGTTTTTGTTTTGTTTTTTTGAGCTGGAGTCTCACTCTGCTGCCCAGGCTGGAGTGCAGTGGTGCTATCTTGGCTCACTGCAACCTCTGCCTCCCGGGTTCATGCAATTCTCCTGTTTCAGCCTCTGGAGTAACTGGGATTATAGGTGCCCGCCACCATGCACAGCTAATTTTTTGTGTTTTTAGTAGAGATGGGGTTTCACCATGTTGGCCAGGCTGGTCTCGAACTCCTGACCTCACGGGACCCACCTTCCTGGGATTCCCAAAGTGCTGGGACTACAGGCATGAGTCACGGCCCCCAGCCCTAATCTGACAACTTCTTACCTTCTCCTCACACTCCATGCACCATGCACACCTACCGATACTCAAATGGTGTATGAGAGCAGGAAAACCCTGTACAACAACAAACTTTTCAAGTAAAATTATTTCATCTCACATTTGGGCCTTCAATACAGGCCCAAATCTTCATGTTGCACCCCTTTGCACATATAGGACTGTAGTGATGTATTTGTAACTTGGCAATTGGTTGCTTCCTGTGTGGCCACATGAAAAAGAGCCAGCATGATCTGAGAAAAATGGGACTCTTCTCTGAGGGGGTGCACCCAGTTTACATAGGAGACTCACTCAAAATTACAGAGGCTGAGTTTTCACTAGTAATAAAAAACCCACCACAATGGATGGTTGGTCCTTAGCACTTCCCCGCTGTATCCCCACATTTACCAGTCTGCTATTTGTTTCAAAGAACTTCATGAAGTAGCCGGGTGCAAGTGGCTCACACCTGTAATCCCAGCACTTTGGGAGCCTGAGGCGGGTAAATCACCTGAGGTCAGGAGTTCAAGACCAGCCTGGATGACATGGGGAAACCCTGTCTCTACTAAAAATACAACAATTAGCTGGGCATGGTGGCAGGCACCTGTAATCCCAGCTACTAGGGAGGCCAAGGCAGGAGAATCACTTGAACCTGGCAAGTGGAGGTTGCAGTGAGGCGAGATGGCGCCACTGTATGCCAGCCTGGGCAACAAGAGTGAAACTCCATCTCAAAAAATAATAATAATAAAATAATTAAAAAATTAAGAACTTTATGAAGTCAAAGCTCTACTATATATACAACATGAGGAAAATGACAATTCACTGTCTTCAATAATCTGAACTTCCTAATTACTAAATGACGTTATAGGAACTGAAGTTTTCAGTTTCCCATTGTCTGCAAAAGATGATTTGGCTAGGAAAAAAAGATTATTTGGAGTGGGGGGTATTTAATTACGAGAACTATTTGAATCTCAGTCAGAAGGTATTTACAAATAAATGGTCTATGAATCACAATCATCTCTATCTGTTCATTAATGCAGAGTCCCTACTTCATCTTATTGTTCTGCTGAAGCTGTGTTTGAAAATAATATATTGCATTTCTTCACAAAATATTGGCAAAGATAGCTATTCCGTAATAGAGCTGATCTGGCTGTACCTTGAGTCATCTGTCTTCTATGTGACATAAGTGTTCTAGCTCATTCATTGCCTCATGTTTCATAAGTGCTCATTTGTTACATTTCCATCTGCTCATCCATAAGCAATGCATGCTGTGTCTTCTTCATGGTCACATGAAGACAAATTTGGGGGGGTTACAGAATGTGGATCTTAAGACAAACATCTGATTATATTCGACTTTTTAAAAAAATCTTACTTCTTGGAGAGAAGAAGAAGTAATTTTATTTGCCAAGTAGGAATCTGAGTCTTATATGCCATTTAAAGAAAAAAATTCACAAAGCCAGGTTGCTCACTTCAGTAGAGGGCAATTTTTCATCAGCCAGGTCTGTCAAGTCCATTTTATTTCACAAATTTGGACAGCCATATCTGTGTGTTTTCTATCAGCCTTAAGAAAATGGTACTCTTTTGATTGGTAGTACTGGGTTTTATTTTGGGATGTTCTCTCTTTTTATCAAGAGTGAGGAAAAATATCTTGACAGTATTCAACACTTTTGAAAGCACATGATATTTACACAAAGGATAAGACCAGAATAAAACTGAAAGCATTTGATAGACATTACTTCATGAATCTTAGAACTATCTTTGAAACAAAGTGAGGAACAAAGGACAAATATTTACGGAAGGTCTGCTATGTGCCAGGAACTGGACTGGGTAATTCGTATAAATCATCTCCTTTAATCTTCACAAAACCCCTATGATATGGGTCTTCTTTTTTCCAAATATATATATATTTTATTTCAATAGCTTTTAGGGCACGAGTAGCTTTTGGTTATGTAGATTAATTGGATAGTGGTAAAGTCTGAGATTTTAGTGCACCTGTCACCAAGAAGTGTATTTTGTATGCACCCTATAGTTTTTTTCATTCCTCACCCTTCTCCCACCCTCCCCCTTTTGAATCCAAGGTCTATTACATCACTCTGTATGCCTTTGCATACCCGGATATGTGTATTCTTATCTCCATTTTAAAGATAAGAAAACTGAACCAGGTGAGATCAGTAATTGGCCCAGAGTGACACAGAGGGTAAATGAAAGGGAATCAGGATTCAAATCCAGCTCGATGTTTCTAAACTCATGCTCCAAGGGGCTTACAATGAAGAAAACATTAAAAATAACTTCAATAACACAGGCATTGATTAAGTAAATTATAGTATATTCGGCTGGGTGTGGTGGCTCACGCCTGTAATCCCGGCACTTGGGGAGGCTGAGGCAGGCGGATCACCTGTGACCAGGAGTTTGAAACTAGCCTGGCCAACATGGTGAAACCCCGTCTCTATTAAAAATATAAAAATGATCTGGGCATGGTGGCACATGCCTGTAATCCCAGCTACTTGGGAGGCTGAGGCATGAGAATCACTTGAACCCAAAAGGCAGAGGTTGCAGTGAGCTGCAATTGTGCTACTGCACTTCCAGCCTGGGCAACACAGCAAGGCTCTGTCATAAATAAATAAGTAAATTAATTAATTATATAGAATGTATTATATGGTCCCTCAGAAGAGAGATGTAATTTTATGTCTATATTTGCATTTAAAAAGTTGTTACTGCTGGGTGGTGAAGTATACTTCTTTTGTTGTTTATTTACGGTTGGTCTACAGTGAGCCTGTATTACCTGGATGGAATGATAAATGAGTAGATAGTTGGATGACAAGGCAGATAGACTGACAGACACATAAAAAGATAGATGTAGAATATATTAAAAGATATAGATAAAATTTAAAGAGTCAGTGTTTCAGGAAAAGAAGTAAGATTTTTAGCACATTTGACATTTGAAAACCTCTATACACTTTAGGAATATCTAATCATCTGTAACATACCTGCAGAGTTCAGAAAAAATCTATATATCTGTATCTATATCGATATTTATCTATACATTTATAGATATATTTTATCATATACCATCTGCCCATACATATAAAAGTATATAAATGTATATGTAGAGGATGATACACTATATATACATTTACAGATGGACAATGAAAGTATATATATAATAGAATAAATGTAGTAAATGGTAATAATCAGGGAATCTGGGTAAAGGGTACATAGATGTTCCTTGTGCTATTTGTTCAACTTCTCAAAGTTTGAATTATCTCAAAATAAAAAGTTTATAAATCTAATAGATATTTTGTGTAGTTGTTTTTTGTTTTTTTGAGATAGAGTTTTACTCTGTCACTCAGACTAGAGTGCATTGGCATGATCTTGGCTCAATGCAACCTCTGCCTCTTGAGTTCAAGTGATTCTCCTGTCTCAGCCTCCTGAGTAGCTGGGATTACAGGCGCCTGCCACCACACCTGGCTAATTTTTGTATTTTCAGTAGAAATAGGTTTTCGCTACACTGGCCAGGCTGGTCTTGAACTCCTGACCTCAAGCGATCCACCCACCTCGGCCTCCCAAAGTGGTGGGATTACAGGCAAGAGCCACTGTGTCCAGCTATTTTATATTTTACCTATTTTTGTTACAAGATACTAAGTTTAAGAGACCCTCTTCCACCATTTGCTCTCCTTCTTGACATTTGAAACAAGAATCCCAAAATCAGTTTGCGAATTTGGCCTTTACAGTGCTTGTCATAGAGTAACTTGGGATTTATTGAATTATGTCTTTCCCAGAGCATAGAAACATATATAGGAAGCCTCCCACTTTGTTTGACTATGCCAGCACAATCTTAACAACAGAATTTGACAAATCTAGTACACAAAACAATCACAAACCAATATGAATCATAAATACAGACACAAATGTGTGAAACAAAATGCTAGCTTCTTCAATTCTGGTAATGTCTTAAAAAAATACAAACCATTAATAGGCAGGATTTATTTCAAAATTATAAGTTTAGTTCAGCATGGGTAAATCAAGATAAGGTAAAAGAGATACTCTATCTGAGTCTCTTGATAAATGGCAAAGAGGCTTTTTCCTTGGGCAGCACCCTTTTGCAAACTAGGAACAACAGAACACACACAAAAATAGCTACTAAAACAAACAAACAAACAAACAAACAAAAAGTGTATGTTTTCAGGGGAAATACTGGAGGCATTACCACCCAAGCAAGGAATAAGAAACTTACACCCATTATCATTGCTATTATTCAACACTGTTCTGGTATTTTTTTTTTTTTTTTTTTGAGATGAAGTCTCACTCCGTCGCCCAGACTGGAGTGCAGTGGTGTGATCTCAGCTCACTGCAACCTCTGCCTGCTGGGTTCAAGCAATTCTCCTGCCTCAGCCTCCTGAGTAGCTGGGATAACAGGCGTGAACCACCATGCGTGGCTAATTTTTTTATATTTTTAGTAGAGACGAGGTTTTACCATGTTGGCCAGGCTGGTCTTAAACTCCTGACCTGAAGGTGATCCACCTGCCTTGTGTGATCCCAAAGTGCTGGGATTACAGGCATTAGCCACCACGCTCAGCCTGTTCTAGTATTTCTTACCTTTATTATTAACCATCTAAGAAATCCAAAGAAGCTATCAAGGAGCTATCAACTAATTAGGCAGTTCTAATTGAATCTAATACATACATTCAAAGCTTTACTTTATACTAGGCATCAGGGACTGGCAAACTGTCTATAAAAGTCAAACAGTAAATATTTTAGGGTTTTTGGGCCATCCAGTTTCCATGGCAACTATTCGGTTGTGCCACTGGAGGGCAAAAGCAGCCATTGATAATGCACAAGTGAATGGATGTGGCTGTGTTCCAATAAAACTTCCAGGCAGTGGACTGGATTTTGTCTACTGGCCATGGTTTGCTGACTTCTACTTTATACCACAGAAAGCAGTTGATGGGAAAAAGTTATCCTTTAAAACATCAAAAAAAAAAGAAATATAAAGACCCAGAAACAAACTTTTTTTTTTTTTTTTTTTTTTTTTGAGACAGAGTTCAGAGTTTCACTCTTGTTGCCCAGGCTGGAGTGCAATGGCACGATCTCGGCTCACTGCAATCTCTGCCTCCCAGTTCAAGCGATTCGCCTGCCTCAGCCTTCTGAGTAGCTGGGATTACAGGCACCACCACGCCCGGCTAATTTTTTAATTTTTAGTAGAGCCTGGGTTTTGATATGTTAGCCATGGCTGGTCTTGAACTCCTGACCTCAGGTGATCCACCCGCCTCGGCCTCCCAAAGTACTGGGATTACAGGCATGAGCCACCGTGCCCAGCTGAAATAAACTTTCTAAAAGGCAATCTGGCTATATGCATCAAAAATGAAATCTAGAGTACTCTTTCAACACAGTAATTCCATTTCTGGGAATTTATCCTAAGGATACATTTAGATCATTTAGGTAAGGACATAAAGATGTGTACACAAGGATGTTTATTACAGTGTTATTTATAATAAGAAAAGTTGACCAGGTGCGGTGGCTCACGCCTGTAATGCCAGCACTTTGGGAGGCTGAGGCAGGCCAATCACTTGAGGTCAGGAGTTCAAGACTAGCCTGACCAACATGGTGAAACCCCATCTCTACTAAAAATACAAAAATTAGCCAGGCATGGTGGCAAGTGCCTGTAATCCCAGCTACTCAGAAGGCTGAGGCAGGAGAATCGCTTGTTTGAATCCAGGAGGCTGAGGTTACAGTAAGCCGAGATAGTGCCATTGCACTCCAGCCTGGGTGACAAGAGCAAGCAACCAAGAAAGCAAGAAAGAAAAGGTATCTACTGACATAATCTATGTCTATGAGGAATGCATAGTTTCTGAAAATAAGTTAGAGTAGTACGCATAATATCAGCTAATTTTAAAAATATATAGGTGTGCATATGAAGTTATGCATATGGACCCACACGTGCAACAAAACCTGGAAAGAAATATCTCCAACTGCTTTATTAGCAGTTATTTCTTATGATGGATTTATGAGCGACCTTTCTTCTAATTTTTGCTCTCTTTTTATTTCTTCAATGGAGCTGGGAAATAAAATTTTTGATTTTTAAAAGGAAGCTAGCAAATACAAAAACCCTGTGCTAAACAATTTACTCGCATTTCTATTGATTTTGAAGGAGCCTATAGACAGTACCCTCCTCAAACAAAGCATATTGATATACTGATTTTAACTTTTATGTTAAAATTCCAGACACCCCTGAAAAGTTATTTAAGTTATCGTTAACCACTTCATGTCCTGAAGATGGAAATCTTTGGGTTATAACTAATGCAAAAGGAGCATATGTCTGGAGATCTTGTAGTTTTCTTATCCTTCAGTAATGTTTCTGCACACACGACTGTGCGTGTGTGTGTGTGTACATGTGTGTGTACACATCTGTCTATTGAGTAAGAAAAGCAAGATAAGGTAAATAGGAAATGGACAAGAATGGTAAATCAAAGACCAACATGAATTAGTGTCCTACAGGGAAATAAGTATTAGTAAACTCACTCCTCAAGGTCTTATTTATGATTTTATAGTATGAGAATCTTCCTTTGGGTTTAGGAGAAAACCCTGACATCCTTGTAAATTCTCATTTATAATTTACCAAGACTGAATTTGGGTCTCCTAATAGAAAATATTAAATCCATGTGATTTATATCTAGTTGTGAAATTTAAGCACATTTTTCCTCATAATTGACAATAGGTATCTTTATTTTGCCAAGAGTTTTACTTATTGTAAAATGATACATATTTAATTTTCAAGTATTTAAAATCTTGGGAAAATGTAAATGGGAAGGGAAAATGATTTTTGTAACTTCTCAGGAGTTCTTTGTAGGTGTTACTGAATGCAAGTTACATGGTGTAACTCACAGTTGTCAAAAAGAGCCAAAAAAAAAAATACTATTTTTGCCTTCTCAAAACAATTACCTTATCTGGCTTTGAAATCTTCCTACTTCCCTCCTGAGGTGGCCTTCTCCAAAAACTTAGCATAAAAATTAGATCCAATGCTAACAGAATATCCTCCAATAATAGACATTTCCAACTTTGGCGGGGGGCGGGGGGATTTCCTTGAGCACATATGTATGTTTGTGTGCATGCACGTGTGAGTATGTGTGTGTGAGCTTGTCATTGCTAGAGTGGCCATGGGAGAAAAGTGAATCTCCCTAGAGCCAACTTAGAAGTTAACAGGAACAATATGACAACCACAAGGTCATCCAGAGTTCTCAAAAGTGATGTCAAAAGATGATGAGGTGTTAAGCACATTTTGTAAGCCATGAAAATCCAGGACACAATCAGCAAGAAATGAAGTTTGCTCTGAATACGACAGACAAATGAGTATATTGATACAATTTTCATTAACTATTCCTTTGCTTGCAATCTCAATCAAATGCTCTTTATCCTTCAGCAGAATTTACTATTACCAAACATGAACATAACAACCTACATTCGTCTTATGTTGAGATCTGGGAGATCAAAATTCTGCAAACTTTCCTTCCAACCTTTCATTTAAAAAATTCTTGGAGGCCGGGCGCGGTGGCTCAAGCCTGTAATCCCAGCACTTTGGGAGGCCGAGACGGGCGGATCACGAGGTCAGGAGATCGAGACCATCCTGGCTAACACCGTGAAACCCCGTCTCTACTAAAAAATACAAAAAACTAGCCGGGCGAGGTGGCGGGCGCCTGTAGTCCCAGCTACTCGGGAGGCTGAGGCAGGAGAATGGCGTAAACCCGGGAGGCGGAGCTTGCAGTGAGCTGAGATCCGGCCACTGCACTCCAGCCTGGGTGACAGAGCAAGACTCCGTCTCAAAAAAAAAAAATAAATAAATAAATAAATAAAAAATTCTTGGAAATGAATTTAGCATAGTTAAAAAGTGAGAAGTCATGCTTCAAATCCCAAACTATGTTTTTCCTGTCAAATATTGCTCTCTGTAAAGTGTATCACCAAACCCCAGTAGAAACTTACCCTTCAACTTGAGGTCAACATTATGTCTCAGCCAAGGATAAACCCCATAGCTTGGCATATCTTCGGGAATTGGATTATCGCTTATCCAGCCATCACAAGCGAACCGGAAGAAATTATCACAAGGATCCACAGACAGATTTACTTTACTTAAGATAGCAGCAGCTATTTAGAAAGAAAATCATAGGATTAATGATAAGCACTGAATGTTGTGTACTGTTCTTTTCCAAATTAAACACAATGATTTCATATCAACCAGTTTCCAAGCCTTGGCATTTATATTTCCCCTTAAAAAAAACTCTCTGAATCTACCTCACCATATGAAATGACTACATTCAAAGTGAATGGACAGGCTGGGCGCAGTGGCTCACGTCTGTAATCCCAGCACTTTGGGAGGCCAAGGCAGGTGGATCACCTGACGTCGGGAGTTTGAGATCAGTCTGGCCAACATGGTGAAATCCCATCTCTACTAAAAATACAAAAATTAGCCAGATATGGTGGTGCATGCCTGTAATCCCAGCTACTCGGAGGCTGAGGCAGGAGAATTGCTTAAACTCAGGAGGCAGAGTTTGCAGTAAGCCAAGATCGCACCACTGCAGTCCAGCCTGGGGTGACAAAGTGAAACGGTCTCTCAAAAAAAAAAAAAAAAAAAAGTGAATGGATAAAAGTTTGGTGGTATTATCATTACTGGCTTTTGCAGGATCATCCCTAACATCTGTGGGGTATGGGACAGGAATACAAATAGAATGTGTGGTCAATTATTTGCAAAGATAACTGTGACTCTTTCTTCTATCCTGCTTGTCCTTCTGCAAAGTGACCTTGCTGCTCTTCCCATCAAGTGGTAGAGTCTATTTCCCCTGCCTTGAATTTGGACTGACCTTGTCACTTGCTTTGACCAACAGAATTGGCAGAAGTAACTTTCTGTGAGTTTCAAAGCTAAGCCTTAAGAGGCCTTGCACCTTCCATATTAACTCCCTTTGAATGGAGCCCTTTAGCTGCCCTTTGAAGCAGCCTCCTGGAGGACAAGAGGCTACATAGAGAAGAACCAAGCCAGCACAACTGCCAGACGTTGACTGCGGCCATCATTCACCTTCCAGTCCAGGCGCCCCTCTAGCTGAATGCAGCTGCACAAATGAGCCTAGGCAAAAATCAGCAGAGAAACCATCCACCAAACCCACAGAATCATGAGAAATAGCAAATGATTTTTGTTCCAGCACTCTATGCTTTGGGTGGTTTGCCTCACAGTGAAGGCTAATGGAAACAGAAGTCCATATGTCATCTATCTAAACATTTAAAAATTATATTTACAATATACTTTCAAATTCTTGAGCTCCTTGATATTCAGTGTAGCTCTCAGAGAAATAAAGCCCCAGAAGAGACCCACACAGATCCTGGAAGGAAGCTTGGGGCCATCGGGCAGGGAATTCTAGGGTGTAGAAGGAAAGGGCTGCCTACTTGGCTCCACGGATGCCTTGACTGGAGGAGAGGCATGGCCAGAGGAGGGCCAAAGTAGGGTGTTCTAAATGAGGGACCCAGGTCTAGCGGTAGAACTGAGTATGTGTGTAAGTTAACAGAAAGACACAATAGACTGATCTACCATTTTTTTTCCTCTTTCATAAGCCCATACACAATTACATATAGAAGACAGCCCATAGGTAGATGTGTGCATAAATACGTAACCATGAGCTTTAAAAGAAAACCCTTCATTACAAAATGAGAAGTTTCCAAAATTCCCAATATTGAACTCCAACGCCCTTCCAACTGCCATACAATTGCTGGCTACCACTCTAGCACAAAGATATGTACCAACTGACTTTTTAAAAACTAGCCAATATTTTAATGACATTGGAAAGATGACATTCTGGGCAATTTTCATACTTTAAATAATGCCAGAATATATTTTTGTTTGAAGTAATGAAAACCCAATGAGATTTCAGCTAAATATGAATGAACTGCCCCAAAAAAGTATAATCTGTGTAAATTTAGATACATATCTTACAGTTTGGTTACATGTGTGGTTCCTTCAGGTTTAAAAATAAGGCTAGATATTTCTCCAGCCTAGATTTTCTACAAAAATTTCAAACAGCCTTTTGTCTTCAATGAAGTGAATAATATAAAAAATTCTAATTTCTATAGGCCCTCAAAATCCCCACCATTTTCAAACCTCCCCCAATAACACACACACACACAAAAAAAAAAAAAAAAAAAAAAAAACTAGCCAAAAATTGGTTTAACGGCCAAACACTCTGGCTCATGCCAGTAATCCCAGCATTTTGGGAGTCTGAGGTGGGCAGATCACTTGAGCCCAGGAGTTGGAGACCAACCTGGGCAACATGGCAAAACTCCGTCTCTACAAAAAAAAAAAAAAAAAAAGACTCAGAAGTTTGATAAATTTCAAATTGGCTTAACATTTTCATGCTTCAGAACTAGCATCAGTTGTGTCTAATTACATTTTTACTTACTGCTACTATTTTATCATTAATATTTAATGTGCAAATGTGCTAGGACATAAAATCTTTCTTTTGGTTGGTATTTATACATATATATTTATATATACACTTACTGTATGCAGCCACAGAATGAATCTGCTATGTGACACCTCAGAGACATGGATCACACGTCTCAGTCCCACACAACATTTACAGTTACACAGAGGAGCCCTCACATGCATTTTTATCCACATAAGTACACTGTTTTCCGGCCTCCTCCTCAAATTTTCCCTGCCCCCAGCCCTCAAATGTATCCTCTCCATCTCGCCAGTATTCTTGCAGGTACCTAGAAAAACTGCAAGGTCAGCTCTGACCTTGGCCCTGATACAAAAGTTGGGGAATACATCACTCACATTGAATTTGGAAAGAAGCCTGCTGAGTGAGAAAACTCTAGCTTCAGCCTCCGAATCCATCATTCACAACTCACAGCGGGGCACAGGGCTGCACTTTCTGCAGGGGAACTGTGACTTCAAATTGCAAGGGACCATAGTTGTCAAGACACCGAAACGCATTTCCCCCTACTCAGCTCCATGGAGAAAACCCAGAGTCTTGTTTTAATAAAAGAAATATGATGATGAAGGAAATCTGTGACAGCTCAGGCTGCGTACTCTTCCAAGTCATTGTATATAAGGTTAATTGTCACACAGTCTCCAGCTGGTGTTTATGTGGTAGAGGTGGAGGCATCCTAAATACCAGCCTCTGTTTTTAGATTTAATCAAGGATGAAGGGAGACAGTAGTAATAATAATAATTAACAATAATAAAATCACCAATATTGAGTATTTCCTTTGTGCCAGGAACTATGCTAAGCCCTTTTTAAGCAATATGATATCATGGCAAACTCTAGAGCCAGACCACTTGTGTTTGAATGAGATAAACACCATGCAGTAGCTAAGACACCTTAGGCAGGTGATTTAACCTGCGTCTTAGTTTCCTCACCTGAAAATGGGGATAATAATAGCACCCCATAGAATCATTATGCAAATTAAATGTATGTAAAGTGCTGGGCACATTACCATATAAATGCAGGATGCCCGGTAAAGTTTGAATTTCTGACAAATCACCTTTTAGAATAAGTGTGTACCAAATATTCCATGGGACATACACCAAAAAATGTAGTCAGTGTATATCTGCAGTTCAAATTTCACTGAGCATCCTGTATGTATGTATGTATGTATTTAGCTAAATCTGGGAACTATAATTCTACAATCACTTATTTGAAACTCTTGAGGCTAGATACATTTCAGAGCTCATAGATTTTTCAGATTTTAGAAAAAAAAAATACATTGCATATAACCACCGATCATGTAATACTTCAGCAATGGCTGGAGTGGCAGGCCTGAAGCCAGTGCATTAATATTTCCATAGGGAAACATATGCATATTCTTATAAGTAGGATAAATGAAATCTGAAGCAGCCTCACATGAGTTAAGATCCAATTTTGCCATCAAAGGAATTGAGATCAGGCCCCCATCTTGCCAACTGAGGGTTACAATATTTTCTGGGTTTGGGGTTAAGAATGAGCATTGCGAACCTAGATTACCGCTACTACCATTATTATTTTCTTTTTCTTTTTTAAATTTTTTGGGTTTTTTTAAGACGGAGTCTCACTATGTTGTCCAGGCTGAACTGCAGCCTCCCCCTTAGGGCTGAAGTGCAGATTCAACCTGCAATCTCGGCTCACTGCAACCTCCACCTCCCAGGTTCAAGTGATTCTCCTGCCTCGGCCTCCCAGGTAGCTGGGGTTACATGCGTGTGCCACCATGCCTGGCTAATTTTTGTATTTTTAGTAGACAAGGGGTTTCACCATGTTGGCCATACTGGTCTTGAACTCCTGGCCTGAAGTCATCTGTCTGCCTCGGCATCCCAAAGTGCTGGGGTGGCAGGCGTGAGCCACCGGGCCCAGTCTATTATTATTTTCTTTTATTCTCACAACTAGTGTAAGTAAAAACTGTTATTCCCATTTCACACGTGGTGAGACTGAGGCTTAGGGTGGCTATATATTTAGCCCAGGATCATGTGGCCTGTAAATAGCTAGATCATGCTTCACACCCAGTCTGTCTGCCCTTATCTGTGATCATGAGCATGCATGCCCTTTCCTTGTTTCTTTGCATTCTTCATTCAGCTCTTGTTTTGAAAGAGGGATTAAAATAAGAGAACACAGAGAAGAGGAGAGTTAAGGAGAGGAGGCATCTCAAAAATGGTTGGCACCTGCTCAGAAATGGTCCAGAAGGCGATCAAACACTCTAGTCTTCTGAACTTTCAGCATGCACGCCCACGCACGCACAGCCTCTTGTTTAAGGCCCTGGCTTGGCCGCAATTCTCCTGTCATGCGTACTCAACAGCTGTTCTGCAGACCCCTGGGCACACTGAGGCTCATGCTACACTAAAGAGAACTGTGTCTTTGGTGAGCCTTTCACTACATAAATAGCAAAATCAATATATATTTTTTCAACATTAGAAAGCCATTCGCCAATGTGAAAATTAAAAACAGGACAGCAAGGCAAAACACACTAGCTGGCAGGAGGCAACATCTTTGAATGTCAGTCTGTAAGTTTTACACTTGTATTATTATGATGTATAATACACAAAACTCACAAAATAAGTGGCCTTCCATACCAAAAAAGTGTTCTAAACTCAAGTTGAAAATGTATGAGCTCAAAAATTCCCATTTCACACATCTGCAAGAACCCTACCACAGTCAAAGCACCAGGTGACATAAACTCTAAAACCTGTCCTGATAGTTCTACCTGCTCTCTCACCCTACTCCATGACATCCTCTCGCCACTGGAGAAAACCCCAGGTCAACTACTCAAGCCTGGAGCAGGAAAGGGCCGGGGAGTTCCCAGATCGTTCCAGGGCCAAAAAGAGAGTTGCCTGGCATGGCCCCATATCACCAAGGAAAAGATGGAAAGGAGCCAGACATGGACACGAAGTCCAGTTCTGCTACTAACTCAGGATGAGACCCTGGGCAGTTATTTAGCCTCCAGAAGCCTCCATTTCCTCATCTGGAAGTGAGGATGGTGATAGCACCAACTTCAACGGGGATCTTTTGAAGGTTTTATGAGATGGTGCCTGTAAGTCACTCAACACACAGCCTGGTTAAAACAGATATATTGATCATTTAGGAATGGAACAAAAAAAGAACTCTACTAACATAATTATCTAAGCCACTACCTTTGTATAAGGCCTCAGAGTTTACAAACTCTTTCACCTAAGTGTTTCCCATCTCAACAAACACCACTGCCCAACCATCACCAAAAATCTAAGCATCACCCACAATTGTCTGCTTTTGTTCACAGCCCAAATCGAATCCTTCAATAGGCACTCTACCTCCTAATCCTTCCCCCATTCTCCCTCTCCATCTCTTGAATTCAAGACAGTATTGCCTCTCACCTGGCATACGGAAATAAACCTACCTGAGTCACCTTCTTCTATTCTTGTTCCCTATGGCCTCTTCTCCATCAAGAAAGACTCCCTCTAATGGAGCCCTCCACCGAGACATCTTTTGAAATGCTCATAAGATGTACTCTCTTTCATAAAAGCCTCCAGAGGCTTTTGAGTGTACTTAAGGAAAGCCCAAACTCACTGGCACTTGGGCCCCCCATTGACTCCTCATCGCTTGCACCTCACCTAGCAAAAGCTCCTCCCGTTCCTCAAGTCCATGCTTCTATCCACCCTTTGCCCCATCTGTTCCCCCCACCTGGAAAGCCCTTGCACAGTCTTCACACAGCATTTCCCTCCTCATCATTCAAAGGTCACCTTCAACGTCATGTCCTCAGGCTTTTCAATCTAGCCATCCTGTCACTTGCTATCACATTGTTCTATGTGTTAAATTTTCTGTATAACGTGTTCCACTGACTGATCTCTTTCTTTCCTTCTTTCCTTCTTTCTTTTCTTTTCTTTCTTTCTCCTTCCTTTCCTTTCCTTTCCTTTTCTTTCTTTCTCCTTCCTTTCCTTTCCTTTCCTTTCCTTTCCTTTCCTTTCCTTTTTCCTTTCCTTTCCTTTTTCCTTTCCTTTTTCCTTTCCTTTCCTTTTTCCTTTCCTTTCCTTTTTTTCCTTTCCTTTCCCTTTTTTTCCTTTCCTTTCCTTTTTCCTTTCCTTTCTTTCTTTCTTTTCTTTCTTTTCTTTCTGAGACGGGGTCTCACTAATTTGCCCAGGCTGGCCTCCAACTCCAGGGCTCAAATCTCAGCCTCCCAAGTGGCTGGAACTAAAGGCGTGCGTCACCACGCCCAGTTTCATAATTTTCTTATTGTATTAATTGCCGTATTGTCTTTCTTCCCATACCTGGTTCACTGCTCTATTTCCAAAACCTAACTCAGTACTTGATGTGCAACAAATATTTGGCGAATTTGTTCATTAACCTCTTAAGGCCAACAGGAAAGTGAAAGGGCCACATGCTTAACTTGTTTGATGATTTTCCTTTTGCAAAAAGGAAAAAAGTGTCCCTGCCCACTTAAAGAATGAGGGTGAGGGCTGGAATCTGGCTCCCTCAAATCTAGGCCCTAACACTGATTTAGGAGGGAAATCTAATAGCTGTGTGTGGGACCCCCAGGTATCCCTCCTCCTCCCGCCCCGCCGCTTTCGGTGTCCTAACCAAAAATTACAGAATACCCTGATCACTCTGTGACCCAGCCAGCGGCAGGTTTGTTTTGTTTTGTTTTGTCTTTGAGATAGACGTTCCCTCTGTCACCCAGGCTGAAGTGCAATGGTACGATCTCAGCTCACTGCAGCCTCCACCTCCTGGGCTCAAACAATTCTCATGCCTCAGCCTCCCAAGTAGCTGAGATTACAGGCATGAACCACCATGCCAGGCTAATTCCAGCTGCAGGTTTTTCCTAGCAGGCTTAGGCCCAAACTGGACCCTTGAACATTCCCAGGCACTGATAAAGGTATCGAGGTTGATGCACAAAACACTGAAAGAAACCAGTACTGGCTCTGAGCCAAATTCCTTAAACCGTCATATAGTCTCCACACCCTAATACCCTAAGCAGAACACCCCTTTTCTCTCTGTCTTGAGGATACACTGCAGCACTTTCAACATAAGCTGCACTAATAAATGTTTTGGACTGACCAGCTGCCCTGGCATTTATTGAGTGCTTCTTTCTTTGGAATCCCAACTGGCCCCATCTCGGGATGGGGTACTCCTTCATGGGAACTTCCCTGTCACTGCTTTTGGGGCAACTCCAGCCATGAGCTCGATGGGATAAGACACTGTGGCAAAACTGCGGCAACTTTAAGCAGTTCATCTTCACCTTGGGATACCCACTGATACACAGCCTGGTCACCTTAAGAGAAGTTTGACTTGCAACATGTGACACAAAAAAGGATCCCAGTCAAGCACAGTGGCTCTCGCCTGTAATCCTAGCACTTTGGGAGGCCAAGGCGGGTGGATCACTTGAGGTCAGGAGTTCGAGACCAGCGTGGCCAACATGGTGAAACTCCGTCTCTACTACAAATACAAAAATTAGCCGGTGTGGTGGTGGGCACCTGTAATCCCAGCTACTAGGGAGGCTGAGGCAGGAGAATCGCTTGAGCCCAGGAAGTGGAGGATGCAGTGAGCTGAGGTCGTGCTAGCCTGGGTGACAGAGCAAGACTCTGTCTCAGTTTTAAAAAAAGAAAAAAAGGATTCCCACTGGCAATGGAAGCATGGATTTATTTACAAAGGAGCCTTGCTTGGAGGCAGGCAAGTCAGACCCACAGACCAGAAAATATGCAACTGCTTAAGCTAAAGAGGAATCTATAGCCAGTGGAGCCATAGGAAGACCAATGTTCTCTGCCTGTGGGTCTTAAGAGAGGCCATTCAGCCTTCCAAGCCCCTTTTCCTGATTCCCTTGCAACAACGCTTAGAATACCACAGCTGTTTTTTGCAAGGAAAAAGAAAACAGGAAACCTAAGATCCACTATTTCGCACCAAAACTTGAAAATAAACTTAAAATTTCTTCAAAATTGCATTTCGTACTTGGTAAACCTCAAGCAAACAGAATACTAAAAATACCACCTGTCTTCTCTTCCACTTCCCAAGGTACCATAATTATAACTTGACACAGGATGGAAAACTGTGACTTACCAGCTTCGATGCATTCTGGCTTCAGGCAGTACTCCTGTTTAGCTTGGAGACTTAAGAGACCTTGACTCACTGAAAAAACAGACCAAAATAAATGGCTGACTTGTAGCAGACCACCATCCGGTAAACCACCCAGGGAAACATATGCAACACATTTGATATCAGTTCATCCTTCTCAGTGTTGACACGGTATTCCAAAACCCAGTTGGTTCAATGTCACGAAACCAGACTCTAGTTGCTAGCTACATAACCTTGGTAAGACTCTTGGTTGCTTTGAAACTCAGTTCTCTCATATGTAAGATAAGTGAGTATAACTAGACCAGAGCTCCTAAGATTGTGGTCTCTAGAGCAGCAGCAGCTGCTGCTGCTGCACCTGGGAGCTTGTTAGAAAGTCACTCCAGATCTTGACTCAGAAAACCTGGGGGTGGGGCCCAGCCAGCTGCAGTTTAACAAGCCCCCCAGGTGATTCCGATACATGCTCAAATATGAGCACCACTGGGCGAGATACTCTCTAAAGTCGTTTCAACCTCCAATTATCAGTGGTTTAAGTCTCATACTTTCACTCTATTGGTTATAACTCCATGTCCATGTTCAAGATGGGAAAATTGAAACTTAAACTATGTCATTTGGAGGCAATCAGAGTGGAAATAGAAAGCTAGCATGTATGTCTTTTAGAGTTCTGGATCTTATCTAAACCATCCATACACATATGGACCAAAAAAGGGGTAGGGGTAAAGAATATACTGAACATATCTCAATCACCTATTAGTAGCAACAGTCATTTTCCGCCTGCCCTGAACCCCACAAACCCTCCGCCCACCAGGCCCAGCTTAGCTACCAGACATTTGCAACTCTGTGTAACAAGCTTCCAGCTATTTCCTCCTTTCCCCGCTTCCAAAAAAAAAAAAAAAAGTCTGAAATTGAAATGGCTTTTCACCAATGGCTTAATGTCCCCATCTGGCTGGCAACATTATCTAAATAGGTTTCTGCAGAAGTACAGAAGGGTGCCCATTTGTCAACCCCAGGTAGCACCTGGGCATTAGCAGATGTGAGTTTAAGATTTCAAAAATATTTGTGGTAGCTGAGGAAATTCTGGGGAATTCATTCTTGCTGTGCTCTGTGAGCAGAAACAATGAATCATTTGGAGATGTGGCCATGGGGAGAGGGATGGTGGGAGGTGAATGGGGACCAAGGCCCTCTGTGGCAGGATCAGAAAGCTCAGCTGTACCTATATTTCTGCTAGAGATGGAAGACCTATAGATTACTAGCCAGTGTGGCAAGTTTTTGTAAATGGAGCCTTCTTTTCCTTTGTTCTTTTCTCTGCTGCCATCCTCCAAGCAGCCTCTTTGCATTGTGTTACATTATAGATTCAAGAAAACTGCCTAGGGAACATCTCAGTCCAATTTTTTTTTTTTTTTTTTTTTTTTTGGAGACGAGTCTCTCTCTGTCGCCCAGGCCGGAGTGCAGTGGCGCCATCTTTCTCAGCTCGCTGCAAGCTCCGCCTCCCAGGTTCATACCATCCTCCTGCCTCAGCCACCTGAGTAGCTGGGACTACAGGCACCTGCCACCAGGCCCGGCTAATATTTTGTATTTTTAGTAGAGACGGGGTTTCACCATGTTAGCCAGGATGGTCTCGATCTTCTGACCTTGTGATCCGCCCACCTCAGCCTCCCAAAGTGCTGGGATTACAGGCGTGAGCCACTGTGCCCAGTCCATCTCAGTTCTATTTTTAAGAAAATAAGTTTCTTAGCAAAAAGGTATGTTTTGATTTCTGTATAAAGCAAAAAAAAAAAAAAAAAAAAAAAAAAAGGTAAAAATACATATATGGGCAGCATAAAGATTAGTGTGCAATATTCCACTATGCCTGGGTGGTAGAACCTCAGGGGGAATTTTCCCCAACAGTCAATTTTTATATGTTCATTTAATTTTCTTTAGTGAGCATGTGTTCTTTTTTATAATGCAAAAATAAGCTTTATTGTAAATAATAATAATATTTTTATAATTCTGGACAACATCTTCTTGATCCTAGCCTTATTTTAAAAAACAAAAGAGCTAATAAAATCATTAAAGATTTATTCCTTTCGTGAGAAATAATTCTTGACCCAAAACCTTGAAGAAGTAAAATCAGGTATCTTTATCTAATGATGAGTAGAAGGAAGGTTTTAAATGTAACTAATTAGGCCGGGCACGGTGGCTCAGGCTTGTAATCCCAGCACTTTGGGAGACCGAGGCGGGTGGATCACCTGAGGTCAGGAGTTCGAGACCAGCTTGGCCAACATGGTGAAACCCCGTCTCTACTGAAAATACAAAAATTAGCTGGCGTGGTGGTGCGTGCCTGTAATCCCAGCTACTCAGGAGGCTGAGGCAGGAGAATTGCCTGAACCCAGGAGGTGGAGGTTGTAGTGAGCCAAGATCGCACCACTGCACTCCAGCCTGGGTGACAGAGTGAGACTCAGTCTCAAAAAAAAATATATATATATATATGTGTGTGTGTGTGTGTGTGTGTATAATTAATTAATTGGGACACTGACAGACCCAACCCCTCAAGGAAGAGCATTATCTCCATGGATGGGGTTATTTTAAAATCCTCCAAATAAATGAGGATCAACAAGCCCAGATAATGTGAAGGTGTAAGTGAATGAAATAGAGACAATAAAGAAAATATTTTTAATATAAAAATTAAGATGTTACTTTTAAATGGTTAGGAGCTTTGAAAAATACATGTAAATAGCAGTTTGGTTTCTCATTGTAGATTTCTCTATAACCAGAGGAAATGTCCTCAGGATGCAGTGGAGTCATCCATAGATCAAGAGCATAAGAATGGCCAGAAAGCAGGGGTCAGCAAACTATGGCCCGTAGGCCAAATCCACTGCCTGTTTCTGTACAGCCCATGAGCTATGAATGGCTTTTATATTTTTTTCATGGTTGGGAAAAAAAAAAAAGAAAAATAATATTTCATGACATATGAAAAGTATATAAAATTCCAATTTCAGTGTCTAGAAATCAGATTTCCTTGGCACACAGCCATGCCCATTTGTGTACATATTGTCCGTGGCTGCTTTTGTGCAACAACAACAGAATTGAGTACTTGCAAGAGGCCGTATGGCCCACAGAGTCGAAAATATTTACTATCTGGCCCTTGACAGAAAAAGTTTGCGGGCCAGTGCATCTGAGAAACAGATTGTGGGGAGGAAAGAGAGGGAAAGAGAAGAAGAAAGGACACTTGGAAATAAATAAACTGGTTACAGGCATATATGTTTTCCATTCCGGTGCCCTGTAGCTTCTCTGAAGCCACCGCAAGGCCACTGGCAATCACTCTTACTATAGAAGCACTAAGGTTTTGAGAAAAGATTATCCCGGAGCCTCAGATACAAAGACGAGGTAAGAAGGGATGCTAGAAATTGCAGGCATGTAAGTGAATGTGGAGAGGCAGAGAAATATACCGCAAAGTCAACCAGGAAGCCCCCTGAAGAGAAGACGACCCTAACTAGAATATTGTCATGAAGAGCATTGCCAGGCAGGTCCCTGGAGCTTGTCAGACAAGCGCTTTGCCTGGGTGCAGAGTGGAGGTGGGTGGCAGAGTTGAGGAGAGGGATGGGGAGAGGGGGTAAGGGGGTGATTCTAAAATAGTGCAGAAATATTTAACAAAAAGAAGTGTCCCTGAATGTATACATCCAAATAGATGTGGTTACCTGAAGCAATGCTTCTCAAACCTGTATTTGCAAACAATCCCCTGGGGGTCTTGTGAAAATGCAGATTGTGAATCAGCGGGTCTGGGGTGGAGCTCCAGCTCTCCAGTGATGCTGATGCTGCTGGTCCACAGACCCCATTTTGAGAAGCAAAGTTGTAGAGGCCACAGCCTTAGTTTGCCCTTATTCTCTAACATCATTTGAGCTCCTCTTAGAGAGTCAAGGTGAGAGCCAGGTTATTGGGCACGCTGGAAAGTTCTCTTTCATATGTTATGCAGGCCTCCTTATCCGTAATAGTAGTGTCTAGCTTGATGAATTTTACTTTGCTCTAAAAACATCAACACTGTTTCCTAAGAATAATTTTCTCTGGAAGAACAAAGATTTGCTGCCATGGAGAATCTTTCAACGGATATGCCACGGCCTCAGGATGTAATCATAAAAGTAGAGCTTTGTAAAAGTTTCATGCAGTGGTAATATCATTAAAAAGAGTACATATTTTTACATAAACAATAATTATTTGGATTTTTAAGTTTGGGAGCATTTGCAAAACCTAACCTTGCAGTCACGTTGCACATAGCATGTAGTCTTTTGGCATGCTCATAGAATTTTTCCTCTCATTTTGAATTTCAGCAGAGGACACTTATCTGAACCCGAAGTACTGAGAAATCTCACAAGAGTTTTCAAGAGCCACAGATTCAGTTGCAGGAGTAGGAGATTTAGCTTTACCAGAAAGCAATAAACCCATCTAATTTCCTAAATCTTCAGCCACAGAAAACAGGGAAAGATGGTTTGCTCATTTTAGCAGAGTTTTCAACCACACAACCCTAACTCTTTTAAAGTTTAATCACTGGTTTACCCCTGCCAAAATAAACATGGCCTCCTGCATCCTGTATATGCCAAGGAAGGTTTCCAGGTTTGCTACATTTCAAACTGCACTTAGAATCTCCTCATTCCTACATAACGTTCAAGCTAATGAAGTATTACGGGTTGTATGAGAAAAATTAAAATGGTAATAGTCAAGGGTTCAGCAAGCCTAGAATTTTAGAAAATCCCTCACTCCTTTCCAAGATATTTGATTCTTTTTCATAGGAATACACTTCTATCATCCTATATACTCTCTGGGTACATCATTCTCACCAAGAGTCATTAAAATAACTGAATCACAATATCTTTCAAATCTTGGGGGAAAAACCTCTGTTTTCCTTCATATTAATTTGTAAAGCAAATTGCATCTCAGCAGAGTCACTGGATAAGAAAGGAATTGAAGAATATCATTAAAAGTACACTTTAAAGGACTGATTTGTGTTTTGTGAATTAAATTTCATGATTCGTTCAAGCAAACATTAATAAAAGTCAATGGAAAGACACTCCAGCATGATTTTCATCACAATGTAAAGTCTTTCCTCAAAATATAAATGAACTATGTGACTATGAATTCATAAACACTGATTTTGCTAAATGTGCCACAGAAAAACTTTTCCGTCCAATGCAACAGAATCAGCCAGCTACGCGAAGCCATTTACACCCACTTTGCCTTCTGGACTATACATTTGGTACTTGGGTGTATTTATTTATTTAGGCTCCTTAAAAAAGCCTTCTTTATCATTTGCATATTTGATAGAAACTAAAGATGCACCACCTAGGAATGCAGGCAAACAGCCCTATACCTGTGTTATGACAAGTTTTGCTACAATAAAGCACAAGGAAACTTCTCGACACACACCCAGCTCCCCCGGCCTCCTGCACTCCACTTACCTAGAAAGAGGATCGTGCCCAGAACTAGGGTGCCACCGACAAACACGACCAGGGCAATTCGAGTGCCTCTGTTGGCCTTCTTTCCAGTCTCCACGCTGCTCCCTGTTTCTGCTTCCATCAGAAGGGCCGTAGAGAGCACACGAGAGGAAAGTCACTTTTCGTGGTTTGGTGGCTGGTCTCAAGAGCGAGGTGTTGACATCCAAGGCTCTCTTGCTCTTCTACTAATGGACAGCTTAAAAAACTCCCGTCAGGAAATCTCCCCTCGCCACCCTTTCTCAAATAATTCTTCACAAATGAAAATTATAAAAACCAAAATATTGGTTGCCTTGGCTTTCCCCCTGACTAGACAAAACAAACAACGTTGCTTTATCTTGGTGCTCTCCCTCAGCAAAGTCTCTCTCAACCGATTGTTTGGCAGGCTTTTCTCTCAAGCGTTCCGAGTATACATGTTTTACTATGTTGCTGAACAGATGTTTTAGCTATTTAAATGTATAGTCACTTGGGGGGAAAGAAACAATTGTTTTATCAAAACTGGATTCTCGTGAAACTCCCCCAAATCATGATAAGTTAGGTGGCCAGGATTCACCGGACCCACTTCAAGTTCTCAATTAATCATGTAATTCTGTTGCAAGAATCATTCTGCTTGCCTGAATTGTCTTCATCAAAGATATTCTTTCAGTGCGTGAGTCCCTTTTTAAAGCCTTCTAAGAGTTCCTAGGATATCCTGGAGCATTTTATTTTAGGAACTTTGTGTATGATAGCATGTGCCAAAAATCAGTCATAGTCCAGTGCAGTGCAAAGTAGCAATTAAGACAACCTACAGAGGCTGATGGTTTGAACTGGAACTTTTTCTTAAAGGAAGGAGAAAAAGCACTTCCTCTTTGTGGCACTAAGAATTGTACAAAAAAAAAAAAAAAAAAAAAACCCACAAAAAAACACAAGTGCGTGAATTAAGTTTATTAGCAACTACAAAAGATATGATGAAAAATTTTCTCCTTGCATGTTTTTGATGAAAAGTGCACCATGTGTTTTGTCTGCCACTCCCACTGAGGCAGCCATTCATTAGGATGTTTTTGTGTTTACATAAAGTGTCCACTTCAGCAGATTCCCCAGGATGAATTCAAAGGCAATTGGTTTCAGGCCGGGCGTGGTGGCCCACGGCTGTAATCTCAGCACTTTGGGAGGCTGAGGCAGGGGGATTGCTTCAGGCCAATAGTTCGAGACCAGCCTGGCCAAGAAGGTGAAACCTTGTTTGTACTAAAAACACAAAAATTCGCCGGGCATGTTGGTGAGCACCTGTAGTCCCAGCTACTCAGGAGGCAGAGGTGGGAGAATCGCTAGAGCCTGGGAGGTGGAGGTTGCAGTGAGCCAGATCTCGTCACTGCACTCCAGCCTGGGTGACAGAGACCCTGTCTCAAAAATAAACAAACAAAAAACAAAGGCAGTTGACTTCACTGGAAAGACTGATGAACGACTGGGTCTTTGATTTTTTTATTATGATAATGATTTAAACAATAACAATGTGCTTTCTTCATGGGGAAGGTCAACTGATATTCCAATGCTACCATTGAAATGATACAGATTTTATTATCCAAAGATATAGATATCATTAATTCACAATACAATTACTACCTACCTGCTTTTGTTTTGCTGGAGGTCATAGGGCAGTGGGAGTAGCGGTAGAGAATTCAACTATACCTAGAAACCGGTAGAGCAATTATCTCAATGCAAAACTTGTGCACATGGCTTTAAAGGTGACACAAGGAGCTCAGCGGGTGCTGATGAGCTCAGTATAACGTGGCCACACATTCATGGTCCTGTCTGGCTTGTCTTGGTCAGGGCTTAAGCCCTTAGCATGGAATTCTCTCAAGTTTTGGGGCTTATTCCATAACATACCTTACTTTCTGCTCATTTCATGTTGCGCCAAAGTCAGGGGATCATGTCTTTGTCCAAGTTATGACATCATGGTGTGTTGAAGTTATCCTGTGCTCATTGGTTGTTGATGTTACTTTGTTGCTGTTATTCCATAACACATCCTAGCAGGCCTTTGGCCCCTAGTATCAGATTCTCCCAAGAGTTTTTGGACTTGACTCTAGCATGCATCTTAGACCATGAACTCCACAAGGTCAGGAACCATGTTCAATGTTGCAGCTCTAGCATCGACATTTCCTGGCCCTTCACAGTGAAAGGGAGAAATAAGAGCAATACAAATCATCCAAGTTAGCCCTAGCCACTAACTCTTAAAAACCAGCTTCAGCTGGGCACGGTGGCTCACGCCTGTAATCCCAGTACTTTGGGAGGCCAAGATGGGTGGATCACGCGGCCAGGAGTTCGAGACCAGCCTGGCCAACATGGTGAAACTCCGTCTCTACTAAAAATACAAAAAATAGCTGGGCGTGGTGGCAGGTGCCTGTAATCCCAGCTACTCAGGAGGCTGAGGCAGGAGAATTGCTTGAACCCAGGAGGCGGGTTGTAGTGAGCTGAGATCATGCCACTGAACTCCCGTCTAGGTGGCAGAGCAAGACTGTCTCGAAAAAAACAAAAACAACAACAACAAACAAAACAAAACAAAACAAAACAAAACAAAACAAAACAAAAAACCAGCTTCAGGGCCAGAAGTGGTGGCTCACACCTGTAATCCCAACACTTTGGGAGGCTGAGGTGGGCAGATCACTCTAAGTCAGGAGTTCGAGATCAGCCTGGCCATTGTGGCGAAACCCCATCTCTACTAAAAATACAAAAAAATGGCCAGGTGTGGTGGCACGTGACTGTAATTCCAGCTACTCAGGAGGCTGAGGCACAAAAATCGCTTGGACCCGGGAAGTGGAGGTTGCAGTGAGCTGAGATTGCGCCACTGCACTCCAGCCTGGGGGACAGAATGAAACTGTGTCTCAAAAAAACCAAAAGGCCAAGGTGGGTGGAGCACTTGAGGTCAGGAGTTCGAGATCAGCCAGGCCAACATGGTGAAACCCCGACTCTACTAAAAGTTTAAAAATTAGCCAGGCGAGGTCGCAGATGCCTGTAATCCCAGCTACTTGGGAGGCTGAGGCAGGAGAATAGCTGGAACCCAGTAGGCAGAGGTTGCAGTGAGCTGAGATCGCACTACTACACTCCAGCCTGGGCAACGGAGCGAGACTCCGTCTCAAAACAACAACAACAACAAACAACAAAACCAGCTTCAGCTTCAGGAACCTCACATGCTAAGCCCTAATTATTCCTTCTAAATGCTCAGCTGACAATGATACTTCATATAGGCATAGAACATTTGCTTTAACCTCATGGTAAATCTACATACTTGATAGCAAAGGTATTTTAACTCTGTTTTCCAAATAAGGACCCTGAAATCAAGGAATGGCCTCAGGTGGCATGGGAAAATCACAAATGGATAGATGGGAGATGGGATCTTTACCATACATGGCATGTCTGCAGCTTGACAAAGCTTCCTGTGCACAGAGAGAGGACAGTCACCCAAGCACGACACCAGGACTCACTTCTTTCCTCTTTCCTTCCTCCTCCCAATCTCTTCACAACTTTCAGCGTCCCCACTCACACTGAATAGTGGCCGTGAGTTCCTAGCTGAAGTAGTCTTCACCTGCCTTGAACTTGCAATTCCCCCAGAGGTGAGAGCAATTTGGGGATTCCCCTGAAGTTAGACCTACCCATCACTTACCAACAGGAATTCATTCTTGAACGGTCAACTGCTGAGTGAAATGCCATTAAACCAAAAAAATACTTTCATTAATTGTAATAGGAAAATTACGATGTATTCTATCACAAACTAAGATATGCAAACACAGACAGAAAAATGTATTCATTGAACTTAATTGTACATTTTAAAATAACTGAGGCCGGGCGCGGTGGTTCAAGTCTGTAATCCCAGCACTTTGGGAGGCCGAGATGGGCGGATCAAGAGGTCAGGAGATCGAGACCATCCTGGCGAACACGGTGAAACCCCGTCTCTACTAAAAAAAAATATACAAAAAACTACCCGGGTGATGTGGCGGGCGCCTGTAGTCCCAGCTACTCGGGAGGCTGAGGCAGGAGAATGGCGTTAACCCGGGAGGCGGAGCTTGCAGTGAGCTGAGATTGGGCCACGGCACTCCAGCCTGGGCGACACAGCGAGACTCCGTCTCAAAAAAATTAAAATAAAATAAAATAAAATAAAATAAAATAAAATAACTGAAAGACTGCCATTGGATTGTTCGTAACACAAAGGATAAATGCTTGAGGGGATGGATACCACATTCACCATGATGTGATTATTTCATATTGCATGCCTGTATTGAAACATCTCATGTACCCACAAATATATACACTTGATACGTACCCACAAACGTTAAAAATTAAAATAAGTAATTTTAAAATGTATTACTTGAACAATGAAAACAAGTCTATAAAAGTAATATAGAACTGTTGAAATATTGAAAATAAACATAGTTTGTGTAATGTAATGTAATGAAGCTTTCTTTTATTCACCAAAGGAATAAAGGAAAACTTGAGAGCGGCGGGATTGACAGAGCAAAGGATGTAGGAGAATCATTCATTATAAGGTACATTGTTCATTCTGTGCCATTTTCTGCATTAATTTTTCAACCTTTTAGGAGATGATGATTATCTTGCCCTCAAAATAAACCACACTTAAAGCAGCACAGAAAAAAAGAAAAGAAAAGAAAAGAAAAGAAAAGAAACCCTTTAGGGCAAAATAAAGAAGTTCAAAGCACAGGGAAATAATAGGTACTCACAGGACTAAAGTGGGGGTCTGCAAACAAGAGTACATGGACCAAATTTGGCCCACTGCCTGTTTTTGTAAATAAAGCATTTTATTTTTCAACTTTTTTTTTTTTTTTTTTTTTTTTGAGACAGGGTCTCACTTTGTTGCCCAGGCTGGAGTGCACTGGCGCAATCTTGGCCCACTGCAACCTCCACCTCCTGGGTTCAAGCGATTCTCCTGCCTCATTCTCTCGAATAGCTGGGACTATAGGCGTTGCGCCACCACGCCCACCTAATCCTTGTATTTTTAGTAAAGATGGGGCTTTGCCATGTTCCCCAAGCTGGTCTCGAACTCCTGGGTTCAAGTGACCCACCCGCCTCGGCCTCCCAAAGTGCTGGGATTACAGGCGTGAAACATCATGCCCAGCCTGTAAATAAAGTTTTTATTGGAACAAGGTCACACCTATTTGTAGATTGTCCATAATTGCTTTCATGCTGCAAGAGCATAGTTAAGTAGTTTTGCAACGGAGACATTTTGGCCTTCAAAGCTTAGAATATTCACTCTCTGGCTCTTGACAGGAAAAGTTTACCAACCTCTGCACTAAAGAGTAGTAAAAGATGCTACCTCTAGCCGGGAGCGGTGGCTCATGCCTGTAATCCCAGCACTTTGGGAGGCCAAGGTAGGCAGATCATGAGGTCAGGAGATCACGACCATGGTGAAACCCCATCTCTACTAAAAATACAAACATTAGCCGGGTGTGGTGGTGCGTGCCTGTAGTCCCAGCTACTTGGGAGGCTGAGGCAGGAGAATCACTTGAACTTGGGAGACGGAAGTTACAGTGAGCCGAGATCACGCCACTGCACCCCAGCCTGGTGACAGAGTAAGACTCTGTCTCAAAAACAAAAAACAACAACAAAAAAGCTACATCTCACGCCATCTACATGGCACACAAAAGAAAATGTTTATCCACACTTGACTTGTAACTCAAAATTGTTCCATTCGAGATTCTTTGAACGGAAATTGCTGTGTCAGGGAAACTGGTGAATGTGTCTTTGCCTGAAACTGTAATATTGAAACTGTGATTTCAGTATTATGATTTAGCATACAATTTAGTGTGATTCGGAGTGAGAAGTCATTACTCTGGGAAATAAAAGGGGAGGGGCGTTATTCTAAAAATTTTTACAACTATTCTAGAGCTGTGAAAATTACTTAATTGAAAAGTAATTATGCAAGGTAAGTCTGTTAGTAGTCTGCTGTACACTCACCTATTTCAATTAAGAACATTCAGGACTATCTTGGACATTCACTGGATTAATCGATGAATCAACAGAAGTTTTCTGAGCATTTCTCAGGTGCCTAGCCCTGTGTAAACCCTTGTGAAGCAAGACCAAGAACTCATGCCGGAGGTTCAGGACTGGTCAACAGGGATGAAAATACTGTATAGGAAACCCGACTTGGCCACATAACCCTAAAGCATGCAGGCCTGACCATAAGGGCAGTCAGTGCCCAGAGAAGCAGAAATCCCTGAGCGGTAGATTCGTTGGGAAGACTTCCAGAATGTTTGCGAGAATGGGCAACCTGCAGGACAAGAGGAAGGCTTCCAGATGGGCCGAGCCCCACCCCAAGAGGGGACTTGCACTGGACATTTACCACTCTCCCTGCAGGACTCACAGGTACAATGATTTATCCCGAGGTAACGGAATCCAGTAACAACGGCCCAAGCTGCTAACGGGCCGGGATGACAGCTGAAGCCGTCTTTATGCTAGACATGAGTGCATCTGGTCATTATTTGGATGTGCAGGGTCCTCTGTTTCAAGCAGCAAAATCCCATGTGGGCCATAATTTTAGTGAGAAAGAAGGAAATGATTCAAATTCTGAAAAATGTTTTCATCCATCCATTGGAAGGAGGAGGGAGAAGGGAGGAGAGGGAGAGAAGAGCTATGAAAATAAATAGTGAAAGCTCAGATCTGGGGATTGTGGTGGGCTCTGTTACTTACTGGCAGGTCCTTCAAGGCCTTTCACTAATGAGATACATTACTTACATTGTATCTGATCTTTTTAAACATCTTCCTTAGGTAGGTGTCCTTATCTCCTTTTACAGATAAGGAAACTGAAGTTTGAAGCTATTAAGTGATTTGCCGAAGGTCACAGGGCCAGTATTTGTCTTAAGGCCAGAATGGTTTCAAATTCCAACCTCTTGTCTCTCTGCTGTGGTTCTTGATAAGTTTGCTTATCGGGTAATTAGTGAAGGTGGGTGTAGCATCTCAAAGTGACACTTGAGCAGAGGCAGAGTGATAAACTATGCTTCCTTTAATTCTCTTGTTTAAAAGAGTAATTATCAGGTTTTATTTCCTTAACAGGAACAGCAGCCATCATTTAATATGGGAGTGGGGGGACATTTTTCAGTTGAGGAACAAAAATAGCAATACATGAACTATCTCCTGATGTGTTGCTGCTAGTAATTGAACATGAGGCAGGATATATACATCTGAGAGGCTATCTATCCATGTGTAATACTTGTTCATTTCTGAGCCTTAAGGGGGATTTTATCCATTGATTTTTCTCACCTCCTTTCCACACAGCTACTATTTCCTCAGTGCCTGCTCACTTTATGTGTATTATCAGTCCTTAGAGCAGTCCTACAATATAGGAATCTTTTGCAGATAAGGACACTGGAGCCAGCTGAGGATAAGTTATATTCCAAAGGTCACATAATGGGTAAATGACAGAGCCCAGTTGGAACTCAAATCTATGTGGCTCCCGTGTTGAAATGTACTTGGACTTTGTTTTAATCTGGTATGGTTAAGATAACAAACGTGGAGACAGCCCTTGAAAAGGGTTTATTACAGTTTCGAAGATGAGAGGGCACGCTGATACAGACAGGAGACAGGGAAATACTGGGTACAAGAGGGCGGTTCCCTGGTAAAGGCCCCACCCTCAAGCATGAAGACCAGAGGCCCCAGTGAGGACAGGCATTTCAATGTTCACACCCAAAAAGGTGCCTTTTGGTCCACCATATCCCCTACCCTGGCCCCATATAAACCCTGAACCCTAAGCTCCAGAAGAAAGAACCCCAAGCAAAGAGAGGAGGAGGCAAGCAGACCAGCAGACCAGTGACGGCAGAACGACGCAGCAGAGAGAGAAGAGGAGGGACATCTGGATGCCAAGGGGAGTTCGGCCAGGGGCAGTCAGAGAAGAGGGGAAGACCACCTTCCCACTCCATCCTCCCTTCTGGCTCCCCATCCATCTCACTGAGAGCCACCTCCATCACTCAGTAAAACCCTGCACTCAACCTTCAAGCCCACGTGTGATCTGATTCTTTTGGGACACTGGGCAAGAGCTTGGGATACAGAAGGCTGTCACACTCGCCCCCTGCCCTTGTGATAAGGCAGAGGGTCCACTGAGCTGATTAACACACAAGCCATCTGCAGATGGCAAAGCTAAAGGAGCACACTAACACATGCCCACTTGGGCTTCGGGAGTCACAAACACCCACCCACAGATGCTGTCGTGAGGCCAGAGCCCAAAAGCGCTCACCCTGGTTCCTGCACCTGCCCATCTGTATGCTCCCCCTCCCATAAGGGGTCTGAAATGCGGGGGCAACCAAACAGGCAAGTCACACTCCTGTCTCATATCCTGCAAGGGGAATCAGGGAACTCTCCCATTCCAACGCCTTGCCACACAGGGCCATATGTGGGAGCATCAGGGAGCAGAAGGAGCAAAAGGAAACCATAGGCACTTTATTGTGGTTTTCAAGGAAAGGAATGGGCAAGGCAAGGTAAGGAGCTGAGCAGGTTTAGGATTGGGTGGATAGCATGAATAATTTCAGCAGGCTGTGGTCTCTAGAGGTGGTCTCCAGTGCTCTAGTAACTAGCCCTGGGATGATTTGGGGTGGAGAGGTAGGGGCATAGGGTCCTCCACTACAGAAGTCTGGTAAAAGGCAGTGGGGGGTATATGAACATGGATTGGTTGATTTGCATATCAAAGGCATGCTCACAGGCAAGTTAGTTACTATCTCTAGGAATTAGCTAACCCTGGGAGGGACAGACCTTCCCTGGGTCTGCAAGGTGCCAAGATGTCAACACATCATAAAATATAGAAAATTAAAAAACACGATTGATACAGCTCCCAAACCCATAATATTAATACCTTTTCCAAAGCACTCCACTGCATAACGATTTTAAAATGTAATAACTATTCATCCAACTAGTGTTTACTTGCTGTGTCCTTAAACTGGTCACACTCACCCTACTCATTGGTTAGACTATTAACCTATAGAAGTTTGTATGCCCTTGATTAATAACACCCTGTTGTTCAAGGATGGCTTACCTAGATGTATATGAGGACAAGGGGATTAGAGAAGCGGGTCTCAAATTTGAGTGGGCACCAGAATCTCCTGGAGGGCTGGTTAAAACACAGACTGTGGCCAGGCATGGTGGCTCGCACCTGTAATCCTAGCACTTTGGGAAGCCAAGGCAGGTAGATGGCTTGAGACCAAGAGTTTGAGACTAGCCTGGGCAACATGATGAAGCCCCGTCTACAAAAAATACAAAAACTAGCTGGGTGTGGTGGTGAGCTCCTGTAGTCCCAGCTACTCAGGAGGCTGAGGTGGGAGGATTGCCTGAGCCTGGGAGGTCGAGGTTGCAGTGAGCCTTGATTGTGCCACTGCACTCCAGCCTGGGTGACAGAGTGAGACCCTGTCTCCAAATTAAATTAAACTAAATTAAATTAAAAAACAGATTGCTAGGCTCCATCCCTAGAGTTTCTGATTCTGTAGGTCTGAGATGGGCTGAAATGTAAATTTCTTTTTCTTTTCTTTTTTTTTTTTTTTTTGAGATGGAGTCTCGCTCTGTCACCCAGGCTGGAATGCAGTGCCACAATCATGGCTCACTGCAACCTCCGCCTCCTGGGTTCAAGCGATTCTCCTGCCTCAGCCTCCTGAGTAGCTGTGATTACAGGTGCCCACCATCATGCCCGGGTAATTTTTGTATTTTTAGTAGAGACGGGGTTTCACCATGTTGGCCAGGTTGGTCTTGAACTCCTGACCTAAGGTGATCCACCTGCCTTAGCCTCCCAAAGTGCTGGGATTACAGGGGTGAGCCACTGCACCTGGACTGAAATTTGAATTTCTAACCAGCTCTTGGGTGATGCTGATGCTGCTAGTCTGGGGACCACATTTTGAGAACCACTAGTATAGGGCAACGATTAAATCTCTCTGCAATATGGTAAAGTGGACTGAAGAACCAACAGAACTAAACATTAAACTTATGTAGTGAAAACGGTGATGCCATTCAAAATATTTAACAACCACCATGGCATGGCACTGACTAGGGGACTGGGACCCACTTCAGTGGCACCTACTGTGCCAGGTACTATCTTAGTTGCTGGATCTGGAGGGTTCTAGGAGACGGGGTGGATTGGATGAGGCTGCAGGGGGCCCAGACGAGCAGCCATCCATAGCTAGTAAGGAGATACTTCACTATTTCACAACAGCAGCAGCCACACTGGTATGAACCAACTGAATTGCAGTCCTGAGTCAAATTTCAAATGGACTTTCGATGTTCTTAAAATCCTTCAGCGGCTGCTGCCAGTTTTTAGGAAAATGTAACAATGCTTCACACTGAGTTCCTGCATGATTGAGGTCACGCAATCCTCCAGGCTCACCTGTGCATGGCTTCTCAGTTTACACCCTACACACCAGTCATTCTAAACCTCTTCAAGTCCTCAAATGCACTAAAGTTTACCCAGCCTTTTGCGCTTTGAAAACATTTCTCCTTTTGCCTGGAAAACCATTTCTTTAGGAAACTCAGGTTCATCTTTTAAGACTCAGCTCAGATTTTACCTCCTGGAGAAAATCTTCCCAGACCCCTCTTCTTAGTAAGGCCACAGGGTCACAGGATGTCTGGTTGTATTACAAGTCTCTGGAGAAGGCTGCCCCATTAGTCTACGTGTAAGGTGAGATCAGACATTTACTATATCTTATCAATTTTAAGAGGGACTTTTTTCAAGCTTTAACATTTCTAGAAGTAGAATGTACCTCATAAGTGGTGATGTGGCATAATTTGATGGTATTTTTCTTTCTCAATGGTATTATTATGGTGGTATTATGGTACATCTTACAATCAATCGAATCTTAGATTCAGTGAAATGTTTTTTTTCTTCCCTGTATCCACATTTTCTTATGCAACACTTTCAGCCCCACTGTGACCTTCTAGTGTGTTCAATGTATGGTTGGCAGCTGGAAGCCCACGAACTACATTTTCCAGGCTCCCTTGCCAGCTCAGTTCCTGTTAGACTCTGTCAAGGGAAGGCATTAATAGGAAATTCAAAAATGGGAGGAATGTAGAAGCCTGGTTTATTTTTTCTTTACTGATCCTGGGTTTATCCAGGGCTCCAGCAGGAAACTCCGGGATCCTACATAAAGACCACATATGTGACAGCCACAGGGGCACATGGCTGCAGATGACTGCAGACTCTGGTAGCATCAGTGGGATTGTGGCTCCTGGAGTCCCACTCAGCAGCAGCAGCAGCAGCAGCAGCCTCCGAGGCGTGATGTGGACTTTAGGCCACATTCCTTTTCCCTGTTTGATTCTCTAGCCTTAAGGGCAAGTAGCAACCTTTTGCAGTCACTGAACTCTGGGTAACATCCTCTCCTTTGTTCCTTCTGCCCTTCTACTACCTTTGAAACCAATTCCCTGAATTAAATACACTTTTGTTTGAAATACCTAGAGCGGTTTCTGCTTTTCTCACATAATACTAACAGAGCTCCCTTCTCTTTTTCTTGTAACTCCTAACTGCACCATTCACGTTCATATACGTTGATTCACGTTTATACGTTTCCACACTGCCAGGCAGGATAGTGCAGTGTGACAATGGTTAAATACCTGGAATTTGGGAACAAACTCCTTGGATTGGATTCCTAGCATTGCTACTTACTGCCATGTGACCTTGAAAAAGTCGCCTAATCTCTCAGGGTCTCAATTTTATCATCTGGCAATGAGAGATAATAATAAACTATGATAATAATAGTTATGAAGTGCTTAAAATGGTTTCTGAAGAAATGGCAGGCATTATTATTGTTCTGTTTCTTAATATTTCATGTATTTTGTCACCCACAGATATGCCTATAGATGTCTCCTATTGCTTGTGTTTTAAAATTCCTATTCAGGGCTGTCTATGCCTATGGGAGGTATTCAGTCCAGACTTATTGAGGGAGGAAAAGAGGAAGGGATGAAGAAATAATGGAAAGAAGAGGAAATGAAAGGAGAGGGGAGGGGAGAAGAGAGAGGTTGGGGGAGAAGAGGAGAGAAGAGGTAGGGAGGGGAAGTATTTTTTACCACAATTTAAGAAAACATCATCTTTGGGAGGCCAAGGTGGGTGGATCATTTGAGGTCAGGAGTCCAAGACCAGCCTGGCCAACATGGTGAAACCCCATCTCTACCAAAAACACAAAAATTAGCTGGGCAGTAGTGGCGTACACCTGTAATTCCAGCTACTCGGGAGGCTGAAGCAGGAGAATTGCTTGAGCCTAGGAGGCAGAGATTGGGATGAGCTGAGATCACGTCACTGCACTCTGGCCTGGGTGACAAAGTGAGACCGTGTCTCAAAAGAAAAGAACACAAAAGAAAAGAAAAGAGAAAAGAAAAGAAAACATCATCTCTTCTTTGGTCTCTTGCTCTTCACTGCAGACCCTGGTCAACCTCTAACCGTAGTTGGTTGTGTTTCTATTGGTAGTAAGGACAGCAGGTGTCCAGTCTTTCAGCCACTTGGTGGTTGGGACCACAATTTGAACAGCTTTATACCTCTGGGACCTGACCGAGAAAGCATTTAACATCGCAGAATGAGTGCAACTGAAATCACAATGAGATTACCAAAGTTGGCCTGAAAAGGCTAGGTTCAGTATGTGATTTGTATAGCCAGAATGAAGAGAAAGGAAAAGAGAGGAGCAATAACAGACTCTGAAGTTACTAATCATGGTCAAGGATGAGAGGGAAATCCTTTCTTTCAAGATAGTGGTTACCAGGTGTGGTTCACATCTCCTCTGATGGGCTGCCATAAAAACTTACTATCGAATTCCTTGATGTCAAGTATTCTCTGGGTTCACCAAGCCTGGCTTTATTCAAATCAAGACATATCTCACTTCTCTAGAACTTTCTGCCAAATAGAATACTCAGTGGAAAATTAAAAAAAAGATGGATGGACATAAAATAGGGCATCGTCTACAAATGGGGGACGGGAACTAAGATACGATTCTCAAATTTTGACTAATTATTTTCAGTTTTGTAATGCATTTGAAAGACCTCAACTCTAAAAGAGCTTGTTTGACATAATAAATTTGCCATTATTCTTCTGAACATAGCTTAATGAGTACTCATTGTCCCTATTTCTAAAAAACTATAATATAATTCCCCATGCTCACCACTACATGGGTCTGAGCGAAGAGTACCCATGAACAAAGATGGAGGGGCAGCCACATACCATTTAAAGCTGTAAATCAGGCTACAAACTGTTTAATCAAATACATTCTCTCCTCCTACCTTGGAAGTAAACTTCATACCCACCTGGAAGGCCAGATTCCAATTCAGAGTTCTCAGACTCCTGGGAGTCTCAGATAGAAACACGTTGGAGAGCGGGCCCCAGTCCTTGGCCCACTCCCTTTCTCTTTTCACATCCCCCATCCCAGCAGCACCTTGACAACCCATAGGAGCCCAGGCACAGTCTTCCCTCAGGACGATGGGATGACAAGCTGAGAAAGAGACCCCCATGGGCCCTGGATGTGAGCTCTGAGCAAGTTTAAACTGAAAATTTCTAGTCTCAGAGATAAAAACTGTGTAAGGGGACACAGGCACATCCCCTTGGCAATGCAGATCCTTCACTCCATGGCGAAGGGCATAGCCCCAGGAGAGCCAGAGTGGAGCCCTCTTGAAGCCAGGACCCAGGGCAGGGTCCCTCTTGCCCAGAGCTAGGGCAAAACTGTAGCTCCTTATCCCATAGCTTACGATATTAAATCCTTTCCCACTGAAAATACTAGATTTAAATTATAAGAATTTATTTTTAAGCAGAGAAATATAGATCTTAGTTGGAAGGAGAGTGAGGATGAGCTACCCACTGCAAATTAGGGCCTTTACAGTTAAAGCAAAAAGGAAAAGACCTCAGCTATGGATTCTTAAATAATTTATGCATGTTCATTTAAGGAGACAATGTTTTTCAACATGTCAAATTCTAGGAACGTTTTATTGTATTATTATTATATAAAACACAGATGATATATGAATTTCAAAAATGTAATACATTATGCAAACTGAAAAGATCATTTGTCTTCCAAAGGAGGTGATAAATACTACATTACACAGTAGACTGCCTCACTGATATTAGCCATGAATTCCATTTGGAGTTTACTGCTTGTCTCAAAGGCTTAGCATTATTTAACAGCAATAACTTCCAATCATAACCACTCAGATGATCGATTCTGTTTAGTCACTGAGGTTCCTGTAATGGTGAAAAGACTGTATTATTTTGTCTGAAGCTAGAACACCAAGTTTCACGGTATGGTATAATTAAGAACAACTGTTTACTTTTTCTTAAATCCAACACCCCTCACCCCCACCTCAAAAGCTAGACATTAAAGTACTAAATATAATGATCTTGGTAAACCAAATTGCTATGTTCCTGGCAGTCCTTCCCTGCTGTTTCCCCTAAACATTTCTATCTAAAAGGATGATGAATTAAAAAAGGAAAAAAGAAACCTGGGAAATATACAGCTATCCCTCGACTGTATCTTCCACCTAACCATCAGAGTTTCCGTTTGAGTGCTTAAAAGCACTCACTCTCTCCTTCCTCTGTCCCTTTTTGGCCATTTTATTTTGAGACAGGGTCTCACTCTGTTGCCCAGGCTGGACTGCAGTGGCACAATCATGGCTCATTGCCGCCTTGACGTCCCAGACTCAAGCAATCCTCTTGCTTCAGCCTCCTGAGTAGCTGAAACTACAGGTATGTGCCACTACACTCAGGTCATTTTTTAAATTTTTTTTAGAGATGGGGGTCTCACTATGCTACCCAGGCTGGTCTCAAGTGATCCTCCTCCCTCTGCCTCCGAAAGTGCTGGGATTACAGGCATGAGCTGCCACACCCAGCCCTTTTTGGGACATTTTACATGGTTACTTGTATTGTTTCAAATGTCCATGGGGCACACCATGCAGCATCAGGAGACAGCAGCCCACTGTTTTATGCCTATGCGCTAGTCTCCTCAGACTGGGGGACATTCTTGAGGGCCTTTCATCATCTTGCGTCACTTGGTACCCATGCCAGGGCCTGAAATATAGGAAGTACCCATAATGTATTAAATAAATAAATGATCACCTTTTTGTCCTCAGGAACTACATAACATTGAGAGTTATTCTGGAATAAAGAATATCAAGAGTTGTAGGCCGGGCGTGGTGGCTCATGCCTGTAATCCCAGCACTTTGGGAGGCCGAGAAGGGCGGATCACCTGAGGTCAGGAGTTTGAGATCAGCCTGCCCAACATGGTGAAACCCGATCTCTACTAAAAATACAAAAAGTAGCCAGGCATGGTGGCACATGCCTGAAATCCCAGCTACCTCAGAGGCTGAGGCGGGAGAATCACTTGAACTCAAAAGGCGGAGGTGGCAGTGAGCTGACATCGCGCCACTGCACTCCAGCCTGGGCGACAGAGCCAGACTCCATCTCAAAAAAAAAAAAAAGAAAAAAGAAAAAAAGAGTATCAGAGTCCATTCTCCATGGAAGTGAATTAACCCAGTGTGTTACCTTTATAAATTTTGAAATCTGAGAATCAGAAAGTCCAGATATAAGATCCTGGATAATTCCATCCAAATCCCACTGGGTAGGGAAAGACATACAAAGAACTCCCAGCATTTAGTGGCAAAGACAAGACTGACAAGGCATGCCCTTGTGAAAATATTTTTTAAAAATGCATTTTGTTTTAATAACATATTCTAATCATCAGGACACTAGCTTTGGCTATGCTTTGAAAAATGGTACAACACTGCACTTAATCCAAGGTTGTTTTGTTTTGTTTTGTTTTGTTTTTGAGACAGAGTATCACTGTGTCACCCAGTGGAATGCAGTGGTGCGATCTCGGCTCACCGTGGTTATTTTTTTAGAGGTGAAATGAAAATACATCAGATTCTGGAAATACTTAGAAGGGAATCATTTTGAATGGGGTTGCAATAAGTGATCAATGCAATATGGCAGCTACTGCCTTTTTTCTCTTCTACTTTCAGCTACCTTCTTTTAAAAGTCCCCCCAACCCCGAAAAGAATACCAGACAAATGACAGCCCTCATTATGAGAAGCAAAAGTTTAAAACACTAGAATATATATAGAAAATCAGGTTAGGGAAAGGTTTCTAAAACAAGACAGAAACACATATCATAAAGGAAACAGATTGACAAATTTGACTACATCAAAATAAAAAACTTCTGTGCATCCAAAAATACTACTGAAAATGAAAAAGACACTACAGATTGAGAGTAGATACTTGTAACAAAAATACAAGCAACAATGGATTATTATCCTGAAGATTTAAAGTACAACTGATCAATAAGAAAATCAAAGCCCAATAGCCAAACGGACAAAAGGCAGGCATTTTTCCAAAGAGGAACACTGGCCAATTAACTTATAAAAATATGCCCAGCCTCATTAATATTCAGGTAAATGAAAATTTAAACTACAAGAAATGACCATTTCATATTCCAGACTGGCAAAGATTTATTTATTTATTTATTTATTTATTTATTGAGAGAGTCTCACTCTGTCACCCAGGCTGGAGTGTAGTGGTGCAATCTCCAATCTCGGCTCCCTGCAACCTTCACCTCCTGGGTTCAAGCGATTCTCATGCCTCAGCCTCCTGAGTAGTTGGGATTACAGGCGCCCACCACCACACCCAGTTAATTTTTGTATATTTTGTAGAGACGGAGTTTCGCCATGTTACCCAAGCTGGTTTTGAACTCCTGAGCTCAAGCAATCCTCCCGCCTCGGCCTCCCAAAGTGCTGGGATTACAGGAGTGATCTGTACTGCACCCGACAGAGACGCAAACATTTAAAAGTCTACAATGTCAAGTATTGGCAATGGAGCACTTTCAACCCTCATAACCCTAATCATAAGTGTAAATCGCTACACCGTTTTGAAAAGCTATTTAACAACATATAATAAATTTGAAGCCTGGAGATGTAGACATGTGGGAAGATGGAAGCTACTGGAAGAACTGTGGTTTTTTTTTTTTTTTAAATGAGTGTACAAGGAGATACCATTCCCAAAGGAATTACAAATTTCAAATCCAGGAGCCAAGCACTGGGTGGTAATATAGGAAAAGGGCACAAGTGTAGGTCACCTCTGATAAATTTTGCCAAGTACCTTTTTAATTTCTAACAGTTGTTTTTTAGCCCTTCACACGCAGTGACTTCAGTGGCTGGCTGTATGTTTTAAAGGAGCTCTTTGGCACATAACAAAACCCTATAGTAATGTGAATATTTTGCAACTTCTCCACTGTCTTTTTCCTAGTAACATTATTGTGGCATTCTGATTCTTCCATGAGGATATTGACATCAGTCTTCCAAATTTTGAAGGCCTGTGAATTCAGGCCTAGTTAAATGCATTTGTTCCATGAAAGAGACGGCTGATCATCTTTTTCATGTGGATTTCTTTCTCCATATATCTGTGCCAAGCTGAAACATAAATTAGTAACTACTATTACTGTTATGTTGAATCCCCTGTTAAGTCCTTGGTATGTTACTGGGTCTTCCAATAGCCAAACCACGAGATACGTCACCTTTTTGATGACATATTTCATATTATGTCTTTTTTTTTTTTTTTTTTTTTTTTAAGACGGAGTCTCACTCTTGTTGCCCAGGCTGGAGTGTAGTGGCATGATCTGGCTCATTGCAACCTCTGCCTCCCAGGTTCAAGCGATTCTCCTGCCTCAGCTTCCCGAGTAGCTGGGATTACAGGCACCTGCCACCACGTTCGGCTGATTTTTGTACTTTTAGTAGAGACGGGGTTTCACCCTGTTGGCCAGGCTGGTCTCGAGCTCTGACCTCAGGTGATCCACCTGCCTCGGCTTCCCAAGGTGCTGGGATTAGAGGCATGAGCCACCGCGCCCGGCCTCATCTTTTTGATCGTTTATATTTTCATTTTCTTTTTACTGGGTCCTATGTGCCTGCCCAACCCTGGGGATGCAAAGCTCAACAGGGCATGGGCCCTACCCTTCAAGAGCTTACAGAGCTACTTAAAGTAAATATCTAACCTTAACCATTTTTAACATACAAATGGAAGATCACCCTATCCTCCCTTAAATGAGTCCTTCCAGGATACATCAAGGACATCTAACATCTAACATCTTTACTGCCCTCATTTAATTATATACCCAGTGAACTTGGGGACATGGAGAAATTGGAGGGAAAAAAATGAGCATTTGGGGAAATTAAAGTAATAGGTCTTAAAAATGAAACCAGTTTTGTATAACTTTTGGTAAATGTAAATACTGAAGTGGGTGTGGCCATTAGTATTTTTCCAGATTCTGCCATCTGTTTTTCTTTTTTTTGGAGACAAGTGGCCTGATCTCGGCTCACCACAACCTCCACCTCCCGGGTTCAAGCGATTCTCCTGCCTCAGCCTCCTGAGTAGCTGGGACTACAGGCGTGTGCCACCATGCCCGGCTAATTTTCTGTATTTTTTGTAGAGACGGGGATTCACTATGGTGGCCAGGCTGGTCTCGAACTCCTGACCTCGTGATCCACCCACCTCGGCCTCCCAAAGTGCTGGGATTACAGGCGTGAGCCACCACGCCCAGCCTCTGTAAAGGCAGCAATGGCACAACATAGTAGGCAGTTTGGCTGCACTGGTATAAATTCTGCGGTTTTACACTAACTTTTGAAACCTGATAATTGGCCGGACATGGTGGCCTGGGCAACGAGAGTGAAACTCCATCTCAAAACACACCACCCCCCTGCCCCCGCCACACACACACACACAGAAAACCAAAAAAACAATCAACAGAGGAAACAGACAACACTATTGACTTTTATGCCTGGAAATTTAGGATGATTTCTCAAGTGGGTCTTGATTCTACTACTAAAAGCAAGGAGTGGAGAGAAGGAACAATACTGTCTTGTAACTCTTGACTTTCATGTCAAAGGATGGAATACAATTTAGTCTGTGTTTCAGGTTCTCTAACTACCAAAAGAATATGTTCACCAGAGGGCACCTTCCCTCATTTTTCAGAACAATGTTCTTTCCAGGAAACCACAAACATTAGCATCTCATACAATGTAAGATGTCTGTGCACTTCAGAGTATTATTTTACATGTAAGATGCCCGTTAGTGCTTTTGGTTATTTCTCGCAAAGGTTTTAACATCTCTTTGCTAACAAAAGGTCATCTGTTGAATGCTTCACTTAAAGTGTGATACCAGGCTACAGGATTTAGTCTTCATCACGTTTGTCAGAGTAAAGCTAGACTGCTGCTATTTCTGAGAAAGGAACTTTTTTTTTTTTTTTGAGATAGCATCTCACTCTGTCATCCAGGCTGGATTGCAGTGGCAGGATCTCAGCTCACTGCAATCTCTGCTTCCTGGGTTCAAGTGATTCTCATGCCTCATCTTCCCAAGTAGCTGGGTTTATAGGAGTCCTCCAACCCGCCTGGCTAATTTCTGCATTTTTAGTAGAGATGGGATTTCACCATTTGGCCAGGCTGGTCTTGAACTCCTGGCCTCTTCAATAAATTCAGGAGTCAAATGTGGTAGATTGAAATCTCTTTGCCAATTATTCACTCCCCTATCATCCATCTCCTTGCCTCATGATTGGCAAAGGGTACTGCCCTGTCTCTTGGCCCTGGGTTTGGGTATGCAGTATGCTATGGCCAATGGAATGACAGACATGGCACACACAGAGGCCTGACATGTGCTTGTGTCATTGTACCCATCCTCTTTTGCTCCGTGCCTTTTGCTCTGAGAACATGTCTCGGGTAGCCAATGATCCAAGGAGGATGAGAGACATGTGGAGCAAACCTGGACCTAACAGTTTGAAATAGGGCCCAGCCTAGACCAGCTGAACCCCAGCCAACCCACAGATGGCTGAGGAGAAAAATCAACACTTGTTGCTAGAAGCTGTTGACATTTCAAGTTTGCTTGCTATGCAGTATTATCGCAGTGACAGCTGACTGATACACAAACCTTCCTCCATCTGCTGTCTAATTATTTGGTAGACCATTTGTCCTAGTTTCCCGGTGATGCCCTAACAAAGTACCATAAACTGGGTGCCTTGAACAACAGAAATGGTTTCAGTTCTAAAGGCTAGGAAGTCCCAGATGAAGGCATCAGCAAGGTTGGTTTCTTGTGAGGGCTGTGAGGGAGAATCAGTTTCATCCCTCTCTCCTAGCTTCTGGTAGCCTCAGCTGTTCTTTGGCTTGTAGATGGTATTCTCCCTGTGTCTTCATATCATCTTTCCTCTGCACATGTCTCTGCGTCCAATTTCCTTTATCAGGTTACTACAAAAGTGACTGCTGTTTTGCCATTAATATAAGGACATCAGTCATTGGATAAGGTCTCAACCTCAGGACCCCATCTTACCATTTGCACAGACCCTATTTCTGAATAAGGTCACATTCATAGGTACTGGGGATTGGTACTTCAACATCTTTTTGAGGAACACAATTCAATCTATAACACCAGCCCAGATATCTTTCTAGCTTGGGGAGTTAGGGGAGGGAATAAGATTCAAAGGGCCTGATGGCTTTTTGGTTATGGAGAAACCTAAGAGTTTATTTTTTATATAGCTATAGCAGGGTTAAACAGTATTAGGCTTTGCAGTGTCTTCTAAATGTTCAGTGTTGTATGAAGTACTTGTAATAAATCACCTTCAGCCCTGCCCTCCCTTAAACTAAAACTTGTGCACTTCACCTTACTAAGTCTTAACTTCCCCTTCATGCTTCTATTTCCAGCAGCCCTCCTAGTGCCCTGTGGCTTTTATTTTTCTTTGCTACTAAAGAGGCTGCCCACGTGTTCTTTCCTCCACACATTGCCGTGGATATATCCCACACGTTGTCTATGACCCTTTACACAGAAGTTACAGCAAAAGTGATCTATAAGTGCTGCCGAACGCTGTTCTAGTATAGCATCAGGACAGAATCATATAACCTCTAATTCTTCCCCTTATTATTCTTTGTATTTTCAATAAACCTGCAAAAGACTCAAGCACAAAGTGAAGTTAGTTCCAGTTTTACTCTCCACAGAAATAAAGCACAATCCAGACTTCAGTAAGTTTCATGCTTAGGTGAATGAAGGATGTAATCCCTTATCCTTGTGTTTAGAACCTTCTAGCTGTCAGGGTAGTGTCTGCAACATTAACAGAGTCCATACCCTTTCAGAATCCTTGATCATTTCTGCACTGCTTGTTGCTTCAAAGTCTCTCCTAATGGGTCTCTGTCCACCAGCACTGTTTTGTAATTTTTCAAGTGCTGGGGGTATCCATGCCTTTTGGGGAGTAGAGAGCTTAAAAGGAAGCCCCAGATTAATGGTTTATCAAATTGCCTTTCTTTTTTTTTTTTTTTTTTTTTTTTTTGAGGCAGAGTCTCACTCTGTCGCCGGGTCTGGAGTGCAGTGGCCGGATCTCAGCTCACTGCAAGCTCCGCCTCCCGGGTTTACGCCATTCTCCTGCCTCAGCCTCCCGAGTAGCTGGGACTACAGGCGCCCGCCACTTCGCCCGGCTAGTTTTTGTATTTTTAGTAGAGACGGGGTTTCACCGTGTTAGCCAGGATGGTCTCGATCTCCCGACCTCGTGATCCGCCCGTCTCGGCCTCCGAAAGTGCTGGGATTACAGGCTTGAGCCACCGCGCCCGGCCCAAATTGCCTTTCTTTAGTGATTATTTTTACTGATACATAATAGATGTACATATTATGGGGGTACATGTGATAATTTAGAAAGTCCACATGACTTGTAAAGATCAAATCACTGTCATTGGTATATCCATCACCTTATTTATCTTTTATTTATGCTAGAAACCTTAGAACTATTTTCTTCTATTTTGAAATATACAATAATTATAAACCAGCCACCCTACTGATCAAACACTAGGTTTCATTTCTTCTATCACACTGCACATTTGTACCCATTAATCAGCCTCTCTCCATCCCCTCCCCTCACCCTTCCTGGCCTCCAGTAACCACCAATCTACTCCCTACCTCCAAGAGATCTACCTTTTTAGCTCCCACTTTGATATTTCTGTTACTGTGTTTGGCATGTTTCATTTAACGTAACCTCCAGTTCCATCCACATTTCTGCAAATGACAGGATTTCCTTTTTATGGCTGAATAATACTCCACTGTGTACAAATACATTTAATCCACTCATCGATTGATGGACACTTAGGTTGATTCCCTATTTTGGCTATTTATAGTGCTGCAATAAACATGGCAGTGCAAATCTCTCTTAAATATACTGATTTCCTTACTTTTGGATATATACCATAGATACACCAGAGAGATATAGATAGATATCTATATATATAATTTTTTGAGGAACCTCCATACTCTTTTCCATTGCAGCTGTTGTAATTTACATTCCAACCAACAGTGTAGGAGGGTTCCCCTTCTCCACATCCTCACCAGCACCCATTATTCCTTTTTTTATAAAAGCCATTTTAACTAGGGTGAGATGATATCTCATTGTGGTTTTGATTTGCATTTCTCTGACAATTAGTGCTACTGAGCATTTTTTCATATGCCTGTTGGCCATCTGTATGTCTTCTTTTGAGGATATGTCCTTTGCCCACTTTTGAATGGATTTTTTTCTGAGTTATTCACCCCTTGTCAGATCATTAGTTTGCAAATATGTTCTCCCATTCTGTGGGTTGTCTCTTTACTTTTCTGTTTCCTTTGCTGTGAGGCTTTTTAGTTTGATATAATCCCATTTCTCTATTTTTGCTTTGGTTGCCTGTGCTTTTGAGGTCTTACACAAAAATTCTTTGCCCAGACCAACATCCTGACAATTTCCCCAATGTTTTCTTCTAGATGTTCCATAGTTTCAGATCTTATACTTAAGTCTGTAACCCATTTTGATTTGATTTGGAGATAGGGGTCTACTTTCATTCTTCTGCATATGTTTATCCAGTTTTTCCAGCACCGTGTATTGAAGAGACTGTCCTTTCCCTACTGCATGTTCTTGGGACCTTGGTTGAAAATGAGTTCGCTGTGTGTGGATTTATATCTGGGTTCTCTATTCTGTTCCATTAGTTGATGTCTCTGCTTTTATGTCAGTATCATGCTGTTCTGGCTACTACAACTTTGTAGTATATTTTGAAGTCCAGTAGCATGATGCCTCCAGCTTTGTTCTTTTTGCTCAGGATTGCTTTGACTATTTGGGGTCCTTTGTGATTCCACATGAATTTTAGGATTGTTTTTCCTATTTCTGTTGAGAATGTCATTGGTATTTTCGTAGTGATTGGATTGAATCTGTACATTGCTTGGGGTGGTGTCAAATTGGCTTTTTAATCATATCCATGAGAACATTTCCAACCCTTGGAAATCAAACAGACACTCATTTTAGCAATTATTAATGCAACACTATTGCTTTCAAGGCCACTTAGAGCAGTACGTTGATATTTACAACATTTAAATTCAGCAATGGTTCACGCAACAGCTGTCTTCACTTTTCTGCAGTGACCCATCCAATTTTCCATTGACCATGACTCTAGCTCAGTACTACTCAAAGTGTCGTCCATATACTGGCAGCATCAACATCTACTAATTAGACTGTGAGAAATGCTGCCTCTTGGGCTCTACTCCCAAAGTACTGAATCAGACTGTACTTTAACAAGATCCTCAAGTAATTTTCACATGCACTCAAGTTTCAGAAGCACTGCCCTAGTTTTTCTAGTCCTACTTCTATTTTTTTTCTTTTTTTTTGAGATGGAGTCTCACTCTGTTGCCCAGGCTGGAGTGCAGTGGCGCAATCTCGGCTCACTGCAACCTCTGCTTCCTGTGTTCAAGCAATTCTCTTGCCTCAGCCTCCTGAATAGCTGGGACTACAGGTACCCGCCACCAGGCCCGGCTAATTTTTTGTACTTTTAGTAGAGATAGCATTTCACCATGTTGGTCAGGCTGGCCTCGAACTCCTGACCTCAAGTGATCTGCCTGCCTCAGCCTCCCAAAATGCTGGGATTACTGGCCTGAGCCACCACGCCCGGTCAAGTCCTACTTCTAGACAGCAGGACAACTACTGTTCCAAGACAACCTCTTGAAGTCCTTGGGCACTTTCCTTGTAAAACTAATTGGACACCTTTTTAATCAGATCCTTTCAAATTTGAAATATTACAACGTGGGGCTCTTTGCATTAAGTCAAGTCTTTGAACCCACTCATCCCTCCCTTCTGCCACACACTTCAAGGAAAGAAAAAAAAAAGAAAACCCTTCAACCTCTACGGTGTCTTAGCAGCAGCTCCAGCTCAGGAAGTCTTTAAAGCAGGCTCTTTCCCTGGGGCCTTTTACTTCTAAGCCAGCAGGACTGGAGTGCAGCTGTACAGCCAGCTGCCATACCATTCTCTTGCTCCTATCTCCCTTTTTTATTTTCTACTGCAGACATCATGGGCAGACTCTGCTCCTCTGGCCTCCGTGGTCTCTGGTGGGAGCCCTTGCAGCTTTGGTTTCTCGTGTAGCAGACAGAAAGCCTCAAAGACATAATTTAACCACTAGGACTTCTGCTGCCTGAGGAGCTTGCCATCTTACTGCCTCCTGGGCTACACTGTAAAGCAGAAGAATGCTCCTTTGGGTGTTACCAGGGTCCCTTGAGCCTTACTGTTGTTAGGTTTTCAATTCTGTGTCCAGAAGTCTTGCTAGCATGCCCCTCAGGCAGATGGGAGACAAACTGCCAAAATAACCCCTCCCCCTATTTTAAAATAATGTTTAACAGTTTACTTGGAAATAACTCCAAGCTCAGAGTTGCAATAAGAACTTCAATAAATAGGATACAATACTTGTATTAAACTACATTCTAACTTGTCAACTGACAATGTCCTTTACAGCATTTTTTTCCTCCAATACAGTATCTAGGATAGGGTCAGATATTACATTTAGTTGCCATGTCTCTTTAGCCTCCTTTAATCTGGAATCTTTTCACAGCCTTTGTCTTTTTTGACATTAATACTTTGGTAACAGGCCTCTTTCTTAATAGAACATTCCTCCTTTGGGGATCTCAGGTTTCATGATTTGATTCAGGTAATGGATCCTAAACCAAATACTGCATAGGTGGTGATAGACCCTTCTCAGAGTATCACCTCTGGAGGCACAGGATGTCCACCTGCCCTTGTGGATGTTGGTTTTGATTACCTGGTCAAGGTGTTGTCCCATTTCTGTACTGTAATCTTGCAACATGCGGTAGGTGAAATAAATGCCCCTGCCCTGCCACCCCACCCCACCCCATGTAATCTCCAGAGCCTTATAAGAATGTTACTTTATATGGCAAAAGGATTTTGCAGAAGTGGTTAAGGATCTCGAAGCAGGAAGAGAATCCTGGATCATCTAGGTAGGACTTGTAATCACAAGTGGCCTTACAAGAGGGACACAGGAGTCAGAGATGAAAGGCAATGTGACAACAGGAGCAGAGAGACTTGAAGCTGTTCCATTGCTGGCTTTGAGACTGAAATTACAGAAAGAATACAGACTTTCCCAGGAGCCTCCAGAAGGAACCAACCCTGCCAATACCTTGATTTTAGCCCTCTAAGGCTCATTTTGAACTTCTGACTCTCCAGAACTGTAAGATAAATTCGTGTTATTTTAAGGAAATAAGTTTTTGGTGATTTGTTAAAGGGGCAACAGGGAACTGATACACAACTCATAAGCAATCTGTGGGAGATACTTTAAAGCCATGTAAATATTATCCTTGTTGAGATTTCCCTTAAGATGTAACACCAATGGATGATTATTGCCTGATTCAGTCTTCATTATGATTATTAAATACTAGTTTTTCAACTCCAGCACTCCCTCTCCCATAGCCACTTGCCACTGAAAAGTAAAAAAGAGGCCCCCTTTATGTCCCCTACTTTTTTTTTTTGGCGGGGGAACAGAGTCTCATTCTGTTGCCCAGGCTGGAGTGCAGTGGCACGATCTCGGCTCACTGCAACCTCCACCTCCCGGATTCAAGCAATTCTCCTGCCTCAGCCTCCTCAGTAGCTGGGATTACAGGCACCCACCACCATGCCCAGCTAATTTTTTGTATTTTTAGTAGAGAGGGGGTTTCACCGTGTTAGCCAGTATGGTCTCGATCTCCTGACCTCATGATCTGCCCGCCCTCGGCCTCCCAAAGTGCTGAGATTACAGGTGTGAGCTACCGTGCCTGGCCATGATTTCCAATTTTTAAAATGTCTGTAATTTATCAGTATGCCTAATTATTTTGATGCACAAACCCTTAGTAGATTCATCAAGTGAGAGCCAAGGGCCAGGCTCAAACTAAACACAAGCAACCAAAATGAGTCGTGTGGTCTTAAGCCTCATTTTGAGTTTTAAGAGACTGGTGTCCGCACCTGAGCCAAAGACAGTCCTCTGTGGGCTGGCCCGGATCAAAGTGGACGCCTGGTGCAGTAACTCCATCCAAATGGGTGGGGAATTAAGATATTCAAGACTCAGGTCAGTGGAGAGCAAACAAGGAGAAAAGAGAGAAGACTCAGTCATAGAAATGGCTGACAGTCAAAATGGCTACAGATCCCCCACTTTGTCCATTTTCCAGTCTGACCACTGTACATCTTCAAGTTTCTACTCCTCCTCAGCCCTTAGGAGAACCAGGAAGGAACTCAGTGTCAAGCCCTGGACTTTGAAGACCCCTTTCGCCAACACAGCACTTTCACCATTACCGGGACTGCACCTTTGCTAGTGTCAAGTAGACATTTTTGCTCCTTTGAGCAAAATGAATTTGCAGGGACTTCTCCCTTTATCATCACAGACTGCTTTTCTTCGTCAACAAGCCCAACTATGGGTAACTTCTTCTAGCCAATCTGTTTCCTCCGCATTCTACATGGAAAATGCAATTCTAAGAATTCCCTTTTACAGTGCGCTTCAATCTCCCAAGGTTGGAAATATTGACTAAGTGCCTACTACATGCACAAAGCATCAAAGGCAAAAGAGGGACCCAGTGGCTTTCAGAGCTTCCATTTTAGCTCTTGCCAACTGGACTTGGGCTGAAGTTCTTGCTGCCCCTGCCCTCACTAAAGTTAAAAATCTCCAGTTCTTAAGTGGCTGTCAGAACCCAAACCCAGGTGTCTGTATGCTTTCCAAGGCACACTATCTTCTTCAGACATTAAAAAATTAAACATACACTCCTCTGTTCCAAGATAGCCGAATAGGAACAGCTCCAGTCTGTAGCTTCCAGCGTGATCGATGCAGAAGATGGGTGATCTCTGCATTTCCAACTGAGGTACCTGGTTCATCTCACTGGGACTGGTTGGACAGTGAGCCGAAGCAGGACAGGGCGTTGCCTCACGCGGGAAGCACCAGAGGTCACGGGATTTCCCTTTCCTAGCCAAGGGAAGCCAGGACAGACTGTACCTGGAAAAACTGGACATTCCCACCCAAATACTGCACTTTTCCCAAGGTCTTAGCAACCAGCAGACAAGAAGATTCTCTCCCGTACCTGGCTCAGTGGGTCCCACACCCATAGAGCCTTGCTCACTGCTAGCACAGCAGTCTGAGATCGAACTGCGAGGCAACAGTCTGGCTGGGGGAGGGACGTCTGCCATTGCTGAGGCTTGAGTAGGTAAACAAAGCAGCTGGGAACCTCGAACTGGGTGGAGTCCACTGCAGCTCAGCAAGGCCTACTACTGCCTCTATAGACTCCACCTCTGTGGGCAGGGCATAGCTGAACAATAGGCAGCAGACAGCTTCCTCTGACTTAAACAACCCTGTCTGACAGCTCTGAAGAGAACAGTGGTTCTCCCAGCACAGCGTTGAGCTCTGAGAACGGACAGACTGCCTCCTCAAGTGGGTCCCTGATCCCCGTGTAGCCTAACTGGGAGACACCTCCCAGGAGAGGCTGACAGATACCTCATATAGGTGGGTGCCCCTCTGGGACAAAGCTTCCAGAGGAAAGAACAGGCAGCAGTATTTGCTGTTCTGCAGCCTCCGCTGGTGATACCCAGGCAAACAGAGTCTGGACTGGACCTCCAGCAAACCCCAACAGACCTGCAGCTGAGGGACCTATTAGAAGGAAAACTAACAAACAGAAAGGAACAGCACTATCATCAACATGAAGGACATCTACACCAAAACCCCATCTGTAGGTCACCAACATCAAAGACCAAAGGTAGATAAAACCACAAAGATGGGGAGAAACTAGAGCAGAAAAACTGAAAATTTTAAAACTCAGAGCGCCTCTTCTCTTCCAAAGGATCACAGCTCCTCGCCAGCAATGGGACAAAGCTGGACACAGAATGACTTTTGATGAGGTGACAGAAGTAGGCTTCAGAAGGTCGGTAATAACAAACTTCTTCGAGCTAAAGGAGCTTGTTCAAACCAATCGCAAGGAAGCTAAAAACCATGAAAAAAGGTTAGAAGAATCGCTAACTAGAATAAACAGTGTAGAGAAGACCTTAAATGACCTGACGGAGCTGAAAACCATGGCACGAGAACTTGGTGACACATGCACAAGCTTCAACAGCCAATTTGATCAAGTGGAAGAAAGGGTATCAGTGATTGAAGATCAAATTAATGAAATAAAGCAAGAAGATAAGGCTAGAGAAAACAGAGTAAAAAGAAATGAACAAAGCCTCCAAGAAATACGGGACTATGTGAAAAGACAAAATGTACGTTTGATTGGTGTACCTGAAAGTGATGGGGAGAATGGAACCAAGTTGGAAAACACTCTGTAGGATATTATCCAGGAGAACTTCCCCAACCTAGCAAGGCAGGCCAACATTTAAATTCAGGAAATACAGAGAACACCACAAAGATACCCCTCATCAAGAGCAATGCCAAGACACATAATTGTCTGATTCACCAAGGTTGAAATGAAGGAAAAAATGTTAAGGGCAGCCAGAGAGAAAGGTCGGGTTACCCACAAAGGGAAGCCCATCAGACTAACAGCAGATCTCTCAGCAGAAACCCTACAAGCCAGAAGAGAGTGGGGGCCAATACCCAACATTCTTAAAGAAAAGAATTTTCAACCCAGAATTTCATATCCAGCCAAACTAAGCTTCATAAGTGAAGGAGAAATAAAATCCTTTACAGACAAGCAAATGCTTAGAGATTTTATCACCACCAGGCCTGCCTTACAATAGGTCCTGAAGGAAGCACTATTGGTACCAGCCACTGCAAAAACATGCCAAATTGTAAAGACCATTGATGCTAGGAAGAACCTGCATCAATTAACAGGCAAAATAACCAGCTAACATAATACATGACAGGATCAAATTCATATATAACAATATTAACCTTAAATGTAAATGGGCTAAATGCCGCAATTAAAAGACACAGACTGCCAAATTGGATAAAGAGTCAAGACCCAGCAGTGTGCTGTACTCAGGAGACCCATCTCATGTACAGAGACACACATAGGCTCAAAATAAAGGGATGGAGGAAGATCTACCGAGCAAATGGAAAACAAAAAGAAAGCAGGGGTTGCAATCCTAGTCTTTGATAAAACAGACTTTAAAACAACAAAGATCAAGAGACAAAGAAGGCCATTACATAATGGTAAAGGGATCAATTCAACAAGAAGAGCTAAATATATCCTAAATATATATGCACCCAATACAGGAGCACCCAGATTCATAAAGCAAGTCCTTAGAGACTTACAAAGAGACTTAGACTCCCACATGATAATAATGGGAGGCTCTAACACCCCACTGTCAATATTAGACAGATCAACGAGACAGAAGGTTAACAAGGATATCCAGGACTTCAACTCAGCTCTGCACCAACCGGACCTAATAGACAGCTACAGAACTCTCCACTCCAAATCAACAGAATATACATTCTTCTCAGCACCACATTGCACTTGTTCCAAAACTGACCACATAGTTGGAAGTAAAGCACTCCTCAGCAAATGTAAAAGAATGGAAATTATAACAAACTGTCTCTCAGACCACAGTGCAATCAAACTAGAACTCAGGACAAAGAAACTCAATCAAAACCACTCAACTACATGGAAACTGAACAACCTGCTCCTGAATGACTACTGGGTACATAACGAAGTGAAGGCAGAAATAAAGATGGTCTTTGAAATCAATGGGAACAAAGACACAATGCACCAGAATCTATGGCACACATTTAAAGCAGTGTTTAGAGGGAAATTTATAGCACTAAATGCCCACAAGAGAAAGCAGGAAAAGTCTAAAATTGATGCCCTAACATCACAATTAGAAGAACTAAAGAAGCAAGAGCAAGCAAATTCAAAAGCTAGCAGAAGGCAAGAAATAACTAAGATCAGAGCAGAACTGAAAAGAGATAGAGACATAAAAAAATCCTTCAAAAAAATCAATGAATCCAGGAGCTGGTTTTTTGAAAAGATCAACAAAATTGATAGACCGCTAGCAAGACTAATAAAGAAGAAAAGAGAGAAGAATCAAATGGATGCAATAAAAAATGACAGGCCGGGCGCAGTGGCTCAAGCCTGTAATCCCAGCACTTTGGGAGGCTGAGACGGGCGGATCACAAGGTCAGGAGATCAAGACCATCCTGGCTAACACGGTGAAACCCCGTCTCTACTAAAAAATACAAATAACTAGCCAGGCGAGGTGGTGGGCGCCTGTAGTCCCAGCTACTCGGGAGGCTGAGGCAGGCGAAAGGCGTAAACCCGGGAGGCGGAGCTTGCAGTGAGCTGAGATCCGGCCACTGCACTCCAGCCTGGGTGACAGAGAGAGAGTCCGTCTCAAAAAAAAAAAAAAAAAAGATAAAGGGGATATCACCACCAATCCCACAGAAATACAAACTACTATCAGAGAATACTATAAACACCTCTACGCAAATAAACTAGAAAATCTAGAAGAAACTGATAAATTCCTGGACATATACACCTTCCCAAGACTAAACCAGGAGGAAGTTGAATCTCTGAATAGACCAATAACAGGCTCTGAAAATAAGGCAGTAATAGCCTACCAACCAAAAAAATGTTCAGGACCAGAGGGATTCACAGCCAAATTCTACCAGAGGTACAAGGAGGAGCTGGTACCATTCCTTCTGAAACTATTCTAACCAATAGAAAAAGAGGGAATGCTCCCTCATTTTATAAATGAGGCCAACATTATCCTGATACCAAAGCCTGACAGAGACACAGCAAAAAAAGAATAATTTTAGACCAATATCCCTGATGAACATTGATGCGAACATCCTCAATAAACTACTGGCAAACTGAATCCAGTAGCACATCAAAAAGCTTATTCACCACCATCAAGTTGGTTTCATCCCTGGGATGCAAGGCTGGTTCAACATATGCAAATCAATAAATATAATCCATCACATAAACAGAACCAATAACAAAATCACACGATTATCTCAATAGATGCAGAAAAGGCTTTTGACAAAATCCAACAGCACTTCATGCTAAAAACGCTCAATAAACTGGGTATTGACAGAACGTATCTCAAAATAATAAGAGCTATTTATGACAAACCCACAGCCAGAATCATACTGAAGGGGCAAAAACTAGAAGCATTCCCTTTGAAAACCGGCACAAGACAGGAATGGCCTCCCTCACCACTCCTATTCAACATAGTGTTGGAAGTTCTGGCCAGGGCAATCAGGCAGGAGAAAGAAATAAAGGGTACTCAGTTAGCAAAAGAGGAAGTCAAACTGTCCCTGTTTGCAGATGACATGATTGTATATTTAGAAAACCCCATTGTCTCAGCCCAAAATCTCCTTAAGCTGACAGCAATTTCAGCAAAGTCTCAGGATACAAAATCAATTCGCAAAAATCACAAGCATTCCTGTACACCAATAACAGACAAACAGAGAGCCAAATCATGAGTGAGCTCCCATTCACAATTGCTTCAAAGAGAATAAAATACCTAGGAATCCAACTTACAAGGGACGTGAAGGACCTCTTCAAGGACAACTACAAAGCACTGCTCAGTGAAATAAAAGAGGACACAAACAAATGGAAGAACATTCCATGCTCATGGATAGGAAGAATCAATATCGTGAAAATGGCCATAATGCCCAAGGTAATTTATAGATTCAATGCCATCCCCATCAAGCTACCAATGAGTTTCTTCACAGAATTGGAAAAAAATAAAGTTCAAAGGGAACCAAAAAAGAGCCCACATTGCCAAGACAATCCTAAGCAAAAAGAACCAAGCTGGAGGCATCACACTACCTGACTTTGAACTATACTACAAGGCTACAGTAACCAAAACAGCATGGTATCGGTAGCAAAACAGATACATAGACCAATGGAACGGAACAGAGTCCTCAGAAATAATGCCACACATCTACAACAATTTGATCTTTGACAAACCTGCCAAAAACAAGAAATGGGGAAAGGATTCCCTATTTAATAAATGGTACTGAGAAAACTGGCTAGCCATATGTAGAAAGCTGAAACTGGATCCCTTCCTTACACCTTATACAAAAATTAATTCAAGATGGATGAAAGACTTAAATGTTAGACCTAAAACCATAAAAATCCTAGAAGAAAACCTAGGCAATACCATTCAGGACACAGGCATGGGAAAGGACTTCATGACTAAAACACCAAAACCAATGGCAACAAAAGCCAAAGTAGACAAATAGGATCTAATTAAACCAAAGAGCTTCTGCACAGCAAAAGAAACTACCATCAGAGTGAACAGGCAACCTATAGAATGGTAGAAAATTTTTGGAATCTACCCATCTGGCAAAGGGCTAATACCCATAATCTACAAAGAACTCAAACAAATTTACAAGAAAAAAACAACCCCATCAAAAGCTGGGCAAAGGATATGAACAGACACTTCTCAAAAGAAGACAGTTATGCAGCCAGCAGACACATGAAAAAATGATCATCACTGGTCATCAGAGAAATGCAAATCAAAACCACAATGAGATACCATCTCACACCAGTTAGAATGGCCATCATCAAAAAGTCAGAAAACAACAGATGTTGGAGAAGATGTGGAGAAATAGGAGTGCTTTTACACTGTTGGTGGGAGTGTAAATTAGTTCAACTATTGTGGAAGGCAGTGTGGCGATCCCTCAAGGATCTAGAATCAGAAATACCATTTGACCCAGCAATCCCATTACTGGGTATATACCCAAAGGATTTTAAATCATGCTACTGTAAAGACACATGTGCATGTATGTTTATTGTGGCACTATTCACAATAGCAAAGACTTGCAACCAACCCAATGATAGACTGCATTAAGAAAATGTGGGCCGGGCACGGTGGCTCAAGCCTGTAATCCCAGCACTTTGGGAGGCCGAGACGGGCGGATCACGAGGTCACGAGATCGAGACCATCCTGGCTAACACGGTGAAACCCCGTCTCTACTAAAAATACAAAAACTAGCCGGGCGAGGTGGCGGGCGCCTGTAGTCCCAGCTACTCGGGAGGCTGAGGCAGGAGAATGGCGTAAACCCGGGAGGCGGAGCTTGCAGTGAGCTGAGATCTGGCCACTGCACTCCAGTCCGGGCGACAGACCGAGACTCCGCCTCAAAAAAAAAAAAAAAAAAGAAAATGTGGCACATACACACCATGGAATACTGCGCAGCCATAGAAAAGGATGAGTTCATGTCCTTTGCAGGGACATGGATGAAGCTGGAAACCATCATTCTCAGCAAACTATCACAAAGACAGAAAACCCAACACTGCATGTTCTCACTCATAGGTAGAAACTGAAAATGAGAACATTCAGACACAGGGTGGGGAACATCACACACCGGGGCCTGTCATGGGGTGGGGGACCGGGGGAGGGATAGCATTAAGAGAAATAACTAATGTAAATAACGAGTTGATGGGTGTGGCAAACCAACATGGCACATGTATACCTATGTATCAAACATGCACACGCTGTGCACATGTACCCCAGAACTTAAAGTATAATAATAAAAAGTAAACATACATGGTCAATAGATACGGGATGAGGATTATAAAATAGAAACACTGAAGGGACCATGCAATGCATAGGACATGTTGGCTCCCTCTTAGCATTGGGAAGATGGACAGAGGGGGAATTTCAGGTGCCAAATTTAAACTGGAGAAAGACAGAACATCTAGAAAGTATAAGAGGACATGGAATGTAGTGTAGAGCTGTGTGCATGACCAAGTCCAAGGAATGCTTCTGTCCCTTAGCAATGAAGACAGGAGCAGTCTGAATCACTTAGCAAGAACCTAAGATACCATCATAATCACTTACCGAGATATAAGACTATTTTAGAACAAAGTCAAGAAAAAAGTATTCTCTAACAGGTGGAACTAGGAATGATCTCTAATAAGTAACTCTATGGTCAAAGCCAAGGACTACAGAGACTGACCCCCTAGCAGTCTTTTTCAGGAAATGGGGTAGAGCAACCCCCAACCCTCCCTTCTCTGGATATTGGAGGCCTTCCATTAAAATATACCTGGCCTGCTTCTTTCCTAGAAAGGCTGCCTAATTCACTTATTGTTACATTCCTGTGCAAAGTTGCACAGAGAAGGGCCTATTCCCTGGTGCTTCATCATAAAAAAATTGCTCACTGAAATAATCACCACATGGTTGGTTGGTGCATGGGAAAACTGTCTGCATTAATTAGTTGGCCTGAGCATCCCAGGACCCCCAGATACAGGAACTAACTCTACCTGTCCAGTCACATTTATCATCCAATTTCCCAGGGAAATCACATCCAAGCGGATTCAAATAGCTTTCCAAAAGCACTGGGCTATTTCTTGCCCATGTTCTATTTCTCATTTTTGAAATAATGAGTAAAGCAGAAATCAGCAGGATGACTACATGAGGTAATTGAGATTTTAAATGGTTCTGGCTGAGGATAACTGACCTGCCAGTGTTGATTTCAGGTTCTGACAGAAGGGTGAAGTGATCCCACCTACCCTTCCCCACCGCTCAAATACAATGAAAACAATGGAAGCAAAAACTGTAGGTCAGGAGTTCTTAACCTGGGGCCCATGGACAGAATTCCGTGACCCCATAAACTTGGATGGGAAAATGTTTCTATCTTTATCTTTACTAACTCCCACTGAAATTTAGCATTTCCTTTAAGCATGAACACGGGTGACAAACCATGTTAGTAGACATCAGTTCCTATAACTTTGTCAACAAGAGAAATCAAATGTGTTCTCATCACATTTCAATTGTACAGATTATATGCTTATTACTACTTCACAGTTATAGTATCTGACCCACCACTTGATCCAGCTATATAACAAAGCAGCACAAATATTCTATCGTAAGTTTTTGGAAATTATAACTTGTTTCTTGGAATCCTATTTTATGTATTTAAAATGTTTCTGAGAAGGGGTGCACAGGTTTCACCAGGCAGCTGCTGAAGGAGTCCAAGGTACAAAAAGGGTTAAGCACCTCTGATGGAAGCATCCACATTAGAAATTAAGAAGGCTGGAACCCAGATTCATAGGACCCTCAGGCACATTTCAAACTTGGACTGCTGGCCTGCCTACTGTTATTAACATCTCATTCACAAAGCTGTTTTAAGACAGAGCAGGATAATGTAAATGAAAGTGGTTTATTAGCCAAAAGAAAAGCAATGTTAAAGATTTAGTACAAAGACACTCAGCAAGACGGTAATTAAAGGAGCTAGAGTACTTCTTCAAGGTCACATAACAGCTCTTATCTAGGAACTAGGTATTCAATAATGCAGCCCAACTGGCCTCTGGAAGAGCACCACTCAAATTGCTGCTCCAAGGCTGGACGCAGTGGCTCACGCCTGTAATTCTAGCACTTTGGGAGGCTGAGGTAGGCGGATCACTTGAGGCCAGGAGTCAGAGACCAGCCTGGCCAACATAGTGAAACCCCGTCTCTACTAAAAATATAAAACTTAGTCAGGTGTGGTAGCGCACGCCTGTAGTCCCAGCTACTCGGGAGGCTGAGGCACGAGAATTTGCTTGAACCCTAGTGGAGGTTGCAGTGAGCCGAGGTGGCGCCACTGCCCTCCAGCCTGGGTGACAGAGTGAAACTCGGTCTCAAAAAAACGCTGCTCCAAGACGTGGTAAGGAGCTTGTGCCACAGGGAAAAATCAGCATACTGCTTCTTTCAATGAGTCTTGCTGTGAAAAACAGGTCAGCTGAAGTGCAGTGCTTAGAAAACAAAGAGCTGGTTGACAAACCACACTTTTGACTAGTCCTGCTCTAGAGTCTTGAACATAGGCCAATGATATGTAACACAAAACCCACACCCCCACAATTCCCCACCCTATCCCAGGAGTCATGGGACCAGAATGAAACTGATTAATCTACTGAGACAGATGGTAGAAATGCAAAGTCTTGCGTCAGCAATAGTTAATGCAAGCAAGGAAGTGACTATGCAGACTGTACAGGAAGTACTAGCACATTTTTATTTTGACACCAGCGCTGCTCCAGCCCATTAAAAACACTGTCAACCCAGCCTTCCTCTAGCCCCACTGGATCACCGTGAGTCAAGTCTCAAATATTCAATCAATCACACTTCTAAGAGAAAGCAGCATTTCATTTTTAAAATACATTATTGACATCTGCTGATGTGTTGAATGGAATTTTAAACAGTCATATTTGTCTTGTCTCTAATTAAAAAGCTGCTATAGGATACTACAGTACATTCCAGTTTAAGTTATAAAGGAGACTGTAATACTATATAACACCACAGCCATTAAAGTGAAACAACAATGCTAGATCTTAAAACATTTCTTTAAAAGTCAGCAAAACCAGAGGGATTTTCAGTTATTAAAGTTCAGTTTGCATGCTTTTGTTTTAAAACAGTAACAAAGATGTTCAAAACATACATCATCCTTTCTCCAATACAAAGAAGTGAGTTGGGTCAAAATTCACTATTGTCACCCAAAATGAAGAGAGAGATTTCCATGCCTTTCTTTCCCATTCCACATCCCTTATTCTCTCCTGAATGTATCTTCCATGGCCTGACACAACCTGATCCACCTCATTTCCACCTCTCAGGTCTTTGCAGGACTTGTGTCAACAGATTTATCAGTGGATCTGCTGCCCCAGCCTCAAGCTAGTCTTCAAGTACAAAGCCATGCCCAGTTATTAAAAACACGACATCCAGACAGCAGGTACATATACCTGGTTTCTTTTATGAAGTAGAAAAAATCCAATTCTATTGACCCCAAACAGTGTTCTACAGTAATAGTACCATCATTTTGTATCTTACACAGTACACAGAGCTTTGCAAAGCACTATAGTAGAGTTGGAGGGGATGGGGAGTTAAAAACAATACTATTTTTAACCTATGTGCACAAGAAAAATTTAAGTTAAGTCTACCTAATTACACCATGACTAACTCCTTTCTTCTTCATCTTCTTCCATGCCAATCTAATACAAAGAAAAAGTAGGCGGCCAGGCATGGTGGCTCACACCTGTAATCCTAGCACCTTGGGAGTTCGACACGGGTGGATCGCCTGAGGTCAGGAGTTCAAGACCAGCTTGGCCAATATGGCAAAACCCCGTCTCTACTAAAAAATACAAAAATTAGCCAGGTATGGTGGCGGGCACCTGTAATCCCAGCTACCCGGGAGCCTGAGGCAGGAGAATCGCTTGAACCTGGGAGGCAGAGGTTGCAGTGAACAGAGAATGTGCCACTATGCTCCAGCTTGGGCAACAGAGCAAGACTCTGTCTCAAAAAAAAAAAAAAAAAAAAAAAAAAAAAGAGAAAGAAAAGAAAAGAAAAAAAGAAAAAGAAAGAAAGGAAAAGTAGACATTTATTCATTTAAGAAAAAAAAAATGTCAGGCCAAGTGTGGTTGCTCACAACTGTATTCCCAGCATTTTGGGAGGCCAAGGTCGGAGACCAGGAGTTCAAGACCAGCCTGGCCAACATGGTGAAACCCCATCTCTACTAAAAATACAAAAATTAGCCAGGTGTGGTAGTATGTGCCTGTAATCCCAGCTACTTGGGAGGCTGCAGCAGGAGAATCGCTTGAACCTGGGAGGTGGATGTTGTAGTGAGCCGTGATCACACCACTGCACTCTAGCCTGGGTGACAGACCAAGACTGTCTCAAAAAAAAACTTTTTTTTTTTTTTTTTTTTACATACATACTATTGATTCCTACACCTTGGGAAGAAGAATGTTCTGTGTTGACACCAATTCTATCTCAAAATGGACACTGAATATTTCATTTTTAATCCTTTGCTTATTGCAAATTCACCATAAATGACTCATTCCATTGATACAGTATAAACCTTTTATAAAAACAGAATAACCCACTGACATCTAACAATCCAAGTCAGTGTAAAGCTCACTTTTGATGTGGATCGTTACCCACAAATGCAATCAAGCTGTTAGCTACCTGCACTTCCTTAGTTTTCAAGTTGCTCATATTGCCGCAGGCCTCTCCACAAATTCTGTCATACATCGGTGCAGCCAAGATTCTGCTCACAAAGTTTCCTAGCAGCTACCCAAAATGACTTTTATTTCCACATCTAATACACTAGTAAGAGTAGGAATAGAAATAAGCTTTTGAGGGGGGCGGAGCAAGATGGCCAAATAGGAACAGCTCCAGTCTCCAACTCGAGTGCGAGCGACACAGAAGACTGGTGATTTCTGCATTTTCAACTGAGGTACTGGGGTCATCTCACTAGGGAGTGCCGGACAATCAGTGCTGGTCAGCTGCTGCAGCCCGAACAGCGATAGCTGAAGCAGGGCGAGGCATCACCACACCTGGGAAGCGCAAGGGGGAAGGAAATCCCTTTTCCTAGCCAGGGGACTGAGACACACAACACCTGGAAAATCGGGTGACTCCCACCCCAATACTGCGCTTTAAGCAAACGGGCACACCAGGAGAATATATCCCACACCTGGCTGGGAGGGTCCCACGCACATGGAGCCTCCCTCATTGCTAACACAGCAGTCTGCGGCGATCTAACCGCAAGGCAGCAGCGAGGCTGGGGGAGGGGCACCCACCATTGCTGAGGCTTAAGTAGGTAAACAAAGCCCCTGGGAAGCTCGAACTGGGTGGAGCTCACAGCAGCTCAAGGAAACCTGCCTGTCTCTGTAGACTCCACCTCTGGGGACAGGGCACAGTTAACAACAACAACAAGAAAAGCAGCAGGAACCTCTGCAGATGAAAACGACTCTGACAGCTTTGAAGAGAGCAGTGGATCTCCCAACACAGAGGTTGAGATCTGAGAAGGGACAGACTGCCTGCTCAAGTGGGTCCCTGACCCCTGAGTAGCCTCACTGGGAGACATCCCCCACTAGGGGCAGTCTGACACCCCACACCTCACAGGGTGGAGTACACCCCTGAGAGGAAGCTTCCAAAGTAAGAATCAGACAGGTACACTCGCTGTTCAGCAATATTCTATCTTCTGCAACCTCTGCTGCTGATACCCAGGCAAACAGGGTCTGGAGTGGACCTCAAGCAATCTCCAACAGACCTACAGCTGAGGGTCCTGACTGTTAGAAGGAAAACTATCAAACAGGAAGGACACCTATACCAAAACCCCATCAGTACGTCACCATCATCAAAGACCAGAGACAGATAAAACCACAAAGATGGGGAAAAAGCAGGGCAGAAAAGCTGGAAATTCAAAAAATAAGAGCACATCTCTCCCTGCAAAGGAGCGCAGCCCATCGCCAGCAACGGATCAAAGCTGGTCAGAGAATGACTTTCACGAGATGAGAGAAGAAGGCTTCAGTCCATCAAACTTCTCAGAGCTAAAGGAGGAATTACGTACCCAGCGCAAAGAAACTAAAAATCTTGAAAAAAGAGTGGAAGAATTGACAGCTAGACTAATTAATGCAGAGAAGGTCATAAACGAAATGACAGAGATGAAAACCATGACACGAGAAATACGTGACAAATCCACAAGCTTCAGTAACCGACTCGATCGACTGGAAGAAAGAGTATCAGCGATTGAAGATCAAATGAATGAAATGAAGCGAGAAGAGAAACCAAAAGAAAAAAGAAGAAAAAGAAATGAACAAAGCCTACAAGAAGTATGGGATTATGTAAAAAGACCAAATCTACGTCTGATTGGGGTGCCTGAAAGTGAGGGGGAAAATGGAACCAAGTTGGAAAACACTCTTCAGGATATCATCCAGGAGAACTTCCCCAACCTAGTAGGGCAGGCCAACATTCAAATTCAGGAAATACAGAGAACGCCACAAAGATACTTCTCCAGAAGAGCAACTCCAAGACACATAATTGCCAGATTCACCAAAGTTGAAATGAAGGAAAAAATCTTAAGGGCAGCCAGAGAGAAAGGTCGGGTTACCCACAAAGGGAAGCCCATCACACTAACAGCAGATCTCTCGGCAGAAACTCTACAAGCCAGAAGAGAGTGGGGGCCAATATTCAACGTTCTTAAAGAAAAGAATTTTCAACCCAGAATTTCATATCCAGCCAAAGTAAGTTTCATCAGTGAAGGAGAAATAAAATCCTTTACAGATAAGCAAATGCTTAGAGATTTTGTCACCACCAGGCCTGCCTTACAAGAGACCCTGAAGGAAGCCCTAAACATGGAAAGGAACAACCGGTACCAGCCATTGCAAAAACACGCCAAAATGTAAAGACCATTGAGGCTAAGAAGAAACTGCATCAACTAACGAGCAAAATAACCAGTTAATATCATAATGGCAGGATCAAGTTCACACATAACAATATTAACCTTAAATGTTAATGGACTAAATGCTCCAATTAAAAGGCACAGACTGGCAAATTGGATAAAGAGTCAAGACCCATCAGTCTGCTGTATTCAGGAGACCCATCTCACATGCAGAGACATACATAGGCTCAAAATAAAGGGATGGAGGAAGATCTACCCAGCAAATGGAGAACAAAAAAATGCAGGGGTTGCAATCCTAGTCTCTGATAAAACAGACTTTAAACCATCAAAGATCAAAAGAGACAAAGAAGGCCATTACATAATGGTAAAGGGATCAATTCAACAGGAAGAGCTAACTATCCTAAATATATATGCACCCAATACAGGAGCACCCAGATTCATAAAGCAAGTCCTTAGAGACTTACAAAGAGACTTAGACTCCCATACAATAATAATGGGAGACTTCAACACTCCACTGTCAACATTAGACAGATCAACGAGACAGAAAGTTAACAAGGATATCCAGGAATTGAACTCATCTCTGCACCAAGCGGACCTAATAGACATCTATAGAACTCTCCACCCCAAATCAACAGAATATACATTCTTCTCAGCACCACATCGCACTTATTCCAAAATTGACCACATAATTGGAAGTAAAGCACTCCTCAGCAAATGTACAAGAACAGAAATTGTAACAAACTGTCTCTCAGACCACAGTGCAATCAAACTAGAACTCAGGACTAAGAAACTCAATCAAAACCGCTCAACTACATGGAAACTGAACAACCTGCTCCTGAATGACTACTGGGTACATAACGAAATGAAGGCAGAAATAAAGATGTTCTTTGAAACCAATGAGAACAAAGATACAACATACCAGAATCTCTGGGACACATTTCAAGCAGTGTGTAGAGGGAAATTGATAGCACTAAATGCCCACAAGAGAAAGCAGGAAAGATCTAAAATTGACACTCTAACATCACAATTAAAAGAACTAGAGAGGCAAGAGCAAACACATTCAAAAGCTAGCAGAAGGCAAGAAATAACTAAGATTAGAACAGAACTGAAGGAGATAGAGACACAAAAAACCCTCCAAAAAATCAATGAATCCAGGAGTTGGTTTTTTGAAAAGATCAACAAAATTGACAGACCGCTAGCAAGACTAATAAAGAAGAAAAGAGAGAGGAATCAAATAGACGCAATAAAAAATGATAAAGGGGATATCACCACCGACCCCACAGAAATACAAACTACCATCAGAGAATACTATAAACACCTCTACGCAAATCAACTAGAAAATCTAGAAGAAATGAATAATTTCCTGGACACTTACACTCTCCCAAGACTAAACCAGGAAGAAGTTGAATCCCTGAATAGACCAATAGCAGGCTCTGAAATTGAGGCAATAATCAATAGCCTACCAACCAAAAAAAGTCCAGGACCAGACGGATTCACAGCTGAATTCTACCAGAGGTACAAGAAGCAGTTGGTACCATTCCTTCTGAAACTATTCCAATCAATAGAAAAAGAGGGAATCCTCCCTAACTCATTTTAGGAGGCCAACATCATCCTGATACCAAAGCCTGGCAGAGACACAACAAAAAAAGAGAATTTTAGACCAATATCCCTGATGAACATCGACGCAAAAATCCTCAATAAAATACTGGCAAATCGGATTCAGCAGCACATCCAAAAGCTTATCCACCATGATCAAGTGGGCTTCATCCCTGGGATGCAAGGCTGGTTCAACATTCGCAAATCAATAAACGTAATCCAGCATATAAACAGAACCAAAGACAAGAACCACATGATTATCTCAATAGATGCAGAAAAGGCTTTTGACAAAATTCAACAGCCCTTCATGCTAAAAACGTTCAATAAATTCGGTATTGATGGAACGTACCTCAAAATAGTAAGAGCTATTTATGACAAACCCACAGCTCATATCATACTGAATGGGCAAAAACTGGAAAAATTCCCTTTGAAAACTGGCACAAGACAGGGATGCCCTCTCTCACCACTCCTATTCAACATAGTGTTGGAAGTTCTGGCTAGGGCAATCAGGCAAGAGAAAGAAATCAAGGGTATTCAGTTAGGAAAAGAAGAAGTCAAATTGTCCCTGTTTGCAGATGACATGATTGTGTATTTAGAAAACCCCATTGTCTCAGCCTTCAGCAAAGTCTCAGGATACAAAATTAATGTGCAAAAATCACAAGCATTCTTATACACCAGTAACAGACAAACAGAGAGCCAAATCATGAATGAACTTCCATTCACAATTGCTTCAAAGAGAATAAAATACCTAGGAATCCAACTTACAAGGGATGTCAAGGACCTCTTCAAGGAGAACTACAAACCACTGCTCAGTGAAATAAAAGAGGACATAAACAAATGGAAGAACATACCATGCTCATGGATAGGAAGAATCAATATCGTGAAAATGGCCATACTGCCCAAGGTTATTTATAGATTCAATGCCATCCCCATCAAGCTACCAATGAGTTTCTTCACAGAATTGGAAAAAACGGCTTTAAAGTTCATATGGAACCAAAAAAGAGCCCGCATTGCCAAGACAATCCTAAGTCAAAAGGACAAAGCTGGAGGCGTCACACTACCTGACTTCAAACTATACTACAAGGCTACAGTAACCAAAACAGCATGGTACTGGTACCAAAACAGAGATATAGACCAATGGAACAGAACAGAGTACTCAGAAATAATACCACACATCTACAGCCATCTGATCTTTGACAAACCTGAGAGAAACAAGAAATGGGGAAAGGATTCCCTATTTAATACATGGTGCTGGGAAAACTGGCTAGCCATAAGTAGAAAGCTGAAACTGGATCCTTTCCTTACTCCTCATATGAAGATTAATTCAAGATGGATTAGAGACTTACATGTTAGACCTAATACCATAAAAACCCTAGAAGAAAACCTAGGTAATACCATTCAGGACATAGGCATGGGCAAGGACTTCATGTCTAAAACACCAAAAGCAACGGCAGCAAAAGCCAAAATTGACAAATGGGATCTAGTTAAACCAAAGAGCTTCTGCACAGCCAAAGAAACTACCATCAGAGTGAACAGGCAACCTACAGAATGGGAGAAAATTTTTGCAATCTACTCATGTGACAAAGGGCTAATATCCAGAATCTACAAAGAACTCAAACAAATATACAAGAAAAAAACAACCCCATCAAAAAGTGGGCAAAGGATATGAACAGACATTTCTCAAAAGAAGACATTCATACAGCCAACAGACACATGAAAAAATGCTCATCATCACTCGCCATCAGAGAAATGCAAATCAAAACCACAATGAGATACCATCTCACACCAGTTAGAATGGCAATCATTAAAAAGTCGGGAAACAACAGGTGTTGGAGAGGATGTAGAGAAATAGGAACACTTTTACACTGTTGGTGGGATTGTAAACTAGTTCAACCATTATGGAAAACAGTATGGCAATTCCTCAAGGATCTAGAACTAGATGTACCATATGACCCAGCCATCCCACTACTGGGTATATACCCAAAGGATTATAAATCATGCTGCTAGAAAGACACATGCACACGTATGTTTATTGTGGCACTATTCACAATAGCAAAGACTTGGAATCAACCCAAATGTCCATCTGTGACAGACTGGATTAAGAAAATGTGGCACATATACACCATGGAATACTATGCAGCCATAAAAAAGGATGAGTTTGTGTCCTTTGTAGGGACATGGATGCAGCTGGAAATCATCATTCTTACATTCTTAGCAAACTATCACAAGAACAGAAAACCAAACACCGCATGTTCTCACTCATCGGTGGGAACTGAACAATGAGATTACTTGGACTCGGGAAGGGGAACATCACACACCGGGGCCTATCATGGGGAGGGGGGAGGGATTGCATTGGGAGTTATACCTGATATAAATGATGAATTGATGGGTGCTGACGAGTTGATGGGTGCAGCACACCAACATGGCACAAGTATACATATGTAACAAACCTGCACGTTATGCACATGTACCCTAGAACTTAATGTATAATAAAAAAAATTAAGGAAAAAAAAGAAATAAGCTTTTGACTTTCAACTTCACAGTCAGACAAAATCTCTTGCTAGCCTCAGGTCAATGGTATAATGAAGGACTGGTGAATGTAATAGGCTGTGTATCATTTAGCACGGTGGCAAATGAAGTCATTACTACTGTTCAAAAAAGGCCCCAAGGCCATCCTATTATAAAGAGATAAATGACATGGAGTGACAGAACTAGAAACAGACCAGGGGATACCATTGCTCTATGAGATCACAAGTCAGAAAGAAGGGACTGGGCTGAAATAAAACGACAGAACACGTGAAATGTCTCTTTTGTAATTTTAATTGAAGCAATCCTATTTATTTTTTTTAACTCTCTCTTATAAGCACCAAATTTTAATATCTAAGTCAATTTTTAGGGAAAGAAACACCATCAAGATCATCCCTCCAGCAAAACAACGATGTTCACTCCTCCAAATATCCAAATTGAAGATCTACGAAAACAAAAACAAAAACAAAAGCCCACAGAGAAATAAAAAGGAACAAAAATCACATTCTAATGGCGGGGGGAGGGGAGGTCAGTGCATTTAGCAGTCTTCGCTGTGCTGTCTAACCATCCTTCAGCTGACTTTCAAAAAAAAATAACACCCTAAGCTCATCAAAATATACATTTGCCATTTGCTTGTTTAAATTAAAAATAATTATTAAAACAAAGGAAAACTTTACGGAATTCACAATCAATTGCCTGACTCATTTCGATGTCATGTACAGCATATGGAGGTCAGGAAGGCTATTTGCAGCACATGTGATTAGGGGCTATTGATCTTCAAGGTTTAGCTTTCTTCCAAACAGTGTAAAATACCCACCTGGACAGTGAGTCAAGGAATAAAAGCAGGTAATTCAAGGAAGAAAAGGCATCACTTGTAATTCGTTTGCTGGCCTACAAATTGAAAGATGGATGAAAAACTTCATGGCTTAGAGCACTGTGGGAATGAGAATGAAGGCCTTTAAATAAGGTCACTCTGCAGCCTGGGGACATCCCCACCACCTGGGATGTCTGAAGGAGGTACTGAGTGGACAACAGAAGGCTAAAGGAACACAAATATTCTCTCAGGTAACACTACCCATCCAAAGTCTCACAAATTTTAGGGAATTAGTATGAGAAGGAAAGGAAGGAAGAAGGAAAGGAAGGAAGGAGGAATTGAGGGAGGGATGGAAAGCTGGGGTAGCAGGAAATGCAAGGAAGGGAGAGAAGGGGGAGGGAAGAGAGGGAAGGAGGAGGAGAGGGAAAAAAGGTCAGAGGAGTAAAGGAGAGGGAAGGAAGGAGGAAGAGAGAAGAACTAGCAGGTGGAAGCCTTTGCCTCAAATGTTATGAACTGATTTCTCAAATCTCCAAACATGCAAACACAGGCCTGACAAATATGCTGAGGGGAACCCTAAACGAAGGTGGACAGTTGGTAGATGCTGAAGCTCTGTACAGGCTGTGGAGGGACACGGCCACCCAGCAGGCGGAGTACTCCCCCTCCTCACGTGGAGGATCCAGAGGGTTCTCATTGCCTCTTGCTGGCCATCCGGTCTCAGCAGGCAGTCTGCGCTGCCGGGCTCTGCCCCAGTCTGATGGGACCAGGCCTCACTGGAGGTCAGCAGCAGTCACAGAGCAACCTTGACAGCAAGAAAAAAAATAATAATAAAATAAAATAAAAAACCCTGCCATCCCAGGAACCTGGACTTGGCAACAGCAGATAAGGAAGCTGTTGTCTGCAGACTATAGCCCATAGCTGTGTCGTGGCACAAATTTCCAGTGATAATGCTCTCATTTCCTTTTTTCTCCATGTTTTATTTCTCTAGACTAACTTTACTAAGTGGAACAGAGAACACCAACGTTAACTGTGCAGTCCCCAACATCATTCTAGTTCTCGATTTCTACTGCAAATTAGCATGAAGTGTAGAAACTAGTATTAACATCAGGTAATTTTAATATAAGAGTAGAATGAGTGTCTTTAGACATTTTACCTGCCACAGGTAGGGTGGTTATTTTAGACTAGGGCTTCTCAAACTTTTTAGGTGCACATAAATCCCTGGGAAGGCTGGTAGAACAGGTCACTGGGCCCCCACCTCCAGAATTCCTCTGACTGGGCAGCAGGTTGGGGTGGGACTTGAGAATGTCCATGTCTAACTAGTTCTTGAGCGATGCTGCAGGTCTGGTAACATCTTTGAGAACCAATGCTTTAGACCAGTAGTGCTTGATCATTAAAAGCACCTGGAAAGCTGTGGCAAGCCCCCCCAAAACTTTTGAGAACGGGAGTCTAGAATCTTAAATTTTATTTAAAGCTTCTTGGGGGATTCCAATGTGCACCGAAGCTTGAGAACCAGGGCTTTATATGCTCTACGGCTAAGCTAATTGTTTATTATTGGGATTTAAATTTTTTACCTGGCATAGGATTTACTTGGGTGCTTTGATCTGGCAACAGAATGTCATGGTCAAAGGATACAATTCCAAATATGAAGGGACACAGACGATCTCCTTTGAAAATTCCACAGGACAATACAGGTGCCCCAGCTGTTCTTCATAGAGCGACAGCGCTTCTGTCAGATTGACACAGTTCCCCTAAATCAAAGAGAGATAAGCAAATGGGATTCTTGAGTCCTTCCAAGGGCCCCACTCATCTGAAGGTCGTTAATAAAAGAGAACATTTCTAGCTTTAGATAAAAGTTCATCTTTAAAAACAAGATAAGGCTTCTGTATTTTCACAAATCACACTGCATTCTATTTATAGACCCATTAGAGCTCGTTATCCTTCTACCTCATTGACCAAGCCATTGCAAATTATTAGAATATGAAATGATAGAAAGCAGTGAAACCAATTTCTTATTAGTGACAGTCACTGAATTAAAACTATGCAATTTGCAAAGATTCATACAAATAACACATTCAAAGGAAATTTTCTCAATAACGGTCACCATTATGTTATAAACGAAGTATCAAAAAGATAGTGTCCTTGATTTCCACAATGGTTTAAACTACAATTCTCCTAAGAGTCTAAAATGTTGACACAGAACTATATTCACCCTTATTTTTTTCCTAGAATCTGTGTGTAAGAGAACAAAAGTCTATTCAGGATATATATGCTAGGGATATCACCCAGTTGCACATCTTATCAAAAACTTTCTCTCAACTTCATTATTCTAGCATTTCTCCCTTTCCAGTCACCCCATTTTCAGCATCTCCAGCAGCTAGGGGTAGTCAATGAGATATACTGCAAGTTTGCTGGTAGCTGCTGGAAAAGCTTTTGATTCTGAACAAAGAGAGAGCCACTCGCCTCTTCAACTTTCTTCCAAGCTATAACCTAGATGTGATATTTGGAGCTGCAGCAGCCATCTTGTGACCGTAAGGAAAAAAAGGTGAAGAGAATTCAAGAGATGCCAGCCAAGGTATAGCAGAGTTGCTGAGTGGATACAGTATTTGCCCAACTCTAGAGCAATGCTTCTAACTCCTTAATGTACATATGATATCATAGGGGACCTTGTTAAAATGTAGATTTGGATTAAGTCTGGGGAAGCCTTTATCATCCTTTTAGCACAATTTTTCCCAAATGCTTTTCATTATGAATTTAGAAAACAAAACTGGTATTTTATAAAGAGATTAAAAGGAAATACCACCTATTTCCTTTTAATCTCTGAAGTTGGTATTCACAAGACTACTGAATCCAGGTGGCTGATTCCATTTCTTAAGAAAGTTACTCTTCACTGGGCGTGCTGGCTCAGGCCTGTAATCCCAGCACTTTGGGAGGCTGAGGCAGGTGGATCACTTGAGGTCAGGAGTTTGAGACCAGCCTGGCCAACATGGTGAAACCCTATCTCTACTAAAACTACAAAAACTAGCCAGGCGTAGTGGCATGCACCTGTAATCCCAGCTACTCAGGAGGCTAAGACAGAAGAACCACTTGAACCCAGGAGGTGGAGGTTGCAATGAGCTGAGATCGTGCCATTGCACTCCAGCCCGGGAAACAAGAGCGAAACTCCAATTCAAAAAAAAAAGTTACTCTTAATTTGCCTCAAAATAGCTAAGTATAATGCAAGATGAAAATTATTTACAAATAAAGGCAGCCTGTGATGTAAGAACTCCCGAGAATGGCTTTCAAAACCAACCAGCCAGCTGGTCACGGGCAAGAGATTAGAATTATTCTGAGAGCTGGCCTTGGTGGTTTTAACTTAGCACATTCACTCAACATGACGTGATCCTTCAGTGCCAGACTGTTTAGTAACCCATCATCTAGGGTCCCACAGTGGGATATGGCCATGGTCAAAGTGCCCTTTGCCAGCATGTAATTTGGTTTCAACATCAAGTTCACCATGAGAGCATATAAACACCACATGTGTAATTTAAGATTCACAAATAGAAAACTGCCCAGTTGTTTTTAGAACACATCACCACTGGGGAAGCTATAGAATGAAAATGCCACCAAGGTGAACAGTAAATGGCTTTGCCATGTTAAAATTGACACCACACTCTCTCTTTATAGAGGTTATATGGGAAGACTTCCTTACATAGACTGTGGTAAGAAAATAGGAAAGTTTCAATTTGTTCTTTCCCAACATTGTCAAGAAGTTTCAAAAAAAGAAGAAAACACACACCACAAATAGAGACCTACCCCAAAAAAGTAACATGATACATTTCACTTTCCTGTCTATTTAAATGGAATGACATTTTTTCTTTTTAAGAGAAACAAATGGGAGATAAATAAAAATCTAATAGCAAAGAATTAAGCACCCATTAAGGATAAGAAAAAGGGATGGAACAAGGGGTGGGGCCACACCTGGCATTATCGAAGAAAAAAGGGCTCACTGCCCAATGTTCTAGAAGTCAGTATTACGACACTGGGATTTTAAGAAAAGCAAAACTTATCTTAGTTTCTTTTCAGAGACAGGGTCTTGCTGTGTTGCTCAGGCTGAAGTACAGTGCTGTGATCACAGCTCAGTGCAGCCTCAAACTTCTGGCCTCAAGCAATCCTCCTGCCTTAGCCTCCCCAAATGCTGGGATTACAGGCATGAGCCACCGAGCCTGGCCTAAGAAAAGCTTTTTATTGTAAGTCAACTAACAAGGAGACAGGAGTCCAGCTTAAATATGTCTCCCTGTGTTGGGCTTAAAGGCAGTCCTTTTATTAGAAAAGGTTTAAGGGGCTGGGTGTGGTGGCTCACACCTGTAATCCTAATACTTTAGAGGCCAAGGCAGGCAGATCACTTCAGGTTAGGAGTTCGAGAGCAGTCTGGCCAACATGGTGAAATCCCATCCCTTCTAAAAATACAAAAATTAACCAGGTGTGGTGGTGCACACCTGCAATCCCAGCTACTCGGGAGGCTGAGGCAGGAGAGGTGCTTGAACCCGGGAGGCAAAGGTTGCAGTGAGCAGTGATCGAGCCACTGTACTCCAGCCCAGGCCACAGAGTGAGACTCCATCTCCGTCTCAAAAAAAAAAAATTTTAAGGGGTAGGTTCTGAGATTTGCAGGTGATTGATTTGTGGATGGAAAGGAAAGGGTAGATCTGGAAAATCCTCAAGCACGTATGGTTATCTCTTTCTGCCCACTAATGGGTCTTGTGTGCAAACTTGAGGGCGAGGAAGTGGTTAGTATGAAGCAAGTGGTGAAAACTTAGGCTGTGACATCAGCAACCTTATTCTGTGCAAATTCTAATGGGCCGTATTGGTTTTAACAGATTTTAGCTAGTGATTTTCTCTCTTAAGTGGAGGAAGTTTCAGTGTTTCAGCAAGTTGTTTCTTTTTTTACCTGCAATCCTGCAAACTCAGATTTTATTAGTCATTGGTTTATTTAACCCTTTGAGGCTTCACTAGGGGATTAAATCCAAATTCGATAGCTTCAGTTCTAGAAAGTTCTTTTCCCCATGTTAGGTGTGGACAGGTGACATTTGCGTTTGTTTATTTTAGAGGTGGGGTCTTCACTATGTTGCCCAGGTTGTCCTCGAACTCCTGGGCTCAAGCGATCCTCCTGAGTAGTTAGGATTATAGGCACATGACACCTCAGTAACAGGTGTAGAAGAATACATCCTTAGCAACTTCTATCAAGTTCAAAAGCACGTAAAATTACATAGTATAATGATTTAGGAAATCATACATGTAAGAACCATCTAGAAGATACAGGAACGGAAAAAAGTGAGACCAAGGATGGGTTGCTTCCAGAAGGCAAGCAGGAACGAGAGAGAAATATAACTTACAGGTTTTTTTTTTTTTTTAATGGGGCTGGAGGGAGACAAGAGAGGAAGGTCAAGTCCCAGGATCTGCCTCCTAGGTTCATGAAAACACTTTCTCCCCAATTCAAATTCTATTGGCCCACCTTGATTCCCACGCCCCTCCACGATGCATTCCCCAGCTTCCTGGGATGCTGACAAGGCTGCGTTCAGACAGCCACAGTAACACCAATGACATCACAAACTCACTACTGTGATGCTAGCAGTTTTGGGTGGGAACATTTAGCTTCTGTAAAACACCACATTTTCATCCCACCCTTAACGTGACTCCAGTTCTAAGCTGCACACTTGGGCAAAGTGGGTGGGCATGCCAGGAATCTGGGTTACCTCCTAAGCATGTCACCTGGCAGTTAAAAAAAAAAAAAAAAAAACTGCCCTTTGGCAACTACATCAATACATCCTGAGTCAAATCACTTGCTTTTTGACTTAATTACTACTTCTTGAAAGGGCTATACATGCCTGTCCACGTAAATCTTACCATGTGACACTGTCAACCACCAAATGTACTGAATGAACCCCAGGTGTTATATAATGAGATTGTTTTGTGGTTCCAACTGTAATGAACATGGGGACAGAAAGCACGTCATGTGTCTTTCGGACAATTCTTAGAAACCAAGACAGCCCTGGGTATACAATCCTTTTGATTTTGGTAAAAAGTCTATTGGCAAAGGCAAGATATCAAAGCCTGGGTCATTAATATTTACAAATGGGTTGTGGTAGTATTCTAAGCAAGCATTCTATTAGCTTTTCATACTAAGATAACGGCTCTCCATAGGAGGCGGCCTGCCATGCCAATATTCAGAACAAAAGAACAACAGTCACACGATTGTAGTAGACAACAGGTGGAGTTAGTGTGGCTGTCTTCTTTTGTCCTGTCTTTTGTACTACAGACTGACTTGTTTGTAGTGGATCCAAATTTTTTTCAGCCTCTTTTTGTTCAAGATCCCAGAGCCTCACATTTTTCCCTGATTTAAGCTGCTTGAGACTTCCTTCTATGTGTTTGCAGAAACCTAAAAGAAAAAATTCTGGCTGGGCACGGTCACTAATGGCTGTAATCTCAACAATTCAGGAGGCTGACATAGGAGGATTACTCGAATCTAGGAGTTTAAGGCCAACCTGGGCAACATAGTGAGACCACATCTCTACAAAAATTAGCCAGGCATGGCAATGGATGCCTGTAATCCCAGCACTTTGGGAGGGGCAAAGCAGGACGATCACTTCAGCCTGGGAGGTTGAGGCTGCAATGAGTGCCACTGTGCCACTGCACTCCGGCCTAGGCTACAGACCAAGAACCTAGCTCAAAAACATAAAAAGAAAAAAATTCCATATGCTCTGCTTAAAAAATGCCCATCATGGCTGGGCGCAGTGGCTCACGCCTGTAATCCCAGCACTTTGGGAGGCCAAGGGGGACGGATCACCTGAGGTTGGGAGTTCGAGACCAGCCTGACCAACATGGAGAAACCCCATCTCTACTAAAAATACAAAAAAATAAGCTGGGCATGGTGGTACATGCCTATAATCCCAGCTACTCAGGAGGCTGAGGCAGGAGAATCGCTTGAACCCAGGAGGTGGAGGTTGCAGTGAGCTGTGATTGCGCCATTGCACTCCAGCCTGGGCAACAGCGAAACTCCATTTCAAAAAAAAAAAAAAAAAAAAAACCACCATAAGAAAGTCCAACTTGCTTCTTTACAGTAAGAAAGCTTCATTTGAGCAGGTTTCACTGCAGGTTTCCTATAAGACAGGGGTCAGCAAACTTCCTCTGTAAAGGGTCAGATAGAAAATATTTTAGGCTCTGTAGATCATACAGTATCTACCACAACTACTCAGTACAAAAGCAGCCACAGACATTATGTAATAAATGGGCGTGTCTGTGTGCCAAGAAAACTTTACAAACAAGCAAGCAGGAGGCCAGATTTGGCCCAATGTTTGCAGACTCCTGCTTTGAATAGTTATATCCATCTACAACATGTTTGTAAAAATCTTTTCTAAATCTTGGGGTGGTGGGGGACACACTCCATTTACAGATAGGGCTTTGCTCTCCTCAAAGTTTCCCAACATTTTCACCAAGCGCAAAGTCTAAGATTAAGCACAATGTGCCTGCAGGTCTTGCACACAGAGGGAAGAGGGGAACAACAAGATAGGCTGGAGCCTGAATCAAGATGTCTCTTAGAATTGCTAAGTTGTTTTCAGCATTATTAATCTCAGATTCCATAAAATGTCCAGGATAGGGTCTGCTTGCAAACACCTCCTCAGGAGGATAGAGTTAAAACCTCTACCTGTTCCTTTTTTTTTTTGGAGACGGAGTCTTGCTCTGTGGCCCAGGCTGGAGCCCAGTGGTGCAATCTCGGCTCATTGCAACCTCCGCCTCCCAGGTTCAAGCAATGTCCTGCCTCAGGCTCCTGAGTAGCTGAGATTACAGGCTCCTGCTACCATGCCTGGCTCATTTTTGTATTTTTAATAGAGATGGGGTTTCACCATGTTGGCCAGGCTGGTCTCGAACCCCTTGACCTCAGGTAATCCAACTGCCTCGGCCTCCCAAAGTGCTGGGATTACAGGCGTAAGCCACCACACCTGGCCTGTTCCTGACATTTAAATACAGTATACTAATACTGTGTTTATTTTTGAGTCAAGGTCTCACTCTGTCACCCAGGCTGGAGGGCAGTGGCATGATCATAGCTCACTACAGCTTCAACCTCCCAGATTCAAACTATCCTCCTACCTCAGCCTCCAGAGTTAGGACTACAGGCATGCACCACCATACCCAGTAATTTTTTAATTTTTTTGTAGAGATGGAGTCTTACTATGTTGTCCAGGCTGGCAGAACTTTTTTTTAAAAAATGGAGGAGGGGATTTTCCTGTGAACTCAGAATAATTCAGAGATCCACAGTACAATGCTATGTAAGTGTTTATCTTATGTTTATGAATCAAGGAATTTTGTACCAAGAGACTAGATTATCAATTAGCTGTCTTTGCTGTCATTTTCAAAATTTTGTTAAGGATTTCAATAGAAGATATATATGTATATTTTTAACACCAAGAAATGTAATCTTTAAAGTTTTAGAATCCCCTAGAGAATGAGAAAAACACCACAATCTGCTTCCATCTGGTGGCAGGAGTTCACAGTACAGCCAGAGCTATTTCATCAAGTGTATGTTGATGAGGGGAGGGGAAAAAAAGAAAATCAGTCTGTGTCTCCATCAGATGGCAGCAGCTCATACTACAGCGAAAGACCAGGGCTGATAACTCATTAATTCCCAACAGAGGACAGGTCCACTTAGAAGCTTACTGTTTGAAAGAACATAAACCAATGATGCCGCTCTATCCTTAATAAATTTCAAAAATGTGCATTCAGATTTCTTTTTTTTTTTTTTTGTTGAGACAGAGTCTCGCTCGTCGCCCAGGCTGGAGTGCAGTGGCCGGATCTCAGCTCACTGCAAGCTCCGCCTCCCGGGTTTACGCCATTCTCCTGCCTCAGTCTCCCGAGTAGCTGGGACTACAGGCGCCCGCCACCTCGCCCGGCTAGTTTTTTGTATTTTTTAGTAGAGACGGGGTTTCACCGTGTTAGGCAGGATGGTCTCGATCTCCTGACCTCGTGATCCGCCCGTCTCGGCCTCCCAAAGTGCTGAGATTACAGGCTTGAGCCACCGCGCCCGGCCTCAGATTTCAAAATATAAAAATCTTAAAGTGTTTTGAGGAAAAAAAACTGTTAAGCAGCCTACCTGTGTAAAATATTTCCCATCCTGTTTCAACACTTTCATTGAGAGGTCAAGAATCAGTCTGAGAAACTCCCATGTGGAATCTGAAGGTTTAAAAGAACAAGTTTCATAAATATGGGTTTGTACGCATCCACAACATCTGAAGTAAAATATTCAAATACTCAATACCAAAAGGGGAAGAAGAAAAAGAGGCACGAGTGTGAGACCCACTCACTATTCAAAGAGCTTATTCATGAACGATAATGAAATTGATTTTGGATGCCAAAATCACATCCACCTAGCACTGCTTTGAAAAATACCAACAGATTCGACACAAAGGCAGTGGCCGAAACGTGAAAGAAAACTGCTTTAAATAAGGGGGCAAGCAGCAAAATCCTGAGAGAAATTCAGAGTCTGCAAACTCAGCAGGAACTCGAGTTTATAGAAAAAACATGAACTAGCTGTGATTTTGAACAAACATATGGTTTGAGAAAGAGAATTATCTCTGTTGTTAGATAAGTGACCAATTTGTACCAATACAGGTTGAAAATCACATAAATTAAATACATTATCAAATGATTTACCGTCTCAATAATGTAATGAGTCATTTTATTTCATTTTTATTTCAAATGACCGAATGAATTCACTCATTTAGTGGCAGAACAGGAATTGAAGCCAAATCCAGTCATCTTTCCACCATGGACCTCAATTTAACTCCCTAAAAATGTGAGAGAACTAGACAGTCTCTAAGATCCTTTCACCCTCACATGGTGCCCAGAGAAACATTTCCATCATAAGTATCTTGGTTTAAAAAAAAAAAAATCTACCTTCTTCTGGAGACGTGGAGATCGGAACAGCAGTCAAATCATTAATCACATAATCAAATTCTCTCCCTTCTTTGGCGTACCTCTTCAGTACCGGAATACAGTCTTCTATTAGAACCTTCCAGAAAGAACAGGAATAGATGAGTAAGCCAACATGTGGATGTAGTTAAACAAAAAACAATAGTAAAGGAAGGAGGAAAAAAACACCAAGTGGGGGCTTATATCCACAGCTATCCACAGTATCTGCTACAGGAACCAAAAAACTTTTATCTATGTCTGTTAATAGCAAAAATTAAGTGCTTACCATATATGCTTTATATGCCTTCTCATTTCAATAAAGCAACAATACTAGAGGCACTATTATCCATTTTACCAATGCAGAAACAAACTTGAGGTGTTATCCAGCTTGCCCACAGATCCATGAAGTATACCTATTACTATCTGAAACCCAACTACATACTTTCATCTCTAATCTATACTGCCTCTCCTACCACTATTTGTATTATCTTCTTTTGATTTTTCTTATTTTTTAAAATTAATAAACTATTTTTAAAAAGTTTTTCTAGAGACAGGGTCTCACTATGTTGCCCAGGCTGGTCTTGAACTCCTGGGCTCAAGCAATCTGCCTACCTTAGACTCTCATAGTGCTGGGATTAGAGGCATGAGCCACCGTACCCAGCCTAATTTTTCTTTTATACTAAGCACTGAATGACTTCATTGTTTATGGATTTATTTTTGCATGTTACTCAAACTATAAACATGTTGTTCCTCAATTTTCTCTAATGCTTGGCTACTGCTAATAAAGCTATATATAACAGCTCCCACCATCAGAGTCAATCAAGAGTCCAGCTGGAATTCCCATACAGATCATACATAGTCAATACAGGAAAGAAGTTTGAGGTCAGCTGTATATTTGAAGTACTGAGGCTCTATGCTGGGGACACATCTGGATCTAAGCAACATCCTGAACTAAACGGGAGTTACTGTCATCCTTTAGTTTTCTAATTCAAAAAAAAAAAAATACATTAAGTAAAAGAAAAATTACATATAATAGTCAGAAATCAAGAGTTTAAGAGTTTGCCAGGCCAGGAGCAGTGGCCCAACACCTGTAATCCCAGTACTTTGGGAAGTTGAGGTGGGCAGAACACCTGGAGCCCAGCAGTTATAGAGCAGCCTGGGCGACATGGTAAAAGCCTGTCTCTAGAAAAAATAGAAAAACCAGCTGGGCCTAGTGGTATGTGCCTGTAGTCCCAGCTACTCAGGAAGCTGAGGTGGGAGGATCGCTTGAGCCTGGGAGTTCGAGGGTGTAGTGAGCCATGATCATGACACCACTGCGCTCCAGCGCTCCAGCCTGAGTGACAGAGCGAGACCCTGTCTCAAAAAACAAAAAACAAAAAAAGTTCACTGCAATTCCCTAAAATAACCTAGCCCATGTTGTTTTTCATCATTCTTCTTATAGCCTCACAGTTGTAAGAAACTGGGACTTCTCTGTCCTATTGTTTTATAACTTGTCTCACTTAATGCATCATACAAGTACCCGTGGAGGTACTAACACCACAGTTGCCTTCAATTCACTATGAATCCTGTTTGATACGCTCATAATTTTTCCATACGTTCACACAGATTCTTACAAATACTTGCACAGAAATACAAATGTATGTGCTCTTTTGTAAAATTTGGATCACGCACATCATTCGGAACTTGAACATTTTCACCGAACATCTCTCCAGGTAATAACACACATTTTTAAAAATACGCCATTCCGGCCGGGCGCGGTGGCTCAAGCCTGTAATCCCAGCACTTTGGGAGGCCGAGACGGGCGGATCACGAGGTCAGGAGATCAAGACCATCCTGGCTAACACAGTGAAACCCCATCTCTACTAAAAATACAAAAACTAGCCGGGCGAGGTGGCGGGCGCCTGTAGTCCCAGCTACTCGGGAGGCTGAGGCAGGAGAATGGTGTAAACCCGGGAGGCGGAGCTTGCAGTGAGCTGAGATCCGGCCACTGCACTCCAGTCTGGGCGACAGAGTGAGACTCCGCCTCAAAAAAAAAAAAAAAAAAAAAAAAAAAAAAAAAAAAAAAAAAAAAAAAAATACGCCATTCCACTAAAAACATTCTTTCTGTTGTCATTGCCAAGCCTTGGCCACTACAAGCACATCTATAATAAAACCTTGTAGTGACACCTTTTTAACTGTGGGCTGGGTGCTCAAACACAGGGTAGAAGCCATGTGTTTCGGTTTTGATAGCATTTCACATGCCAAACAGCAATGCATATGAGCACCTGTCTCCTCCTCGCATCCTCCCCAGCATGGAATATTGCTCCTCTACTAAATTTTGTGAAGTCTGTTGCTAACGTTTTCACAAGAACTTCCTAGGCCACCAACAGGGGTGACCATCTTGTGGTACTTTTTTTTTTTTTTTTTTTTTTTTTTTGAGACGGAGTCTTGCTTTGTCGCCCAGGCTGGAGTGCAGTGGCGCAATCTTGGCTCACTGCAAGCTCCACCTCCCGGGTTCCCGCCTTTCTCCTGCCTCAGCCTCCCGAGCAGCTGAGACTACAGGTGCCCACCACCACGCCCGGCTAATTTTTTGTATTTTTTCGTAGAGACGGGGTTTCACTGTGTTAGCCAGGATGGTCTCAATCTCCTGACCTTGTGATCCACCCACCTCGGCCTCCCAAAGTGCTGGGATTACAGGCATGAGCCAATGCATCCGGCCCGTCTTATGGTACTTTTTACAGGTTATTTGACTTATTCTGAGAAGTACCAGTAAATACCCTTTATACCTTTTTAAAGTTAGTTAACTTCATTTCGAAGCTGTAGGGACTCTGCATTATTCAAGAGATCAATTCCCTGTCACGCTTGTTACCAGTCTTTCTTCTAGTGTGACTTTTGGCTTGGTAAGGATAACATAATACCATTAATAGTTTGAGTGTCCTATCTTTAAGAGATTTCCCAACTCCAAGGTTAAGTACTCTAAATTGTCTCAAATGTATTAGTTTTTACATTTAGAGCCTAAGTCACCAAAATTCCTATTTCTATGGTTGGCTAACTTGGTTCTCATGCAGATGGTTAACTCATTATACCGGCATCACACATTAACTCAACCAAACCTTTTCCCAAGTCGACTGAAATGTATCTTAGACCATATTAGCAGTGTGTAGGAATACATACTCAGACCTGTTCAAGTTCCTTTGACATTCCTAGGTATTGTGTATTCCTTTCATACTTCCTATTTGATTACTGTGCCTTGTAGTACATTAACAAATAGGGCATATTTCGCTTCACACTATGATTCTTTTTCCGAGTTTTCTTGGGTATTCTTAGATATTTGTTTTTACAAATAAACTTTAAAATCAGTTGGTCTACTTTTAAACCCCTCCCCACTCCTTGGGATTACATATAATAAATTGGGAAGAAATAGACATTGTTCTGTGTTGTTGTTGTTTTTTTCTTTTTGACAGAGTCTTGCTCTGTCACCCAGGCTGGAGTGCAGTGGTGCAATCTTGGCTCACTGCAACCTCCACCTCCCGAGTTCAAGCCACTCTCCTGCCTCAGCCTCCAGAGTAGCTGGATTACAAGCACCCACCACCACATGTGGCTAATTTTTATATTTTTAGTAGAGATGGGATTTCACCATGTTGACCAGGTTGTTCTCCAACTCCTGACTTCAAGTGATCTGCCCACCTCAGCCTCCCAAAGTGCTGGGATTACAGGTGAGCCACCAAGCCCGGCCTGTTCTGTTATTTCAATACAAGAAATACAGCATGCCTCTCCACATATTCAGACTTTGATGTCTTTCAATAAGATCTTAACATAATTCATACCAGTCTCACAATATCTTTGTTGTTAAATATATATTCCTAGGAATTTAACACTTGATTACTTTGAAAGGAAATGGGTGGGAAGGAAATCCTATTTAAATGATTTAGCATTTAGTATAGAGAAAAAAATCTAGGCTGGCTTTATCCAATCACTTTACCAAATTCTCATGAATTCAAATAATTTTCTATGTAAGTTTCCTGGATTTTCTAGTATTCATATCGTCTGCAAATAATTAGATTTATACTGTTTTCATCTTTCTACTTTACTATCTCCGCTGCCTCAAAAAACAATGTGAAAAAGATAATTGGCATTCTCATCTTCTTCCTATTTTCAGTGGAAATGGCTTCTGCTATCTATTTATTATATTTTCTATTTTTTTATTTACTATAACCTAATTTCTATTAATGTTTAGGTAGTTTCATCTCTATTGCAATTTTATTTTATTCAAGTAAGTTATACTTTAACTTTTATTTTAGATTCAGGGAGTATATGTACAGATTTGTTTTATATATATATACATATATATACATACATATATACATATATACATATATACATACATATATACATATATATATACATATATACATACATATATACATAGATATATACATATATACATACATATATACATATACATATATATACATATATATACATATACATATATATACATATATATACATATACATATATATACATATATATACATATACATATATATACATATACATATATATACATATACATATATATACATATACATATATATACATATACATATATATACATATACATATATATATACATATATATATATATTTTTTTAAGAGACAGAGTCTCCCTCTGTTGCCCAGGCCGGAGTGCAGTGGTGCAATCTCGGCTCACTGCAACCTCCACCTTCCGGGTTCAAGCAATTCTCTTGCCTCAGCCTCCCATGTAGCTGGAATTACAGGCACATGCCACCACACCTGGCTAATTTTACATAGGTATACTGCATTAGTTTTTATTAAAAATGACTGCCTCAATTCTCTTGCCTCAGCCTCCCATGTAGCTCAAATTCTTTGTCATCTGTTATTTTCCTCCTTTATTCACATAATGAATTAAGTTGACAGATTTCTTAAAATTCAAATCTTTACACTTCTAACTGAATCCTACTTGAGTATAATATAGACTTCTTTAATGACAGATTTAGCTTATTATTTTACTTGGAAATTTTGCACATATGTAAAAGCAATCTTTAGTTTTGTGTACTACTTGATTTTACTATTAAGTTTTTCTTTTATTATTATTATTATTTAGGTTTTTTTAATTAAGATTTTCTTTTCTTTTCGAGACATTCTCGCTCTGCAGCCCAGGCTGGAGTTACAATGGTGATCATTAAAAAGTCAGGAAACAACAGATGCTGGAGAGGATGTGGAGAAATAGGAATGCTTTTACACTGTTGGGAGTGTAAATTAGTTCAACCATCGTGGAAGACAGTGTGGCGATTCCTCAAGGATCTAGAACTAGAAATACCATTTGACCCAGCAATCCCATTACCGGGTATATACCCAAAGGATTATAAATCATTCTACTATAAAGACACATGCGCACACGTAGGTTTACTGTGGCACCATTCATAAAAGCAAAGACTTGGAACCAACTCAAATGCCCATCAAGGATAGGCTAGATAAAGAAAATGTGGCACATATACACCATGGAATACTATGCAGCCATAAAAAAGGATGAGTTCATGTCCTTTGCAGGGACATGGATGAAGCTGGAAACCATAATTCTCGGCAAACTAACACAAGAACAGAAAACCAAACACCGCATGTTCTCACTTGTAAGTGTGAGATGAACAATGAGAACACATGGACACAGTGAGGGGAACATCACACATCGGGGCCAGTCAGGGGATAGGGGCCTAGGGGAGGGATAGTATTAGGAGAAATGCCTAATGCTCGCAGGGCTTAAAACCTAGATGATGGGTTGACAGGCGCAGCGAACCACCATGGCACGTGTATACCTATGTAACAAACCTGCATGTTCTGCACAGGTACCCTAGAAGTATAAAACAAACAAACAAAAAACCACAAAAAACAGAATTCATTTTATTCCATTTAGAGAATCTGGAGTTGGTGCATTCCCATCATTGGTACATGTGTACCCTAAATACAAATATACATATAACTCACATGAAGAGACAGATGACATATTGATCTTCTCAACCAATTATACTAAAAGCTGTTTTAATAAGGCACGATTCTGATCAATAACTTAAATCAATTATATTATCAGTTGACCTAAAACTATATTATCCAGAAAACATAATTACCTGATAGCAGTCTCCTTTAAGATTGTCTAAGACATCGCCACACGTTTTTCGCATGTATTTCTTACACCCATCGATCACCATTTGGTCAATGTCCGAAACAGGTTAAGGAGAATTTGGGTATATCAAAGAATTCTGAAATAGTAATACTTTAAAGAAAGGGTTAAGACAAACGAAGATTTTATAATGCTAACTTGGGTATCACAAATTTGACAAAATGATGAACGAGGCAGTGAGTGACTATTTTCACACTAAGGACTCTCAAAAGGAACTGAATCTTCTTTTCTCCTCATGAGATGGCTTTAGGGAAGCCATTTTGGAAACTGCTGGGCAACAGACACAGTATCAAAGTCATTTGCTCTTTAATCCTCAACTAGGTAGATTATTTGTTTTTGAAATGAAGTCTCACTCTGTCGCCCAGGCTAGAGTGAAGTGGCGCGATCTTGGCTTACTACAACTTCTGCCACCTCGGGTTCAAGCAATTCTCCTGTCTCAGCCTCCCAAGTAGCTGGGATTACAGGTGCCCGCCACCATGCCTGGCTAATTTTTTGTATTTTTAGCAGAGACGGGGTTTCGCCATGTTGATTAGGCTGGTCTTGAACTCCTGACCTCAGGTGATGCACCTGCCACGGCCTCCCAAAGTGCTAGGATTACAGGCATGAGCCACTGCGCCCAGCCGATTATTTCTTTGTTGATGGCCACATAAAAGGGTACTGTTACTAACTTGTCTGTTCAAAGTAGTCTGGGTAACACATTTGCCTCTAGTCTGTGGTAACATTAATTTGAGTTGTGAGACACTAAAGGAAGGAAGGAAGCAAAAGAAGCCCACTGAACTTGTTCTCTCATACAACAAAGGATATCTCTACCATAGTGACCATCTTTGGTTTTAGTTTGACTATTTCACACAATATGCCTCCATCTCCACCTCCCAGAATGAGTACATCTTTGCCAGTGTAATCTTCTTTGCCACTGCCCATGATGGCCCGGGTATATGCCAAATCACTCTCTGCCAAATCTAGGGAGGAGAAACAAATCCAAATGGTGAGTCTACCTTAACACACAAACCACCTGGCCCCGCCACACTGAAGTGCCGGGATCTAGCCCAAAATGTAAATTTTTCATTTTCAATTTTTTAAAACTGTGAACAATATGCAAGCTTTTTTTTTTCCATTGAGGACTTTTTCATCAACCCTGATCATCTGACACCTTATACAAATGGACATTAGTCAGTGGAAAGAAAATCCAGCCTTAAAAATGTGTCAATATACCAAATAATTAAAAGCAGTTACATCTTAACAAATGAAATAATATGATGTCTGTGAGCTGCTTCAAAATAATATGAGAGGGACAAAGTGGACTGGGGTTGAGGCAAAATAAGACTGGCTAGGAGTTGATAATTGTTCACACTCGATGGTGAGTACATGTGGGTTCATCACACTAATTTGTCTCCTTAGGTTTCAACTGTTCTGTAACAAAAAGGTTTTTTTTTTTTTTTAATACGCAAATGCATTTTCTTTTGAAACACAATCCAAATACTCATCACTAAGGAGGCAATGTCAAGACGAAGTTTATGTGAAAGCCCAGACAATCCACAGGTTAATATGACATAAATGTGCATCTCAAAAACCAGCAGTGTCAGAAACAAACTCAAACAAATCCACAACAGCAATAACTGTCAGGAAAACGCCATCATCTAACAAATCACCACTTTGTTATGTGATCAGGGCAGGGATAGAATACTTACTAACATCCCCACTAAGGATGAGAATATTTCCAAACTGCTTCGAGTGTAGGATTTTTATATTTTGATAAGGTGAATCTTCGTCATATACCACTTCATCGATGTCATATTCAACCAGGCGCCCATCAGCGGTTGGCCAATATCTGTCGATGGCTCCTCCTCGCACTATGGGTGGTAATCTGGAAAAAGAGAAAAACAGCAATGTACCTTATTAGAATACTGCCTTACAAGTGGACCTGGGGTGAAGAGTATGCAAAAGAAAGCCACGACTGCCGACTTTTGACAAGCACAAAACGAATCCAAAGCTTGGGCTTTTAGTTTTATATAATCACGGCCACCACCAAATGTTGACAACTATTGTACACAGTTCACTTTTTTAAAAATCCTGTCATGCTGTAGATTTTCTCTAACAAAAAGCTGAAGAAGATGGCCACTGCACACTTCATACTTCAAATGCTCCAGCAGTATCTGTCTCTTAAGACTATCTACATAACTGCATTGACATTACCACATTCACACCAGTTCACATGGGTATCATATGGTTAGCTAGTACAGAGTCCATCTTCAAGTGTCCCCAATTATGCCAGTTATGTCCTTTATAGATGTTCTGCTCTTGAATAAAGGTTCATACACTGCATTTTCTTTTTTATACTCACGTAATGTAGAACTTTTTTTTTTTTTTACTGGTATGTTTCATGACATTGAGATCTCAAAGTACAGACCAGCTACTCTGCCGAAAAATGACTCATATGGGTTTACCTGATAATCTCTCACTCTTCATGGTTAGAATCAGGTTGACATATATGAATTACACAGGCATCGCATCGGAAATACAAGATGTGTATTTGTCCTATTATTGGTGATGCTAAGTCTGTGATCACTTAAAGTGGTATTCATGAGATCTCTCCATCTGCAGAGGTACCTTTTCACCCTTTGAAATTACTAAGCAGGCTGTGGGGTGGTCCTCTGAAACTAGGTGAAAGTCCTCACCCCCAACAAACCTTTACCAGTGGTTTTAGCATGTAGAAGATTCTGGCCTGAACCAGTTACTACTAGAGAGGCTGCAACATGACTTTTTCATTCATTCTTTTGTAAATACTCGGTATTTTTCACAGGATGAATGTACTAGAAAGTACCAGCAGAGGACACTAAATGACAGGAAAAAACAGACCTGGAAAAGGGGCTTGACAAGTCAAACACAAAGAAAAGGAGAGCTCACTGCATACATAACACAACTGCGTGAGTCATGTGTTCTCAAACACAGTAGTGTTCGATATTAAAACGCCATGATGCACAGCTGTAGACATCTAAAATGCTGGGATATGCGGCCTGACTTACTCCTATGAGTCTCTTTCCCTTCCCTGCTCACCAGATTCCAAGAGTACAATCTAAACCTGTTACAAGTTAACGAGGCTTTCTATGAGGGTATGCTAACATCTATAAAGAACACTGAGATTGAAAAGGCAAACTCCCATAAATTCATGTAATCCAACTCTTGATTTAATCACTTCTTTACCAAACTCCACGTGAACAAATTCAGCTTTGAGAATGTGAGGCATTCTAGAGGGTTTTTCCTGTAAACTGTAAAATGTGAAGCACCTATCAGGACAACCGCTAGAGAGCAGGCAAACAGGACCTGGAGGAAGCCTCTTCCACCCCTGGCTGATGGTGGGGAGTGAGATGAGTGAGCCACCCATGGCGCTGGAAGAAGTACAAAGTCACTCACTTCCAGGGGAGGAAGACTACCCTCTCCTTGACAGCCAGCCAGCTATGGGATATTACTGCACTACAGACAAACCCACTGAAAATAAAGTGTCTGTTCTCAATTGTGTCAATAGTGCCTTGGCTAAGGTGAAGAGCTCTTTTCTACATTGTAACACTATGGTTTTTAAAGACTGGCAAAGAGAAAGATGCATCTTAACAGGATGTAAATGACGTTACCCTGATGAAGTGCTCAACCTAGCATTAAAGGGCATCTCCCTGGTAGCCCTATAACGGGCTACCAGGAGGTACTATGAAATCCCCTATCAAACTCGTTTCAAACTTCACTGCTGAAAAATGAAACTGGACTATACCAATTCAGGCAGATTATAGCCCAGGCCTCAGGTATACTGTGTAAATTGCAAGAACCTTTTAAAATCAAAGTTAATTTATGTGACCTTGTTTTCTTATTCCTTTTCACTTGAAAGTACAAAACAAAAATAAATTCAAGTACATCCCATAGCTTCTGAGTCAAAAATTCAGATTTAACTTAACAGAGGGGAATCATTTCAGATGTTACTGGGTTATCCGTTAATGATTTCATCTCTAACATTTAACCTCTGATCTTTATTCTCCACATTAAAAAAAAAAGTATAGCAATCCTTGTCCTTTTGAGGCCAGTAACAAAGGGCTTACAACAAGGTATTCCCAATTTCCAGCTCTCATCAACCTTATTTCATGAAAATAAAAACTGTAACAAGCATAGGCAAGGTATTTTGAAGATCTAAAGCTTAACTCCATTCTTAGAAAACTCCCATACCAAAAAAAAAGAGAAAAGAACCAGACTTCTCACGAATGCTGAAGCCCATAAATGTATTCTGTTTACTCACTCCTAGAGGTAACTGATAAAAATCAGACCACATTTTGATGTGGACCAATTCATTATCATCAAGTTAAGACCCTTTCTGACAGTGGGGAACCTGTTCATTGCAAATGGGTGCAGATAAGGAAAACCCTGCAAACAGGAAAAGATGAGATGTCCAAAAAGTGATATGGGCATATGGGTGTGGATGTGCTTTTAAAGGAAGATGAAGGGTGAGAGACATGGCTAGGGACCTTAAACTGAGCTTGGGTGCTCTAAAAGAGCCTGAATGCTCTAACAGATCTCAAAAAAGTAGACAGTTCTATAATGTGGCGTCTTCTTTTCACTTTCAGTTTCCTGCTTTCCTCTTTAACTACAGGAGACTAAACAATTACCCAGTTATCTTACATCTGCTCTAGAGCTTTCTTATGGGCTGATCAAACTCAGCATGGTGAGTAATTAACTACTTAAACATCCTAACACTTGCGGATAAGGATTCCTTCTTCTGGAAAGTGCCATAACTGGAGAAACCTATATACCCGTTGCTCAGCAATGAGGAAGTCCCTCTGTGTTTGTCTCTGCAACTATGAGGTTAATTTTATGAGCAAGGGACAGGACTTCTATGCCTTAAGGCCTGGTGAGGATCCACCAAGGCAGGGCAAGAGTAAATTGTCCTGCATTTACATGCTGTCTATCCAAAGCACTACTTAATTCCCACTAGTTCCTTCCCACAGAAGTCAAAACTGCATTCTTTCAAAATCTGACACCACTGGCAAACACTTCGGCAGTGTCCGACAGAAATTTAGATGATGAAAATGTTCCGTAGTTGTACTGTCCCACATGGCAGACGCTAACCACTAGCTATTGTGACTCAGGAACTGAATTGTGTATTTTAACTAACTTTAAATAGCCATGTGGGGCTAGTGCCCATCCCACTTGATAGGGCGAGCTTCATTTTCCTCATGATCACTTGAAAATAACCTGCCTATGGCAGCTTAAGGTTGGCGGCCTATCAATTCTTAGTATCTTGGAAAGTTTTCTTCTTTGAAAGCCTTGAGGCAAATTTTCTTATCACCCCACCTGGTCAGAGTCTCTTAAAATTGCTTAACTTTACTCTGGGGCCCTGAAGGAGAAAAAGTGACCTTTTGTCTTTCCGGGAAGGGTCGAAGTCAGGTTTTTTTTTTTTTTTTTTTTTTGAGATGGAATTTCACTCTGTTGCCCAGGCTGGAGTGCAGTGGTGCAATCTCAGCTCACTGCAACCTCCGCTTCCCGGGTTCAAGCGATTCTCCTGCCTCAGGCTCCTGAGAAGCTAGGATTACAGGCGTGCATCACCAAGCCTGGCTGATTTTTGTATTTTTAGAAGAGACGGGGTTTCGCCCATGTTGGTCAGGTTGGTCTCGAACTGAAGTTGGGAGTTTTCTAGCTCCCTTTTATGTGGTGGCAGCTCTACCTGGGTCTCCACTTTATGCAGTTCCAACTCCTTGGAGTTGGTCCCTATCTCCTTTCTGCCTTAGTTTCATTTTACCTAGCATTTTTGTGTGTGCATCCATGCACATGTATGTTCATACACTATCTTGTTTTGGTGTGAGGGGCCCAGCAGTTCGGTTCACCATGTTGCCAGAAGGAGGTGCTGAGTTTGATGTTTTCCATATCTTAAGCAGACACTACTGAGGACAACACCGCCATTCTAATTTTTTTTTTTTTTTTTTTTTTTTTTTTTTTTGACACGGTCTCATTGTGTCACCCAGGCCAGAGTGCAGTGATGTGATCTCGGCTCACTGCAACCTCTGCCTCCTGGGTTCAAGCCATTCGCATGCGCCAGTCTTTCAAGTAGCTGGAATTACAGGCATGCACCACCACACCCAGCTAATTTTTGTATTTTTAGTAGAGACGGTGTTTTGTCATGTTGGCCAGGCTGGTCTCAAACTCCTGACTTAAAGGGATCCGCCTGCCTCGGCCTCTGAAATTGCTGGGATTACAGGTGTGAGCTACCGTGCCCAGCCAACTATCATTGTTTCAATCGATTAAATATAAAAGGACATTCAAGAGTGGACTTACCGTTTCACCCGCCCAGTACTGTCCTGACTCAATTCTTTCATTCTTTCTTCTACTTTGTTCAAAATCTACAATTAAAAGAAAAATCAATGGGCTTGCAGAATAAGCTGCATGGAACAGCTAAATTACAGACCCAACAACTGAGGCCGTGTTGACAGAGCTCTGCAAGATTGACCTGTCCCTCCTCCTACCCTCTAGCAGCCTGTAGGCCTGGCCCAATTCCACTCTCCCATCCCAACTATCCCTTCATGTTGCTGACCTAACCTTAGTGTAAGTTAGCAACAAAATAACATGGAAGAGGAAGGCTAAAGGGTACTGCAGCTATAAAATCCTGGTTAAAGGTTTTCTATTCCCTCCAGTGGAAAATAAGATTACTCATACTCAGGCAGTTAAAAGGAAACGCTGACACCCAAGTTCCTAAAAACAACTGAACAACTACTTCTATTCTAAAACCACTTATGTGGAGGGAGGAAAGTTTAAAATTAACTGGAAAGTAAGCAATGAAGAGAAAATTATTTTAACACTAAGCTAAGCAGATACTATGATCCTTAAACACCGAGTAAATGAAAGTGAAAAACCGACACTGTCGATCTCTTCTTTGCCTTGCGCATCACCATCGTAACTCTGAAGGTCCAGCAACACCAATCCATGTGGGTAAATTCTCAAATTGGCAAAGCTACAAAGGAAAATATAATTTTAAGCTTAAGAATTGTATCAGGGCATTCAAAAAAAAAAAAAACAGAGAGAAAGAAAGAGAGATGTCACCCAATTAAAAGACCACTGCTCTTTATTTCCCTAAAACTATACAGTTAACCTTTTTACTTTCTTACTAGGGCTGTGTCTTGCAGGGAGAAACTACCAATCATTTGCGGAAGGTTTAGAGGGCATTACTAAATGTTAAGGTTTTCAAAACTGGTTCTTGGGCCCAGAAAGTGATTCAGTAGCAGTTCTGTGAACCTAATTTTTAAAAAGATTCTCTAGGTAATTTTGCCAGGTTTAGTAACCACAGCCTTAATAGGAAGGGAGTGTGGAGAAGGGTAATACTGGTTTCTCCCAATTAAACTTTAGAGTTCAAACCAGAGTCATTTTTTCCTAACTGCAGGCTGGTGGTAGGTAAATTAATTTAGTAAGCACTCTGGAAAATCCAGGCCAAGTGCCTGCAAACCTAATCCATCCCACAGTATGTTTTTGTAAAGCCTGCAGGCTAAGTAAGAATGGTTTACATTTTCAAAGAGTTTTTTTAAAAATGTGACAGCAACCTTTACAGAAAATTTTCTGATCAGTCCTTTTTTATTTTTTAATGAAATAAACAGAATTGAGTGTATCACATGCACTAAGATGTACTCGATAAAACTTTTGTTTCAGTTACACGCTTTTTTTTTTTTTTTTTTTTTTTTTTTTTTTTGAGACAGAGTCTTACTCTGTCTTGCCCTGGCTGGAGGGCAGTGTGACATGATCTCAGCTCATTGCAGCCTCCACCTCCTGGGTTCAAGCAATTCTTCTGTCTCAGCCTCCTAAGTAGCTGGGACCACAGGCGTGTCCCACCACACCTGGTTAATTTTGTATTTTCAGTAGAGACGGGGTTTCACCATGTCAGCCAGGCTGGTCTCAAACTCCTGACCTCAGGTGATCCACCCGCCTTGGCCTCTCAAAGTGTTGGGATTACAAGCGTGAGCCACTGCACCTGGTCTATGCATGTATTTGTTTTGCATTTACACAGATGTGTATTTCCAGGGTTGTGATGACCTCCTACTATAAATTATAGGTAAAGAAATGTTTGAAAAATACTAAATTAGAAGATGAATTATGCTCAGAGAATACCGTGTGCTTGGATTAAAAAAAAACAAAAACAAAAAACTAAAAATAATAAACTAGGCACGGTGGCACACGCCTGTAGTCCCAGCTACTTGGGAGGATGAGGCAGGAGGATTCCTTATGCCTGGGAGATCGAGGCCGCAGTGAGCCATGATCGCACCACTGCACTCCAGCCTGGGCGACAGAGTGAGACCCTGTCTCTATAAAAAATTTAAAATAAAACAAAACTAGTTAATTTTTCACCTTCAGCCCTTAAGTGACCTCAAAAATCAAGTTCTTGCCCCCAGTCCACAAACTCTTCTACACCAGAATGAGAGGATCATCTTTCCTTTCCCTCCTTCACTGGCAGCAGAGAGGAGGGGGGAAGGAACAACAGAGAAATAATGTCCCCTTTATCCACTTGGGTGGTTCTAGCATGAACACAGAGAATGCTAGAAGGCAGAGTCAAGGATTAAGGTGCTCCTAGGGATAAAACCAGAACTAGAGGGGGAAAAATGTGCCCAGGGTCGGGGGAAGGGAATAGAGAACCTGAATAAAGGTGGCTCAGGTCCTTTCCCCAAGCCCATGCATGGGTAGGAGAGGTGAGGTTTCAGGACAGGCACCTCGGGGTGGGTACCAGTTGACCAAGTGAGAGAGGAAGGAGACCAAGTAGAAAACTCTTAAAAACTAAGCTGGCCAGGCGCGGTGGCTCACGCCTGTAATCCCAACACTTTGAGAGGCTGAGGCAGGTGGATGGCTTGAGCCAGGAGTTCGAGACCAGCCTGGGCAACATGGTGAAACCCCGTCTCTATTAAAAACACAAACTTATCTGGATGTGGGGGTGAGTGCCTGTAATTCCAGCCACTCGGAAGGCTGAGGTGGGAGAACTGCTTGAATCCAGGAGGCAGAGGCTGCAGTGAGCCAAGATTGCGCCACTGCACTCCAGCCTGGGGAATAGAGCAAGACTTGGTCTCAAAAACAACAACAACAACAACAACACCCTAAGCAGTTCATTTGGGTTTTTTTTTGTTTCTGTTTACTGCTTTTCAAAGCAGTTTCCAAACAGCTCTTGTCACTCAAAAACCCCTTCTGGGAGGAATTCTAAGTCTTCTGTACAACTGGAATTGGTGTCTATGGCAGAAACTTCAATAATTGTCACAGAGAGGTAGGCAGGGCCCAGCTGCAAAGGCCTTTAGGAGATAAAGTGCAACTTTTCACCTGGTGCTGGCTGAGGAGCCTGCCACCGGAGGCGGTGGATGATGAGTTCCGATTTGCTGTGGTCCCCAAAAGATGGACCACAGTAAAAACAGTGAGAGGCGGCAGGTACAGGGAGGGGCTGAGTGTAATCCTGCAGGAGCCAGAGGGCTCTAGGACAGCTACAGCCTCTGCTTCCAAGAGACCATCTGGGTCAGAGCAGGGAAGGAAAGGACACAGGGGAGAGGGGGGTTTGGTGGTAGCGTTCATGTAAGGAAGAAACCATCATCTTAGATACATTTGAGGTATCTACTAAACACACAGGGAGGTTTGCTGCATGGTTAGAAATACAAGTCTGGGCTTGGGGAAGAAGAGGTTTGGATGTCTTTGAGAGGTATCAGGATAGAGAACACCAATTAATGCCACAGGAGTGGGCCATGGAGACTTATAGAGAGAATAATGGAAGGGGCAGTGAGCTCAAAAAGTACAGGTTTCCCTCATCTCTAGGTCTCTGGAATATAATGGAGGTGGCTACTTTTTCCTTTAATAGAGAAACAAAGGGAGAGAAAGTGGGACATTAAGGAAGCCACGTGGAATTCCAGTACTGGGTACCCATTGAGGTAACAGAATAAAAGTCATCGAAAATACCCCATCCTGGAGTTCACATTTTTATTTATTTTAATGTTTATTTCCATAGGTTATTGGGGAACGGGTGGCGTTTAGTTACATGAGTAAATTCTTTAGTACTGATTTGTGAGATTTTGGTGCACCCATCGCCCAAGCAGTATACACCGCACCCTATTACATTTCTAAATTGATAGTGCAAATTACTAAGAATCTTAATTAGTAGTTTTACATACTAAGCCAGTCCAGTTACAATACAAACCAAGATTTAAGGAAATACCAAGAGGTCAACGCACTGGTTTCTTGTTATCAGTCATTTCTTAGTTTAGGTTTTCTTCTGCATTTTACCATGGTCTGCAGTAGCTGATAATCAGTCATAACAGTGCTACTCAAAGTGTGGTCAGCAGTTCAGCAGCATCAGCATCCCCCGGGAGCTTCCTGAAAATTGAATCTGGGCCCTGTCGCAGACCCGCTATTTCATCAAGAACTCTTGCGGTAGGGGCCCAGGGGATCACTGCCTGCCATTTCAAACTGCTTATGCCGCCAGGGGCTCTTGGTCCTGGCCACACAGAACCACTGGGGCTTTGGAGAAATCCAGATGTCCAGGACCTGTGACCTCAATTTCTGGGGGAAATGCCCAGGCACGAGTGTTTCGTGAAAGCTCTCCAGAAACAGTGTAGAGAAGGGACCTGGGCTCCCCCCACCCCAATAACACACTTATTTCCAGAAATACCAGGCTCTAGGAGCCAGGAAGATGGCAAAGCGCTGCTTGAGGCTCTGTGCAGGCTGTCCCTGGGGCCCTGCAGCACTGCTGCTGGCCACCTAAAGCAGGTACCCTCAGCCTGCACCCACCATACTTTGACCTGAGCAAGAGCATCTGCAGCTCAGCATCCTGCAGCGAGAAGGCCCCGGCATGCCCACTACGGGCCTCTGCTGCAAACTAGTGGGTCCTCACAGGTGGCGGGCACCCCAACCAACCCATCCATCCGGACCCCAGCCCCTCTGATATCATCCTTGCTGACCAAGAGACCGGGAAACACTAAGATAAGCAGCATCCTATGGTAAATCTTACTCCAGGGACTTAAGAGGCTAAGTTCCACCGTAAACTTTTTACTCCAGGGAGCTGACCTACCACTTGCATGCGCCCAATGAGCGATCCTGCCCCTGTCGTACTATTACGCTAAAGTCCCCGCCAAGAGCGGGCTCACCAGCCACTTCAGGGTGCATACATTAAGCAAGAGGTCTCACTGCATCTGCACACCACTAACTAGGTGCGTACCTGTAATTACACTCATCTACCTCATGAACTATTCACATCACTCCCTTCAAAACATCACCTGCAGCTCCCCTCGGGGGAGTCAGCCACAAAACTTTTCCTGGGCTGCCTCCCTTATGCTCACTCTGGGCATAAGTCTTAACAAAAAACTTGTCTAGGAAACATGTTTGACCTCCTGTCAATCTATATATACATGAGAGCTTAAGAACCTGTGGTCGGTAACGCTACCAGGAGATTCTGATGTGCAGCTAGGGTTGAGAAGCACCAAGTTCCAGCCCCATCCTAAAAGATGCCAAAGGAGAAAAAAAAAAAAAGCCAGGTGCCACCCCCATCCTCCACTCTGTCACCCATCCTGCTCATAAGTGACTAGATATGAAGAACAACACCGGAGACTGCTCACCTGCCATTCTTGTTTGTGTAGGTTGCTAAATAGCCATGGTCCTGCCAGGTGTGCACCGACTCCGCCATTCCCTGCTCCTGGAAAATGGACTGGAGGCCTTTTAGAATGGTCTCACCATCAGCTGGAGAACAAAGGGAAGAAGGCAAGATGGTCAGAAAGAAACATTCAGAAGGAAGGCCAATGAGGCACAGTTTGAGGACTGACCTTTAACAAAAAAAAAAAAAAAAAACCTGAACAAAGTTGTCAGTGTCACTTATCCCTTGTCATGACATGAGTGATAAACATTCTCCACCCTGCAAGGAAAGGCGACACAGACCACCAGATTACGTGATGGTAAGAACACAAAAGCCGACCACAAATAGCTGTGCCAAGGATGGAGACATCTTCAGCCTAGAGACAGCATAACAAAATATTCACTCTAAGCAGAAATTAAAGAAATGCAAATAAATGCAAGAACAACAAATGAGATTCCACTTCAGGTTAAATAAATTAATGAGGACACATGGTACTAGAAAGGGGATACCTGTCCACTGCTGATGAGTAACATAAATGACAAGCTTTTTTCCCCATGTTTTACAAAAACGATGTGCTGCTTTTATAACTGGAAAAAAATATCCAACAGTAATCCTCAGTAACATAGCTCTCAATGGTAGAAACTGGACAACGATTCCATATGGGACAACCTGCTGGCTTGTCAGTCTCCCCACCCCACCCCCATGGTCACAGAAGCCAATCTTCCTGTCTCCCATCCTGCCCATGGTCCTACTCCCAAAAGTGCAATCAGTGTTCCCACGTAAAGTACATTAACCTCTGCAGGTTCACTTGAAGCCAGGATCTTCAAGAACATCCAACATTACAATACTTAGAATAAGGGGTAAATGCAACTTGTTCTCTAGTTCTATCTACAAAGCAGGCATTCCCTAATAAATGTAAAACAAAGAACCAAGATATGACAAGAGGAATTACTCTTTACTTTCCCACCAGCCCTCTGAAGGCTGGCTCCTGTGAGGGGAAAAACAGCCTGGTAAATATCAAAACGAAGCGTCTCTGTGACCTGAACAGAGGTAAAAGAAAAACATAAGAGTCACAGCTGACTGCAGTGTGATTTGCCAAGAAAATGACGTTAGAATTTCTGCCATAAACTAAGTAGTGCCGAAACTAGAACTGGGATGTTAAGGACTTGTTCACTATGCATAAAGAGTCTATCTCTAGTGACTCAGAACTGTGTTCCCAAGGCCACTGAATGAAGGCTACAAACGGGGAGTTTGGAGGCCAAAATGGACAGATATGTCTTATTCTGGCTTGCACAGACTTTTTTTATTTTTTGAGACCGGATCTCCCTCTGTCACCCAGGTTGAAGTGCATTGGCGCAATCTCGGCTCACTATAACCTCTGCTTCCTGGGCTTAAGTGATCCTCTTGCTTCAGCCTCCCAAGTAGCTGGGACTACAGGTGCCTGTCACCTCGCCCGGCTAATTTTTTTTTATTTTTAGTAGAGACAGGGTTTCACCGTGTTAGCCAGGATGGCCTCAATCTCCTGACCTCATGATCTGCCCGCCTCAGGCTCCCAAAGTGCTGGGATTACAAGCATGAGTCACCGCGCCCAGCCCATGCCCAACTAAATTTGTACATTTTTGGTAGCAATGGGGTTTCACCATGTTGCCCAGGCTGGTCTCAAACTCCTGAGCTCAAGCAATCCACCTGCCTCAGCCTCCCAAAGTGTTGGGATTACAGGCATGGGCCACTGCACCCAGTCCCTGAACAGACTAAAGTGTAAATTAGTTGCCATTTAAAAATCAGAAGATTTCACCCTCTCCCACTGTAGTGGGTATAACGGTGGCCCCAAAAAGATATATCCACGTCTTAATCTCCAGAACCTGGGGATGTGACTTTCTTTGGAAAAGGGTCTGTGTAGATGTAACTAAGTTAAGGATCTTGAGATGAAAGCATCTGGATTATCCAGGTACCCAGACCCTAAACCCAATGACAAGTGCCCTTATAAGAGACAGAAGAAAAGATACAGGGAGAAAAGGGGGCAGGTGACATAAGACGGAGGCAGAGGTTGGAGTGATTAAGAGCCACACGCCAAGCCCAGGACAGCTACAAGCACACCAGAAGCTGAAGAGGCAAGGATGGATTCTCCCCTAGAGCCTTCTGGGGAAGCATGGGCCTGTCACGTTTTGATCTGAAACTTCTGGCCTCCAGAATTGTGAGAGAATACATCTCTGCCATTGTAAGCTATCCAGTTTGTAGTACTTTGTTACAGCAGCCCTAGCAAGCTAATACACCTGCCCAAAATTCATTTTCAACTTTAACAATAGCAAACAGAATACTAAAAGTGGCAGTGAAAACATAATTTAATATTCAGAATTGCCAAACAGAGCAGTTGATAGCCCAGCCAAAACTCATGGACAACATTTTTATTTTTTGAGACCGGATCTCCCTCTGTCACCCAGGTTGAAGTGCATTGGCGCAATCTCGGCTCACTATAACCTCTGCTTCCTGGGCTTAAGTGATCCTCTTGCTTCAGCCTCCCAAGTAGCTGGGACTACAAAACGAGATGACAGAGTGTAACCCTAAATCCCCAAATGGGTATAGGTAGAAATAAATGCGCCACAACCCTGAGACCCGTGGGGTATCAGCAACTGAGAGAGGAAGAAGAGAAAAAGCAAAGGGACTTCAGACAGCCCTAAGAACTAGAGGAACCCCTTCCGAAAGTCACCAACAGGTGTTTACCCCCAAAGAAATGGTTTCCTCCCCCTCAGAATGCAGGGGTCTGGCTAGCCAAAGTGAGGATGCAGCTGAAACTTGCGAGGACTTGGGTAGGGATGGATGTCAGGGTGGTCAAGCCCTACAGATGGCCAAAATCAAAGAACCTCCAAGAAAAAGTCCCACATCAGGGAGAGACTACCAGTGCAGAATCCACGTCACACTTTCACAGCAGCACAAGCATCTGTAAACACCGAGCAGTGGTGGCCCAATGAATCCTTAAGCTCTCATTTGTTCCTAGCAAAACTGTGCCTCTGGGAAAGTCATTTGGCAGAAAATAATCTAGCTTGCTTTGCTATTCTGAAATTGGTTTCAGGAAATTAAAAGCCAAGGTCTGAATTATATCCCCAGAACATTTAAGACTGAATTCTACTTCACTAAAATAAATCTGATTTCAAACTTGGTAAGATAAACTAACCTTGTTCACTTTGCGTTTGTCACTGAAGTATGGTGGGCCAGCCCACTGTGGAGGTGGCTTGAGTGTACCGAGCCAGGCAGAACTTTCCCTGAATCTGAAGAGCCATTCTAAAATTAAGCAATTTGTTCTTGGCTAGAACAGATATTTTCTGTTTTGAAAGCATATAAAACAAATAATCACTCCTGGTAAATGGCCTCAAGATGGTTCTGTTGGCACATTACAAAACAGAACCCAAACCCCCATGCTGGTGAACGAACAATCTAGACAAGGCCACCCTGCGTGTAATTGACCAGGTTGTGCAGTGAACGAGGACCCTGGCCTGGGTGGCTGAGCTGGGATGAACCTCATCCCTTAGGCCAAGGAAAGGGGGGTCTTTGTCTGATCTATGCAAAGGATTTGACTGCTGGCCAAGCCCAGTGTAGTGGCCATCCCCTTTTTCTAACTGGCACAATTGACAAAAAAGCACCGTGTGGGCTAAAGAAAGTCCTCCGGCCAGGTTTCAAACTGAAGGAAAAACTATACAAGAAATCTGACTTGAAGCATTACTTGTTCCCACACTATAGGCTTTCTCACCAAGTTCAGTAAAAACAGGCCAAAACTGAAAGTCTTTCTGGAAGCTCATTTACCCACAAGCCCTGTTCATTTGTGCGGCCGCCGGGTCCCCGTGGGCATCTGAGCATGCTAGCCCTGCCAGGAAGGTGTCTGCAGGGCCTTATGGGGACACCATCATTTTGCCCACCATTCACCTCCCTTCATCCTCACCTTCCTCCTGATTGGGGCCTCCCCTGTCATCCAGCCCTTGGGGAAGACACTCCAGGGAGGGGGGCTAGAGCTGAAAACTCCGCAGTAGTATCTCTTTCCAAATCAGGGCTTTTTAAGGGAAAACAAAGCAAAAGCATGAGGTGGCTCACTTAGTCATCTTGATCCCAGGTGCTCAATAAATGTTTTGTGGGCAAATAAAAAATTATTTTATTTGGCTGAATTCATCATCCTTTATTACTATATTTTTGCAGTGGTTCAAGAACATCTAGACCAGTGGTTTACAATCCTAGCTGTGCATTATAATTCACCCAGGGAGGCCAGGCATGGTGTTTCACGCCTGTAATCCCAACACTTTAGGAGGTCAAGGCAGGAGGATCACTTGGGCCCAGGAATTCGAGACCAGCCTGCGCAACGTGGCAAAATCTGTCTCTACCAAAAATACAAAAACTAGCCGGACATAGTGGCACGTCCCTATAGTCCCAGCTACCCAGGAGGCTGGGATGGGAGGAACATCTTAGCCTGGGAGGTGAAGGCGCAGTGACCCATGATTGCGCCACCTCACTTCAGCCTGGGCAACAGTGAGATCCTATTTCAAAAAGTAAATAATAATCACCTTGGGAGTTTTGAAAAATTCCAATGCCACACATTAGGCCAATTAAATAGAAATGTGGGGGTGGGACCCAGGCATCAGTATTTTCAACAGCTCCCTGGGAAATTCCAATGTCCAGCCACAGTTGAGAACCACTAATCTAAATCACCCAACACAAAAAAAGGAAAAGAAAATCCCTACCATTTCCAGACCACTTATACTCATTAAGCCACGAAAAAGTTATAGAAAATGCTCAACAGAAGGGCTGAAAAAAGTTAGAACTCTTTACTAACTGAAGCCAAGGGTAACCTGGCACATGCCCCAGAACATGCTTTGGAATTATTCCAAATTTCAACCTTTAAGCCTGTCTAGCATGGAACTTATAAAATAACCAAACAAATCAGACTTGCGCTATCAGGGTTCCTTGCTATCAGGGGCAAGGTTAACAATGTGGTAAGAAAGGCTGCCCCGTCTTTCACAGGACTTTGGTAAACCGTCATACTCAGTAAATGTCAGGAATGTCTTTGCTTGTCAATAAAAGACCCCCCACCCCAACTGCCCCAAAGGCAGGAGAGGGGCAACACAATCCCTTGAGAACTACTACATGCTCTATACTCAGGTGAAAACGAGCCTGAGGTCAGAATATACCCAAACTTGAGAACACAGGATAGCAAGGTCGTAAATGTCCACAAATCAGAAGAAAATGTGAAGATAGATTCAAATGCTAAAAGAGCTCATCACACTACTTTCAAGGAGACATAGTCATCCAAACTAGGCCAATGAAATGTTCTTCTTTGGCAGAAGTTCTCAGAAAATTCACTTCAATGGCCAAGATATTGTAACTAGTAGATCGCTCAGCCTTCCAAAGTGCTCAGAAACACAGTGACCTCTCCCAAGGCAAAACATGTCCTTTGTCTACTGAACAACGCAATGCCCCCATTTCCAGCCCACTGCCTACTTTGTGTGTTTGTTCAACAATAACTTAAAATGAATAAACTAGTCCAAATTAAATACAGCACTACTGAAGGAAAGGAAGGGAAGACAGGAAGGGGGAAAAAGAATCAAGTCCTAAGCTTCACCTCCTGCCTCATTTTCTACCAGGGAACCATTTGTATGCCCGTCCTGGAGAACCTCATTCTTCCTACCCTGAATATCAGCTCCAGAGGCCCGAAGCGCAAATCTGTGTATCTAGCTGGAACCTGCCTCCTGTGCAACTGCTCCCAGCACTGTTCCAATCACAAGTCTCGAATTAAAATCAGGCTTGTTACTTCCCTACTCTCATCAATGGTTACATCACCAGCCACTTAACAGTCCCCATAACAGGCCCCCCCAAGCCTCCCATCAGAGTCTCTCCACCCCACCCAAACTCGCTAGCCAGGACTTTTCACTTACAGACCTAATTTCCTCATAAAGTAGAAACACTACTTTGTAGGGATCCTCTATAGAACCCAGAATCAACGTCAGTTCCTTCCTTCCCTCATGGTTTTCTACTGCTATTTAATCACCGATCCATATGATACGCAGCCCTGTGTGCATAAAGCAGATTAGCTGTACTAGCCAACCTTACCAGGCCAGGGAGTCACTCTGAATCAAAACCAAACCTGGCAGGAAAAAAAAAAAGACATACATGTTATATTACTGCTCCTCCTTCAGCTTTGAGAATCTAACATCCTCCTTAACTAAATTCCATTAGAGGCTGCCCTAAGGAAATATGCAATTCTTACACATCCAGAAAGACAAAAAACAACAACAAAAAATCTCTCTACTTGTGACTTTGGCTTGTGAATGTTTTTTCAACTTCATAAACTTTAGCTAAGAAAACTCAGGCCATGAGCACACTGGGTGCTTTCTGAAGGCTACACAACTCGGACTGTCTTGTGTGTGGTCACCATCCCTCCCCTTAGGCAGAGCCATCAGACTCGACAGGCCAAAGCCTTCACATTCTCCTCTGCAAAATGAGGCGGTTGGAACAGATTTACATTCACACTCCTTTCAGCTCTCTCATGGTCAAGGAGCACCTGGCTTGTGAAGTTGGGAGATGAATTTCTATTCTCACCAAGCATATTTTTAGTTATGAAGACTGAAAATTTCATACCTCACTATCAAGCCCCTTTCCCTCCTAGGTTTCTCCCAGAACTGGCTCCAAGGAGTGGTTAGTCATCACCATCATCACATCATGCCAAGTGATAAGATCCAAACCTGAACCTCCAGCCCACCTACTGCTCCAGCAACTGCAGCCCCAGCCACCACAGAACTGCCGAGATTTCCAGAGCTCCATGCCCTCACTCAACACTTTATTCTCAGTGCCCCTACACACACACACACACACACACACACACACACACAGAGACACTCACTCACGCCTTCCCCACCCATGCTTACCACTTTGCCACCTAAGTCCAAGGGGCCCCCCCCACCTTTGGTCAGGCTTACACCCAGCCCCTCCCTGCCTGCTCCTTTCAGAGATCTGCACTTTCTCCATGGGAAGACGGTGTGCGAGCTGGCTGGCAATAGAGCCAGTCTGCAACTCCCCTGCAAGGGGGAGCACAAATGCAGGCATCCTTTCTCCTAAACCCCAGATCCTAACGTCAGATAACCTGAGAGCCAGGCTCAGGTTGTGCACAATTTCCCTTCACACATAAAGCAGCTTTCTGGTTTTTCTTGATAGACCCCTAAACCTAAAAGAGGAAAGGAAACTGGATTCCAATCCAATTTGAAATCAGGTAGCTGCTTTAAAAGCCCGTTCAGATGTTTCTAATCTTGATAACAGTGGTGGTTACACAACTGTATGCATTGGTCAAAACTCAGAACTGGTGCACTAAAATTTACATAAATTACACCAAGTTAAAGAAGTACCTGTTCAGGAGTCAAGTTAAAGAAGTATCTCTTCAGGAGTCACCAACGCCACTGGCATAACCCCTCTGGAAAGAATGACAAAGAGCACAGCATCCCTCAAGTCTCCTTTTCACCCAAACCCATGGCTGAGCACTGCCTAAGGGTTTGAGAGCATCTTTTGAACTCAGAATGTGCTAGGTCCATCAAAAGCATGAAGACTGACAGGCAGCAGGTCCAGATTACAGAAATCAAGTGATATGCAAAAAAGCCTTCAATTTCACAAAAGAAAATTTTAGTTTACAATTAAAAATTTAACTTTTTAATTTTAAAAAAGGATCTGCCTATTAGACTTCTCAGATATTAGAAGCTTAATGAATTTCTAGGTCAAGCAGGTGGTCCTTTGGCGTGGCTTGGCTTTACAGCCCTATATCTAGTCCTTTTTACAACAGCTGCATGATGAGGAAATGAAGCTCATGACACACAACCCAAGCCAACACAGATGTTCACAGTAGCATGATATGTAATAGCCAGAAAGTAGAAATGACCCAAACTGCCATCAAGTTATAGATGGATAAGCAAACTGTGGTTATCCATGCACTATTCAGGCATAAAAGGAATGAAGTACTGATACACACTACATACAACACAATCAGACCTTAAAAACACTATGCTAAGTGAAAGTAGCTTTCACTATGCTAACCGAAAAAAGTAATTCTATTTGTTATGTCCAGAAAAGGTAAATTCTCAGCCAGGCGTGATGGCACATGCCTATAATCCCAGCTACTAGGAAGGCTGAGGCAGGAGAATCGCTTGAACCTGGGAGGCGGAGGTTGAGGTGAGCCAAGATGGTGCCACTGCACTCCAGCCTGGGCAACAAGAGCGAAACTCCACCTCAAAAAACAAAACAGAAAAGACAAATTCATAGAGATGTAAAGCAGATTAGTGGTTGCCAGAGGCTGGGAAGAATGGTGGGGAGGAATAAGGGTGATGGCTAAGGGGCACAGGGTTTGTTTTTGAGGTGATGAAAATGTTCTAAAGTAGATTTTCATGATGGTCACACAACTCTGCAAATATCCTGAAAGCCACTGAACTGTACATGTTCGATAAAGGAGTTATATGGCATATGAATTATATCTCAATAAAGCTGTTCCCCAAAAATCCCAAACAAGCTGAGCCTTCAGAATCCCACTTACTGCAAGGTTGCCAAGGCAATGGAGAAGTCTCAGAAGTTGGTTTCTCCACCGGCAAGCCACACATAGAAGAAAGAAAATGGATCCTCATCTCTCACCTTACACAAAAAACCAACTTAAGGTGGATCAAAGACTTACATCTAAAACCTGAAACCATAAAAATTCTAGGAAATAACGATAACATCAGAAAAACTCTTCTAGGCACTGGCTTAGGCAAAGAATTCATGACAAAAGAACCCAAAAGCAAATGCAACAAAACCAAAAATAAATAAACAGGACCTAATTAAACTAAAAAGTGTCTGCACAGCCAAGGAAATAATCATCAAACAGATAACCCACAGAGTGTGAGAAAATATTTACAAACTATGCATCTGACAAAGGGCTAATATCCAGAATCTACAAGGAACTCAAATCAGCAAGGAAAAAAACCATCTCATCAAAAAGTGGGCAAAGGACATGGGCAACAGACAATTCTCAAAAGAAGATAAACAGCCAACAAACATGAAAAAATGCTCAACATCACTAGTTATCAGGAAAATGCAAAAACCACAATGAGATACCACCTTACTCCTGCAAGAATGACTATTATTAAAAAGTCAAAAAATAATAGATGTTGGTGTGGATGTGGTGAAAGGGGAACACTTTTACACTGCTGGTGGGAATATCAACTAGTACAACCACTGTGGAAAACAGCATGGAGATTCCTTAAAGAACTAAAAGTAGACTTACCATTGCATCCAGCAGTCCCATTACTGGGCATATACCCAGAGGAAAAAAAGCCATTATCTGAAAAACAAAGCTGGGTGTGGTGGCTCACGCCTATAATCCCAGCACTTTGGGAAGCCAAGGTTTGAGGTCAGGAGTTCGAGACCAGCCTGGCCAACAGGCTGCAAAACACATTATTTCATTCCTTTTTATGACTGAGTAGTATTCCATGGTATAGATACCACATTTTCTTTTTTTTGAGACGGTGTCTTGCTCTGTCACCCAGGCTGGAGTGCAGCAGTGTGATCTCTGCTCACCGCAACCTCCGCCTCCTGTGTTCAAGAGATTCTCCTGCCTCAGCCTCCCAAGTAGCTGGGATTATAGGTACGCAGCACCACACCCAGCTAATTCGTGAATCCCTATCGTGAATCCCCAATCGTGAAACCCCATCTCTACTAAAAATACAAAAGTTAGCCCAGCATGGTGGCAGACGCTTGTAATCCCAGCTACTCGGGAGGCTGAGGCAGAAGAATCACTTGAACCTAGGAGGCAGAGGTTGCAGTGAGCAGAGATCAGGCCACTGCACTCCACGCTGGGCAAAAGAGTGACTCAGTCTCAAAAAAAAAAAAAAAAAAAAAAAAAAAAAAAAAAGCCATTATATGAAAAAGACATGCATACACGTTTATAGCAGCACAATTTGCAATTCCAAAAATATGGAACCAACCTAAATGCCCACTGATCGACTGGATAAAGAAAATGTGGTATACTGGCCGGACATGATGGTTCATGCCTGTAACCCCAGCACTTTGGGAGGCCAAGGTGCAGGGATCACTTGAAGTCAGGAGTTCAAGACCAGCCTGGCCAACATGGCAAAACAGCATCTCTACTGAAAATACAAAAATTAGCTGGGCGTTGGTGCTGCGTACCTATAATCCCAGCTACTTGGGAGGCTGAGGCGGGAGAATCATTTAAACACAGGAGGCGGAGGTTGCAGTGAGCAGAGATCACACTGCTGCACTCCAGCCTGGGTGACAGAGCAAGACACCGTCTCAAAAAAAAGAAAATGTGGTATATATACCATGGAATACTACTCAGCCGTAAAAAGGAATGAAATAATGTGTTTTGCAGCAACTTGGATGGAACTGGAAGCCATTAGGCTAAGTGAAGTAATTCAAGAATGGAAAAGCATATCATATGTCCCCACCTATAACTGTCGTGCTAAGCTATGAGGATGCAAAGACATAAGAATGCCATAATGGACTTTCGGGGCTACGAGAGAAGAGTGGAAAGCGGGTGTGGGATAAAAGACTACATATTGGGTACAGTGTAGACTGCTCGAGTGACAGGTGCACAAAAATCATCACTAAAGAACTTATCCATGTAACCAAAAACCACCTATACCCCAAAAACTATTGATATAAATATTTTCAATTTTTTGTCGCAGCTACTTGGGAGGCTGAAGCAGGATAACCACTTGAACCCGGGAGGCGGAGGTTGCAGTTAGCCTAGACTGCGCCACTGCACTCCAGCATGGGCAACAGAACAATACTCTATCTCCAAAAAAAAAAAAGCATATAGCAGGGCAGGTGCTGTGGCTCACACCTGTAATCGCAGCCCTCTGGGAGGCCAAGGCAGGTGGATCGCTTGAGCTCAGGAGCTCGAAACCAGCTTGGCCAACATACAGTGAAACCCCATCTGTACTAAAAATACAAAAAAAAAAATTAGACAGGCGTGGGGGTGGGCACCTGTAATCCCAGCTACTCAGGAGGCTGAGGCAGGAAGAATCGCTTGAACCCAGGAGGTAGAGGTTGCAGTGAGCCAAGATTGCGCCACTGCACTGCCTGGGTGACACAGTAAGACTCTGTCACACACACACACACACAAAAGTATAGGACAAAAATTGATATATTTTGGGGTTGTCAGTGCTTTCCAGGTGCTTCTGCAAACAGGTGTATTATAGCCTATATACAACCAGAATTTTTCTATCTTCTTGGAAAACATCTAAGGTGGCAACGATATTAAAAACCTGGCCTATATTCACTGTTTTCTAAAATGTAGTAATTTTAACTCAAAAAGTCATATAATCTTAATCTCTTATTGAGATGACATTTAATTTTGCCATATCACTTCTGTCTGTGCTCATATGCAATCACTCACTAAGGCACACATACCTAGTGAGTCCCAATGAGTCAGGTCCTTGAATAATCTCCTCCCCTTGAGTGTAGGTAGGACTCGTGACTTCCTACTAATCAATACAGGATGACAAGGTGATGAGATTTCACCCCATGGTTATGATATGATAGACTCTGTTTAGCACAGTGGAGTAAGAGATTTTTCTCTTGCCTTGAAAAAGCAGCCACACTGTGAACTACCAGGTGGAAGACCAGGTGGCTAAAGGCTGTGGGCAGTCTCTAGGACCTGAGGAAAGCCCACAACCAAGAGTCGGTAAGAATCTGGTTTCTTCAGTCTTTCAGCTCCCAGAAAGTGGATTCTGCTAATAATCTGAATGAATGTGGAAAAAGATTCTTCCCCAGCAGAGCTTCCAAATGAAAACACAGCCCAGCTTCTGTCACATCCTTTTGAGATCCTTAGAAGCAGACCCAACTGGCCAGGCACAGTGGCTCACGCCTGTAATCCCAGCACTCTGGGAGGCCGAGGCGGGCAGATCATCTGAGGTCAGGAGTTCGAGACCAGCCTGGCCAACATAGCGAAACCCCGTCTCTACTAAATACAAAAAAAATAGTCGGGTGTGGTGGTGTGCGCCGGTAGTCCTGGCTACTTGGGAGGCTGAGGCAGGAGAATTACTTGAACTCACGAGGCGGAGGTTGCAGTGAGCCAAGATGGCACCACTACACTCCAGCCTGGGTGACAGAAAGAGATTCCGTCTCAAAAAAATAAAATAAAAATGGATGCAGCCGAGCCATTCTCAGATTACTAATCCACATAAACTGTGATTATGTGTTAGGTGACTATATTTGTGGTAATTTATCATACAGCAATAGAAAACTAATACATACATTCTTACAAAAAAAAAAAAAGGTAGTTGGTTTCTCCTTCTCCTCCACCACAAGCTGCCCACCAGGCACAGGCTCAGATGCAACAGGCATCAGGTAAAGGGGCTGCAAGGAATGGTCTTCTTTAAATGTCCCCATCCATCATAGACTACCAAATATCTGAGTGGCTGTTGTGGGAGAGAATCAGCAAAACATATCTAAACAAAGGTTCTTTGGCCTCAAGTGCTGGGTGGTAGGGAGGGCAAACATGAAACAAAGATTGAGAAACAATCTTTGTCACTGCACAATCACTGTCGCTGCACAGTGAGGTGGCTGGTGCCCAGTTCCCACACAGCTTTCCTAACCCTTCTCAGATCTCGGTGAGGTATGGCTGCAAAATACAAACAGGGGCCAGTATGGCTGCAAAATACAGACGGGCCAGGTGTGGTGGTTCACGCCTGTACTCCCAGCACTTTGGGAGGCCGAGGCTGGAGGATTACTGGAGACCAGCCTGGGCAACATGGCGAAATGCCGTCTGTACTAAAAATACAAAAGGCCGGGCGTGGTGGCTCACGCCTGTAATCCCAGCACTTTCGGCGGCCAAGGCGGGCAGATCACAAGGTCAAGAGTTCGAGACCAGCCTGAGCAACATGGTGAAACCCTATCTCTACTAAAAACACAAAAATTAGCCAGGTGTAGTGGCGCGTGCCTGTAATCCCAGCTACTCGGGAGGCTGAGGCAGGAGAATCGCTTGAACACGGGAGGCAGAGGTTGCAGTGAGCCGAGATCACGCCACTGCACTCCAGCCTGGGTGACAAGAGCAAGACTTCATCTCAAAAAATAGCAAAAATAAAAATAAAAATAAAAATAAAAAATTAGCCAGATGCAGTGGTGCATGCCTGTAGTCCCAGCTAGTCAGGAGGCTGAGGCAGGAGAATCGCTTGAGCCCAGGAGGCAGGGGTTGCAGTGAGCTGAGATCTCGCCATTGTACTCCTGTCTGGGTGACAGAACAGGGACAGTGGCATGAGAAATTTACAGGACTTTAATTTTTATAGTACGGTTTCTGATATTCATAGAGAAGAGCAACCAGAGAAGAAAAATTAATCACAGAAGAAAAACACAACACCAACACAGAAATGACACCCAAGCTTTTTTCATGCAAACATGCATTAAGGGAAGCCATATGGGCATGTTTACAGAGTACCAGCCACAATGGCTATTTCTTAAAACTCAATGCACTAAGTTACAGCATAACTTAAATGTGCTGCTAATTATTTCACTGCCCTGCCTTGTCATTCCCACTGCAAGGGAGAGCAATTCCCACAGACACTGGGACTGGGGAGGGCAGCACCTTGCTGGTTGCCAAGTGATTCAAACTCACCCATTCTCACCCTTCTGATTTAACCCATATGGAGCCTAGCCAAGACTTAGAAAACAAGGCACAGACGAAAGATAGTATACTAAAGCCTGCCTTTCATCTGGAAGGAATATTATCTACTAGTTTGTGGCTGTGAGACACTGAATAACCAGGCCACTTGACCTCTCCTGGAAGGAATCATGCAAACAACACAAGGTATCCTACGATGCTCTTCAGTAGGCCCCATCAGCTTAAGGACCATGTTTTTTTGAGAAGAGGAAGGAATAAACTCTGGCCCAGAGCTGTGGAAGAGAACCAAAGCAGAGGATTAGGAAAAGAGTTGAGAACCCACAGAAAAGCAGGGGGTGGGGATCATGCTACAACCCAATAGAAAGGAGAAGTTAGAGAAGTAACAAGAAGAAGGTTTTGAAAGGGGACTTGCAGTGTTTGAGGTCAGGGAACAGGAGATGAGTTAGGAATGCATCTGGACCAGGTAAAGTGACCAGCCCTTACTTTTAGTTCAAAAGTGGCATGTGACGTGTGGAGACGCCCCCAGCTACCAACCTACCTTCACCCCCTCATGACAGAGGGGCAGGCTGAAACAGAGGACACAGGCTGGCCCTGGTTAAATGACAATGGTTTCCTTTAGCTCCATCCAGAAGGGGAAACAAAATTTCCTTGCCAAAGTAGAAACCGTGGGACTGCCAGTTTCATTATATGGGAAGGATGAAATATGCTTTCTGAGCACTGCATCACTATCACGAACGTCCAGCTTTCTTCTCACTAACCTTAACTGGGCAGAATCCCTTACGGGTCATACCATTTTTGTGTTTAAAAATAATTCAAGGCCGGGTGCAGTGGCTCATGCCTATAGTCTCAGCACTTTAGGAGGCAAAGGTGGTCGGATCATTTGAGGTCAGGAGTTCAAGACCAGACTGACAAACACGGTGAAACTCCGTCTTTACTAAAATACAAAAATTAGCCAGGCATGGTAGCGGGTGCCTGTAATACCAGCTATTCGGGAGGCTGAGGCAAGGGGATCCCTTGAACCCAGGAGGCAGGGATTGCAGTGAACCAAGATCACACCACTGCACTTCAGCCTGGGCAACAGAGCAAGACTCTGTCTCAAAAAAAACAATACTTCGAGGGTTCTGTCTGAGCATCTACGCCAGGCCGTGAATCAACAATGAAATAGCATTTCCAAAGATAAAACAGTTTGGACTCTGGGAATTGTGTGATGTTAAAAATATATATATCATATTTATATTAGACAGTCCTTGACACACATGTTGCTGAGGAGGTCCCTCTGCCTTCCCTTCCTGTGGCTTTACCAGGGTACTATTAGCCAAGTCCACATTCAACTGGGCCCCCAAGGAGATTACTCAGCACCTAGGAGGTGCTGGACAAGTGCGTGCCACTGGAGAATAAACATGAAAGACAAAAGACACAAGTCAAAACTACTCAAACATGGAGAGGGCTGTGAACTATGATGGATTCCAGATGAGAAGGCAGCCATGTGAGGGGCTTGGAAATCTGTACTTCAGAATTTTTCCAGATGACTCTGAAACAGGCAACCAAAATCATTGTACCTAGATGGTCTAAAGGCGGGGGTGCGGGGGGGGGGGGGGGTAGGGGACCAGCTTTTTCTGTAAAGGGCCACGTGGTAAAGCGTTCAGGCTAACTCAGGTTTCTGTCACATATTCTTTGGTGTGTGTGCTTTACAACCCTTTTAAGATGTAAAGATCATTCTCAGCTGGAGGGTCACGCAACAATAGGCCAGATGAGCAGAATCTGGTCCAAGGACTTCAGAACATTCTTAGCATTTGAAACTAGAATAATCTGAGGAATATTTCCTGTATTCAAGTTAGCAATTTATTGTGTTTAAAAAAGAACAGCTAACAACCAACATAACTAAGACTCCTGCTTTTTAAGGAATACGTGGAAGCAACATTATCAACTAGTATTAACAGAACCCGCATGCTAAAGAATGAGAATACTTAAGAGTACCAAATTCCACTTTAAAATCTCAAAGCCCTAACCCGCAGTAGTACTTCAAGAACCTAGAAAAAGAGAAAAGCCCAAAGCAAGAAGAAAAGGATAACAGCAAAAAAAATAAAAAAATAAAAACAAAAAAAAAATTGGTAAAAACTAGAGGAGAAAAAAATTAAGCAAAGAGCTATTTGTTTGAAAAAATTATTAAGATAAACTGTAGCAAGACTTACAAAGAAAAAAACAAAGATTGCCAATATTAGGAATAACAGGAGCTATCACTACGGACACCCTGCAAAGCACCAATAGGATAAGGGAATACTACAACTCTACACACATAAATGTGGCAATTTAAGAATGAAATGGGACAATTCCTTTAAAAACACAAACTAATGAAATAGGAATTAAAAGAAATTAAAGAATGTGTAAGCAGAAACTCAGTTGTATGTAAGAAAACCCAATTCCCCCTGAGAAAGAGAAAGAGCTGGAGTCCTTTAAAACTTAACTGCCTGTTTTTCTGTGCCTAGTGAGCCTTATCTCTCCTCCTTTCCCAGGCATTGTGAAGACCCTGTTTCTCTAGCTGTGCAGCTGCAAAGTCACTAGACAGATAAACTCAAGTCATAAAACATGTTTTTCCTTGAGAAGAAATGATGTCATGCATGTCTCAATTACTTGAATAACTGTCTTTGTTTCTTGCTTCTGTAATATGCTTCCTCCTGCACAGATCTCCCCCAGTCCCACGAAATGCTTAAAAGGTAATTAACTCTTTGTTCAGGGCTCAGTCCTTTGGATGTTAATCCAACTGGGCCAGTGCACCTAAATAATAAATATCCTCGTGAACCCCATCAGTCTCTCTGATTTCTTATCAATTCCACTACACTACCACAACTCACCCAACATGAAATAACCTGAAGAGTCCTATAACTGTTAAGGAGACTGAATTTATAGCTTAAAAACTCCAGAAAGAGGCCAGGCATGGTGGCTCACCCCTGTAATCCCAGCACTTTGGGAGGCCAAGGTGCGTCGACTGCTTGAGGTCAGGAGCTTGAGACCAGCTTGGGCAACATGAGGAAGCCCTGTCTCTACAAAAAATACAAAAATTAGCCAGGGATGATGGTGCATACCTGTAGTCCCAGCTACTTGGCGGGGGGGAGGGGTGCTGAGGCAGGAAAATTGCCTGAGCCCTGGAGGTCAAGGCTGCAGTGAGCTGAGGTCACACCACTGCACTTCAGCATGCGTGAGAGAGCAAGACCCTCTCTCAAAAAAAACACTCCAGAAAAGAGATCTTGAGACGAAGATGGTTTCACTGGAGAGTTCTACCAAACATTTAAAGAATTAACACCAATTCTACACAAAATAGGGAGGAAGGCCTCGCTATTTTATTAAGCCAGTATTGTGCTAATACCAAAACCAGACCAAGACAGTCCAAAAAAAATTCTATGCACCAATATCCCTCATGTGTATAGACACAAAAATCCTTAACAAAATCATTAGCAAATAGGACTCAGCAATATAGAAAAATTACATGCCACTACTAAGTGAGATTTATTCCAGGTATACAAGGCTAGTTCAACATTCAAAAAAAGAAAAATGTGATTCACCATAATAGGCTAAAGAAAAATCCCACATTTTATATTAATTTATGCAAAAAAGAACCTGACAAAATACAACACTCATTCAAGATAAGCACACAAAAATGGGAATAGAAGAGAGCTTTCTCAACTTGATAAAGGGTATCTACAAAAAACCTACAGTTAGCATAATACTCAAAATGGTAAAAGACTGCTCTCTCCCTTAGGTCCAAACAAGGCAAGGATGTCTGTTCTCACAGCTGCTATTTAAGGGTAACCGAAGTATAGCCAGCTCAGTAAGGCACATAGATTAACAACTTGCCCAAGGTCACACACACTAGTAGGTAGTGGAACCGGGATTCAAATCCCAACAGTTGGGCTACAAAATTCAGTGTTTTTACGCACAACACTGTTATATATGCAACAAGAATAAGCAAGCCATTTGTACCATACATCAAAGTGGTTATCTACTTGCCACAGTATCAGAGTTGTATCCCCCCTTTCTTTATATTTCCCTAACCCCATAGTGTCAAATGAGCAGATGATGTAAGAAGACAAATGCACAAACCACGACTTGAACAGTTCCTGCAGCCTTCTGAAGCAAAGCCAGACCCTTTGTTCAAAGAAATAAATTACAGGAACTCCACTAAAAATTTAACAGTCACAAAATTCTTTCTTTTTTTAAAAAAATAAAAAATAAAAGTCCCTAAACCTGACAAAAACAAGCAATGGGGAAAGGATTCCCTATTTAATAAATGGTGCTGGGAAAACTGGCTAGTCATATGCAGAAAACAGAAACTGGACCCCTTCCTTACACTTCATACAAAAATTAACTCAAGATGGATTAAGGACTTAAATGTAAAACCCAAAACCATAAAAACCCTAGAAGAAAACCTAGGCAGCAATGCCATTCAGGACACAGGCAAGGGCAAAGACTTCATGACAAAAAAACACCAAAAGCAACTGCAACAAAAGCCAAAACTGACAAATGGTATCTGATTCAACTAAAGAGCTTCCGCAACAGCTAAAGAAACTATCATCAGAGTGAACAGGCAACCTACAAAACGGGAGCAAAGTTTTGCAATCTACTCATCTGACAAAGGGCTAATATCCAGAATCCACAAAGAACTTAAATTTACAAGAAAAACACAACCCCATCACAAACTGGGTGAAGGATACGAACAGACACTTCTCAAAAGAAGACATTTATGCAGCCAACAAACATATGGAAAAAAGGCTCATCATGACTGGTCATTAGAGAAATGCAAATCAAAACCACAATGAGATACCATCTCATGCCAGTTAGAATGGTCCTTATTAAAAAGTCAGGAAACAACAGATGCTGGAGAGGATGTGGAGAAATAGGAATGCTTTTTACACTGTTGGTGGGAGTGTAAATTAGTTCAACCATTGTGGAAGACAGTGTGGCAATTCCTCAAGGATCTAGAACCAGAAATACCATTTGACCCAACAATCCCATTACTGGGTATATACCCAAAGGATTATAAATCATTCTATTATAAAGACACATGCATACGTATGTTTATTGAGGTAGTATTTACAATAACAAAGACTTGGAACCAACCCAAATGCCCATCTATGATAGACTGGATAAAGAAAATATGGCATATATACACCATAGAATACTATGCAGCCATAAAAAGTAATGAGTTCCTGTCCTTTGCAGGGACATGGATGAAGCCGGAAGCCATCATTCTAAGAAAACTAACACAGGAACAGAAAACCAAACACCACATGTTCTCACTCATAAGTGGGAGATGAACAATGAGAACACATGGACATAGGGAGGGGAACATCACACACCTCGGCCTGTCAGCGGGTGGAGGGCAAGGGGAGGGAGAGTATTAGGACAAATGCATGCAGGGTCTAAAACCTAGATGACAGGTTGACAGGTGCAGCAAACCACCATGGCACATATATACCTATGTAACAAACCTGCACGTTCTGCACTGCATCCCAGAACTCAAATTTTTTTTAAAAAAGTCTTGTCATAGTAAGCTCTTTTCTCTCTCTTCTCAACACCAACTCTCAAGCTCCAAATTAGACAAACCCCCACGAAGGAACAAACATTTGGACTGACAAACCCACGACCATCTTCCTCAAAACTCCACATGCAACTGGGCCACTTAGCTATTGCATTATACAGTTAAAAGATTCAATGTTAGGCCATTTATGAAACTTCAGACAGGTACTGCGGTGTGCGCCAGTAACACCAGCGACTCAGGAGTCTCAGGTTGGAGGATCTCTTGAGTCCAGGAGCTCAAAATCAGTCTGAGCAACACAGCAAGATCCCATCTTTGAGAAACAAAAAACCATGCCACCACTGTTTCCAAAGCATGATACAAGGCACTGGCCCTGAAAATACAGGTTGCATATCCTTTATCCAAAATGCTTGGGACCAAAAGTGTTTTGGATTTTTTTTTTTTTTTCCATTTTGGAATATCTGCATTGCACTCACTGACTGTTAAGTCCCTAATCTGAAAATCCCGAATCAGCATTTTTTTGTGTTACGTCGGTGCTCAAAGTTTCAGATTGTGGAGCATTTCAGATTAGGGATGATCAACCTGTATGCTAAAAAAAAAAAAAAAAAAGGGGATTGAGGAACATTTCTATATTCACCTCTACACTCTAAGGCCAGCAAAGGAATCTGGTATGCGCACAGGCACATCAGTCTTGTTTGAACACTGTGATCTACAGTCCTTCTAGAAGGGAGAATTCAGTATTAAATATAGCATTGTTCTAGGAATTGCTCAGGATTCTCAATGGAGAAATTTTCATTTAAGAAAAAAAACGGAGTCATGCAACACAAGTAATTGATATCTTAAATCAAAGTGTCCTTTTAAAATTCTGCTTTAATAACTTAGGGAGGACGCCCTTTAAATAAAGTAGACCAACCTTCAAAACACAGGCCAACCCATTATTTTCTGCCTCTTCTCTTGCCAGCAGAGCTTTCGTTACCCTTCAAGTAAGTTAAATTCACACCTCTTTATAACTGAGCATCTTTATCCACTGGCACAATTTCAAAGTACTCGGCCCTAAGCATCGCAATTAGTGTTAGGTATTTTATGTATCATTTGACACTCTTCCAAACATTTTATTGGACATTCCACCCAACGACACAGTGTGTGGGATTTTAGCATCATTAGCACCTTCATGGAGAGGGAAAAATTAAGGTGTGTGTAAAACTACCCAGAGTCAAGTCAGTTCAGGAATCTAGAACATGTTACTGGCTCTTACCAGCTCCTTCTGAATCTGTGGCTTAGCACGTAAACACATTTATCACCAGTATCACCACTAGCTAGCTCGGTGGCTCCTTCCGGAACACAGATGACAGTGTCAATTTAATGAAATCCAGGCCCACCACACCTCAGGGCCGCAGAGTTGTTTTTCCTGGGGTCTGGAAAAGTGCCTAGTTGTAAGGGTTTTCAAGAGCATTTGTGCATGGTTTACATACTTGGTTTGCAGATTCAATTGAGGAGGTTTCCTGACTTTTCAAAAGAACTGAGTCTATAAGTACCACGAAATGGCGGTCGGAGCCACAGCGCACACTAGCAGGCTTAGGTTACAACTGCAGTGAAATAGTGAATTAAAACACCTGGAATATGCAGAGACTCCAAAAACTAAACTCAGTAATAACTTTATTGATGTTTTTAAACAGATATCAGTAACTTTATAACTAATCCTTCTATGTGAAAGATTAGTATAACCATGGTGATCACAATTAAAATTATAAAGCCCATAATTTCAAACCTTCCGGGTACCAAGTCCAAAATCAAAAGCTCACACAGCATTTTAATCTTTATCTCCTGAGAAGGTAGCTAAGGCCTGAAACTGCCAATTCAAATACAACGGAGTAAAGTACATACTAAGGGGATGAGAAGATTCCCAACTGGTAACTCCCCCACTGCAAATGCAAAAGTGACTTTCTCAAAAAATAAAAATAAAAGAGACAAATTGACTGACTACCGGTTATTAAATTAGAATGTCTCATGCAGGGCTTCAGATTACTTGAAAAAGTACCCCTCCCTTGTTAGCCAGGATGGGGGTCGCTCCTAGTGCCTTGATTATGGAGTCAATTTCTTAAACAGCTGTCATCCCTTTCGAAGCATTTTAAACAATACTGAACTACCCAATGAGAACTAGATGAGGATTACAGATATAAAGTGGAAACTAAAATCTTACCATATGCTACCTCCATAGGTTTAAGGAAATCGGTATGACTTGGAAACTACAACCTAAAAAGAATCACTATGGTTTACTCCATTTTTTAAGGGCAAGCCCACAAAACTAATTCCCCACAACGTGAGGTTATTCAGCCTGGAGTCATATGGAGCATAATCTGTGCAATTAAGAATCTTTTGCAGAGTTGGGACAAGAGCATTTAAAAAAAAAAAGTCACAAAGCAAAAGAGCATGCCAAAGGCAGGCAATGCCAACAAGGGATCTCCCGGAAGCAGTCCATAAAATATTTTCAAACACAATTAATGCATGAGAATTCCTATGTAAAGCACACAAAAAGTCTTCCCCAAAGCTGTCAAATCCTGAGTCTAGGTGCTTCCTGGCTACTGGGAAGCACAAGGAATAAATTGGGGCAAGAGGAAAAACCCGGTAGAAACTGACCCACGGAAGGGTTTTTAAATGGGAAAAGGGACAGGGATCCTGTTGTGTTCCTAATGATCGAGCCATCCCCAAATGGAGACAAATGGGGAGATTGTAGCCAGGAAACTAAAGTAAGGAACAGGTGGTGAGCAACAAATTTGATAACACTGGCAGGCAGAAGCCGCAGGACTTAATGACTGACTAGGCTGACTGGTTGGGCTGAGTGAGGTAGGTGTGCCAAAGGTTTCGGGCAAATTTTCGTTGCTGTTGTTTTCAATTAGGAACCTACTAGAGGAGTTCTCATACTTTAATCAGCAACAGAATTACTGTGAGGAAGATGATTAAAAATGCAAAATCCAGGAACTCACCCCCCTCCACCAACTGTGATTCAGTCCGTGTAGAGTAGGGCCCAAGCATGCATTCCCAATTCCCAGCCATCAGCCCCGAAAGGCTTCACTGTTAAAGCAACGGTGCCTGCGCCTGCGGTGTTATCACAATGGAGGATTAAAATATAGTGGGACGGGATAATAATGCTGAAGGAGGGGGAGGAAGGAAGCTTTCTCTACTCTTGAGAAAGCTAGATGCAATCTGAACTACATTGTTTAGGTTTTATTATTTAGACAGTTATAGCTATTTAAAACACACAAAGAAGACATGCTTCCACCAGAAGGCAGCTCAAATACAGGGGAGCGTGGGAGCTAGTTAAAAAGGGCGATGGTTCAGGAAATCAGGGAGGGAAGGTCACCTCAAACCACAGGCTCAGTTGAGTAGGAAGCGATGACCAAGCTCCTAACAGACCCCAGTGCCAACCTTAGAGAAAGACAGGGCCCATCCTCCTCGCTGCCTAACAATTTGTGGGCATAACTGACACTTCCAAGAAGGACCAGGGAAATTTTGCTGATGATCTGTCATCCAAATTACTGAAATGGTCTAGCATGAATTTAAACTAGGGTTTCTCTGGGCACTATGGACATTTTGGGCTGTCAATGCTGTTGGGGAGTTGTCCTGTGCACTGCAGGACGTACTAGATGCTAGTAGCATCTTCCCAGTTGTGACAACCAAAAATGTCTCCAGAAATTGCCAGATGTCACCCACAGAGGGAAACACCCACATTGAGAATCACTGCCTTAAACTAAGAGGCTTCAGAATCGTGGAAGCAGAACCAGCCTTCCAATCAAACACATGGCTTTGAATTCCAGCTCTGCCACTCAAAAAGTAAAAAACCTCAAGTAGGCCTATTTATTTGTCTTTAAAATGGGGAGAACAAGACCTACCTAGGGTTATTTTGAGGATTTACCTAAAATAATGCACAAAGCACTCAGGGCAACACCTAGCCCCTGTGGCAATTACTAAGTACAACTTTTATGTTTTCAAAGATTTCAAAGAGCCGCTTTTGTTTTTTGAAGAGGAACTAGGGACATGTGCCTCCAGCATTGGCCTTGGGTGAAAACCTACACCCCCTAAAAGGAACACACAATCTGCAGAACGGGCTGCCTCAGTCCTCCCCATCCCCAGCCTGGGGGTCTGAACCTGGGGTCCATGGATGCCCAAGGAGTCAATGGATACAATTCAGGGGACCTGTGAACTTGAATGGAAAAAAAACACACAGACTTATTTTCACTAATAGAAATTTAGCACTTTCTTCAGTTATGCTTGGAGGCCAAAAATCACACATTGTCAACTACAGCTGGTCACTGTCACAAAAATCAGGTTTTTCTCCCTAACAATTTGTTAAATATCAATTTTGCTCAGGTCTACTTCGAGATTATGAAAGATATTAGCCTTGCTGCTACATCTTACTTGATGTGTTAATAAAGAAGCACATGGGCTGGGCACGGTGGCTCACACCTGTAACCCCAGCACTTTGGGAGGCCAATGCGAGTGGATCACGAGGTCAGGAGCTCGAGACCAGCCTGGCCAACATGGCGAAACCCCACCTCTACTAAAAATACAAAAATTTGCCGGGCATGGTGGTACGTGCCTGTAATCCCAGCTACTCCAGAGGCTGAGGCAGGAGAATTGCTTGAACCTGGGAGGCGGAGGTTGCAGTGAGATTGTGCCATTATTGCACTCCAGCTCTGGGTGACAGAGCAAGACTGGGGGGTGGGGGGTGGGGGAGAAGCAAAGCACATTACCATACCACACATCTGGGGGTTTTGTATTTTTAACATGGTATTTTTAATTGGGTTATTGTATGCATTTAAAATTCGTACTCTGAGAAGAGGTCCACAGGCTTCCCTGATGAGGGTCAAAGGTACAACAGAACCCCCTACCCCAAACCTTCTCTGCTAAGCCCCTAATTCCCAAGTAGCCTTCTGTTCTTAAATTATTAAACAAGATTTGTTATAAAATTTGTGAATTTGAGCGACACAAATCACTTTGTTTCCCTGCACAAATCATATAGCAATGGTCCAAAGGACAGACCTAACAGTATCTGCCATGTTTCTGAATTCAGGACCATCCTCATAATTCTACAAGGTAATTGAGTGTCTCAATTTCCCCTAATTGACGTGAACCAGCATTCCACCTTTACCGTAACATAAATTTGATCTATTTAATCGGCATGTACCAGAGCTATCTCCAGGATGCAGACCCTGGTGGAGGTCTGCTTCAAAAGATATGCCCAGCCCAGGGGAAAAAAATGGACATAGGATTGCCAGACCTTTTCAGAGCTGGCTGGCCTGTTAGAGACCTTCCACTCCAACACTGCAAGAAGAGGCTATAGAGACTCACTCACCACCGTTTTCGTGTGTGTTTTTGTTTTTTTGGGAGTCTCTGCAGCCCAGGCTGGAGTGCAGTGGCACGATCTGTGCTCAGTGCAACCTCCACCTCCCTGGTTCAAGCAATTTTCTTGTCTCAGCCTCCAGAGTAGCTGGGACTACAGGCAAGGGCCACCAACTCCCAGCTGATTTTTGTATTTTTAGTAGAGATGGGGTTTCATCATGTTGGCCAGGTTGGTCTCAAACTCCTGTCCTCAGGTGATCTGTCCACCTCAGCCTCCCAAAGTGCTGGGATTACAGGCATGAGCCACAACACCTGGCCCTTGTTTTTGAGAGTTTCACGCCATTGTCCAGGCTGGAATGCAGTCTGGACTTCCTGGGCTCAGGGGATCTCCCGCCTCAGCCTCCCAACTAGCTGGGACTACAGGTGCAGAAAACCCACCACACCTGGCGTTTTTTTGAGACAGGTTTTTCCCATGTTGTCCAGGCTGGTCTTGAACTCTTGGGCTCAAGCACTTCGCGCACCTCAGCCTCCCAGAGTGCTGGGATTACAGGCATGCGGCATCGCGCCTGGCCTCCCACTCACCCTCTGGATACCCAGGCATCCTGCCTAGCACATGGGGCTAGAAACAGACCACGTTTCCTCCACCAGCTCAGATATGCCTACACTATCTAAACATGGGACAAGTTTATTCCTGTTAGCCTCAGGCTAAGTCACAAAATGGTTTTTGGGCTCAAGAGTCCTTAGAGTCCAATACTTCACTTACAAGATGACCACAAATGAGTTGTTTTTTTAAAAGCAAAAATAAAAATGTCCTGGGTTACACCTCATCAGCCAGAACACTAAACCAGTACCACCAAGCCCGATCTACAGTTGCTCTTGGTGGGCTGGTGGCTGCTGCGCTCCCAACACAGTAACAACATAATAACTAAGTGGTTCAAGTTTAATTCCACTAAAATCACATCATGGAACTGGAACATTAGAAAGGATTACTGACAAACGGGGAAAAGAAGAACATGAATCCAGGCTCCACAGGCATTTGACTCACCCTTGAGTCACATCCAATATTCACATGCCAAGAGTAATGCCTTTTGACTCATTATCAATTAAATGTTTTTGAAGACCTCACAAGTCGATTTTTCACCAAGCTCCCCTTACTAAAAACTAAATGAACTTAGATCCCAATCTACCCAGGATCTCTTCATTTTTCAAATGTGGATACTGACAGTAAAGGTCGACGTGTTTCACCCCAAATAAAGTGATGGGAGAGAATACAATATGAATCGGAGTTCTTACACCCAGAATACTTGTAATGACTCAAGGTCTGACAGATGCGTACATACATACATTCCCCACCCTCCCACGCACGTAATATTTCTTTCTAGAATGTTCACCTTGCCATCAAAGCTTTCTCAAGAACAGATGGGGAATTAAAATATTAACAGCTTATGTTTCACCTTTCCCTCTTAAGAACGTTCTATTCTGCTCTACACACGTCTTTATGGTCAATCTTTTTACTTCCTCTTTGCACAACTAAATTATTAAGATGCCACTTCCACACCTTTCCAATTTAGAAAAGGCCAGTTTCTCCTCCTGCCTCCCGCACTAGGGATCCATGGTTCTCCTGGACAGTGTCAGCCCAAAGTGTTAAAATTCTCTCACTTTTTCTTCATTCGCTTTTTTCCCCACTTTAACAAAACAACAAAAACATCCCATTGTGAACCAGCACTTCAAGAGGCTAAATCTAAATTTGGCCAAGGAGGTTTAAGGACAAAGGGAAGTGCCAGAGTCTTTGGGCCCCACGCTGAGATGACCCTCCTTAAAGCTTAAAAGAAAACCCATGGACAGGCCGGGCACGGTGGCTCATGCCTGTAATCCCAGCCCACTGGAAGGCTGAGGCAGGCGGATCACTTGATGCCAGGAGTTTGAGACCAGCCTGGCCAACATGGTGAAACCCCGTCTCTACTTAAAAAAAAAAAAAAAAAAAAATTACAAAAATTAGCTGGGCGTGGTGGCTCAAGTCTGTAATCCCGGCTACTTGGTAGGCTGAGGCACAAAAATTGTTTGAACCCAGGAGGTGGAGGTTGCAGTGAGCTGAGATCGTGCCACTGCACTCCACCCTGGGCGACAGAGTGAGACTCCATCTCAGAGGAAAAAAAAAAAAGTTAAGAAAATCCATGGACGATAAATACAGGTGAATGTTCACAAGGTGCTCACAACAGGGACACTTCCCAGACTCACCCCTTACTAGTTGGGTGACCGTAATACACTATTTCTCCTCACCGCTAAATTCAGTATGCCAGAGCTTTCATTAACCATTCAGCCCTAGGGCTGGCAGGGTAATTAACGAAACCTTGGCTCTTCAGCTCCACCACTCAAGCACCATTTTATCTCTAGCAGTCTCCCTGCCCTACATCCTCACCTAAGAAATGTGGGGACTAAAATTAACATGCTTTGTTTTCTCCAAGTCACTTCAGACCACCTAAATACACTGACACTGCTTAAAAACCCTACAGAGTGCTCCACAGCTACTCCCTTAAGAGTAAAAACCCGAACAGGTGTACACGGTTTTTTTTTTTTTCTTTTTAATGGACAGGGAAGACTCAGAAAGGTTAACATAAACCCAAGGCCGCACGCAGAGCCCATCAGGAAGAAGCCAGACTCGAACCCAGGTGTTGCTCCAAATCCTCAGTCTTTACTAAATCTTGCGCGTTCGGAGATCCTCTAAATTTGAGGGAGAAAATGCAAAGTGACTACTCAGAAATTCAGTAAGAAAAAGTCAGTGTTAAAAATGGTAAGAGAAAAGCCTACTCTATCCAATTCGAGGAAAACTGTGGGAAAAGCAAGGTATGAGCGAGACACTCCAAGTGGAACCTATGGGAAGTGCAGATTCAAGTCTGCGGCAGTCACAGGTTTAAAAGCCACCAGAAAAAGGAAGGGCAGTTCTATCTTTCCCGCGACTCCCACCCCCCACGACAGAGGCACCCCGAGAAAAGAAGCCTGCAAAGTATCCCTCCCCTTCAAATTTCCTGCACACAGTTCCGACTTTAGCAGGTCTCTCTCTTCTGGTCGGCTTTTTTTTTTTTTTTTTTTTTGGAGACAAGGTCTTGTTCTGTCGCCCAGGCTGGAGTGCAATGGCGCGATCTTGGCTCACTGCAACCTCCGCCTCCCGGGTTCAAGCGATTCTCCTGCCTCAGCCTCCCGAGAAGCTAGAATTACAGGCGCCCACCACCACGCCCGGCTAATTTTTGTATTTTTAGAAGAGACGGGGTTTCACCATGTTGGCCAGGCTGGTCTCGAACTCCTGACCTCGTGATCTGCCCGCCTCGGTCTCCCAAAGTGCTGGGATTACAGGCGTGAGCTACCGCGCCCGGCGGACTCTTTTGATAGCTCCTCGATTCGGGGTGTAAACGATTCCCGCGCCCAGACCTTATGCCTCCCTACCCCCAATAATAATAATCGTTTCCTTTTCCCGTCCCCCAGTTCCTTTCCGGGGTATCCGTCTCCTACGCGGTCGGCTGAGAATTCTGCAAGCGCTGCGCGTCCGCAGACCTTTCCACAGCCCCATCTCCCTACGAGGGGAAACCCCCGCCCCCAAGAGGGAAATTTACCCGCCTGCAAGAACAGGAAAAGGTCGCGCGGGCAGCCCAGCTCGGCGCACGCCCCCAGCCCGGGCTCGCCGCGCGGGTCACGCCTCGCTCCGCCGCAATCCCTACAATCCTCGTCCCATGGGGGGGGGTCCGCCCGCGCCCGGCAGCCCGGGGAATCCCCGAGCGGGAGTACGAAGGCTGCGAGCCCGCGTTGGAGCGCGGGTGGGCGGCCAGGGCCCGGAAGGGCGGCGCGGCCGGCGGGCACCCGGGACTGCCCCTCCAGGCCCCGAGCTGCGGCCGGGACCGAGCGTGGCGCGAGCAGGAGCGCGGCCTCCGCCCGGCCGCCAGTGCACGCGGCCCCGCAGCGCGCTGTGCGCGGCAGCCCGGCAGACTGCGGCGCCGCGCGGGCCGCCCGCATTGTTCGGCCCGCGGCGCACGCCCCGCCCGACCCCGGCCCCAGCCCGCCAGGCGGCGGGAGCGGCAGGGATGGCCGCGCAGGTGGCGGCGGGCGCCCTCACCTTTGGCGCCGAGCATGAAGTCGAGCGTGCTGTGCCGTGCTGCTGCCATAGTGAGGCGAGGCCCTGTGCCATGCCTGGGGGAGCGGCCGCGGGAGACTGGGGGGCCGCGCGGCGTGTCAGGCTGCGGCCGGCGGGGAGTGCGCTGCGCCCGGGGAGGCCAGGACTAGGAGGTGGGAGGGGCCGCCGGGAGAGACCGGGGGCGCGGGCGCGGGGGCGGGGCCGGTCCCGCCTCCGGGAGGGAGGAAGCCGGGACGCCTCCAGCCCCGAACTTGGAGCGCCGGGTGTGAGGCCTCGCTAATGGTGGAAACGTGGGCGCCGTGCTCCCCGGCGTGCGTCACCAATGGCCGCGCCCTGCTCCAAGGCTCGCGCGGCCGCTCCCGCCATCCGTTAGGTCACCTTAGGTTTAAACAGCGCAGCAGGACTTCCGGGGGGCCCATCCCCTACGCTTCCCCACACACCTCTCCCTAAGCCAAGGCCCCTCTTATTTCCTGGCGGAGTCGGGAAAATCAAATGATGAGATCCACCCCTGTAGTCTAGGAGTACTGCCTGGCTTTTCTTACAATGCTGCAGTTAAACCCATTCGGATTATTACCATTATTAGCAAGGGTCTGCTTTGCATTTGAGGACTGAATAGAAAGCGCTTGGGCATTTACGTTGTCTACGTTTTCACGCAAAATAAGAATGAGGGAGAAGCCCGTAAGAGGACAGCATTGTTGTTAATATTGAATTAGGAAACTGCAGACTCCGGAGTTGCTCGTCTAGCAGGACTCCATCACTGGCGCCTCTATTCATGGCAATAGCCTTTGCGGTGAGCTTATTTTTGACACTGGGGTTATGGCTGCTGTTCTACAAAATAATGGCAAAGGGGAGAGAGCATGAGCGTCTGAACTAAAATTATTCTTTATTGCACTGACAACATCCCTGGGCAAATGCCTCCATCATCCTGTCAGGCTTTTGTGCCTCTCACGGCCACAGGAATTGCTGTAATGGTTAGACAAAATTTAAATCAATGAACTCATGGGCCTCCACAAAAGCAACGAAAAACCTGGATATTAAACTCATCTCTCCCCCAGGCAACAGCTGTTTTGCTGAGTTCTTCATTCACCCTTCTACAAAAACTGGGCAGTGTCTTCACAAGTGTTCAACAAGAGTCTGTTGAACAGACCTTTCTCTGTTAACAACTGGACCTTTTTCTAGGACCTGCATTAATTTTTGTCTACCCATGGCCACCTGTTTGTTATTCTGCATGTCTTCCTTTCTTCTGTGTGTCCTAGGTTCTCAATTTTGTTAGCTATTGCATTTCTCATCCTTCAGTTATCTATGTCAGTCTGCAGCTCCTCTTTCTTCCTAGGATGTTCTCCACTTCTTGCCATTCCTCTGGAGTCAGGTCACTGACAATAGAGTTGTCTTTGTCCTGCATGTTGCAGGGGCAGTAGGGCTCCATGGGCCTCAGGTGTGCCTTTCCCCACTCAGCACCAGTGTGGGCCTCACGTCAAAAGGGCCCTGCACTTGGTTTAATTCTCTGTTGCCATCTTGAAATTCTTAATTCTTGAACAGGGGGCCCCATGTTTTTATTTTGCACTTGGCCTGCAAACTGTGTAGCTGGTTATGCTCTGCAGCTTGTGTCTGGCAGCACAGGTGGCCCTAGGGCTCAGACTTGAAATTTCATCCCCAGCACTTGTACCTTACCTTGTTTCCTGCAAGGTACAAAGTAGGGATGAAAATCCTGAGATGCTTTGCTTAACTTATCAGACAGCCATAACAAAAGTGGAGTTTAACAAATGTGTCATTGGCTGGGCATGGCTCATGCCTGTAATCCCAACACTTTGGGAGGCCGAGGCAGGTGGATTGCTTGAGGCCCGGAGTTGGAGACCAGCCTGGTCAACATGGTAAAATCCCATCTCCACCTAAAATACAAAAATTAGCTGGGCTTGGTGGCGCACGCCTGTAATCCCAACTACTTGGGAAGCTGAGGCATGAGAATCACTTGAACCTAGGAAGTGGAGGTTGCAGTGAGCCGAGATCGTGCCACTGCACTCCAGACTGGGTAACAGAGCAAGACTGTCTAAAAAAAAACAAACAAAAAACTACAACAAATGCTTCATGATGTTAGCACAACATCAGAGTTAAATTGGCCTCGATATGGAACCAACATTGTTGGGGTAACATTAGGAGTTATTGCAAGGATCTTCCCAATGCACGTCCTACTTACCAGTAACATAATCCTACTCGAGGCCTCTTTTAAACACCTCCAATTGAGCTGTGAGTATCTATTTGGATTTGGGAACATGTTCTCATTACCTGAGTTTTATAATCTAGGCCCTTGGCTTCCAGGCCTGTTTCAGGACTAATAATCATGTTGTTTGTGGTAATTGTGTTACAGTCGACCAGTGGATCCTGTGCAGAGTCTTAAATACTGCACAGCTGTTATCAGACACGTCAGCAACTCGTCCTGCAACAAAAGACTCAGCAGAGACTAGATTTACCCTAGTCCGACTAGAGCCTGCATTCTTGAGACAGTCTTGCCAATGGTGAAAACGTGGATATCATGGATTCGTGTCCTGCAGCCTGCCACTGACTGCTCTTGCCAGAAAAGTAAGACTGAGAAAGAATAAAGCAGTCCTGCCTTCACAGAGCTGGCCAGGCACTCACAGCTGTGCCTGGGTGTCCTGTTGAACAGAAACAACTCCCGAGAACACCAACATCAGGCAAGGCCACTCTATGACAAGGGGGGTACAAAACACAAACAAGACCACTCTGTAATCATTTCTGAACATGGAGAAAACATAAGCCTTGTCCAAACCACAAATGTGACCAAGTACCACCTCACCCCCCAATCCTGGCTAATATGAGTGACTGCTGCTTCTTTACCAACCACAGCTGTAGCCTGGCTCTAATTTTCTCTGCTTCTAGAGAACATTTGTTAAACCATCCAATCATAGAATTCCCCCCATCCCCACCCCCCGCACCAGCTTGCAATCCAGAGCAACACCTGGCTTCCCTAAACGCTCCCCAAAACCACCTGACACAGTGTCATGCCAGATGCCTATTAACTTCAGTAGGGATGGCACCAGGTTCAAGGGGCCAAAGAACAGACTCAGAGACATAGAGTTTACTGGTGACTTACATACGGGGACGATCCAGTGGCAGTGGGTTCAACAGGAGAACACCCTCCCCCTAACAATCTGGCAACCTTCATTTACCCTAAACAAAGGGCCTCAATCCCCTTCAGGACCCACACTGCTTTGGCCAGGCCAGAGGCTCAGATGTTCCCCATGGTCTCTGGTTGGCCATGCTGGGAACTCCAAACACACATTCAGGTGCACTTGACATATGGGGTCATTCTCACCTGACAGGTTTTCGCTGCCGGGGTGCCTCTAACATACCCAGGTGCAAATCCTCTAAGTTGTCCTTTCTCACACCCTCTTATTGAGAGCCCCTGCCCCATCACCGCCTCTATTCCCATGGTATGTGTTTCCCCAACCTGCAAGGAGAAGAAAACTGCTTGTTCAACTCTAGGTGTGTTCTTGGGAGTGTGTGGCTACAGTGCAGTGACAATATAGACAGCAAGATGAAGTCCAGGCTTAGGGTGAAAGCTTTGGTGACCCACTTAGCAAAATGCTAGTATTGAGTATTACTCCTGTCCCAACCTCCCTTTCAAATGGGCCCACTTGCTTCTAAGCAGACAGGCCAAGCTGGACATCAGCAACAGAGTTTCTAAAAATTTAGAGAAAGAGCCACACTGTCCTACACAGTGAGCAAGTGTGTACTGGGAAGAAGGAAGTCAAAAGCAGAAAAGAGCCCTCTGTTAAAAAGGAGGAGGTGGTGGTGGTGGCAGTGGATGGGTAGCTGAGGTGCTAATTGGAAATATCCATAGACTATTGGCCTGCACTGTAAGGCCACCACCCATCATGCTGCTGTCCCAAACTTTCATTGCAGGGCGGGTGAGGGAGCTGATGGGGGCTGGCAGTCCTTAACAGCTGCCCTGGCCATCAAAGCCAGTAGCCTTTTGTTTCTTTCTTTCTTTCTTTCTTTCTTTTTAATATATACAATTATTTTTTCCACCAGTTCATTTGGGACTCTTGGAGACATTCTGCCTCCCTGGCCCCTGTGTGCTGCTGTAGTGATGTCAGTTCCCCTCTTAAACACTTGGCATTAGCTATTAGGGTTAGAGTGGCTGACACAGATCTGGATCACTCCCCACCATTTTTTCAGATGAATGTGGGACTCACCCAGCTATTTTAACACTATTTAAATTTTTGACTGAAAAGAGTATATAAGGCCGGGCGTGGTGACTCATGCCTGTAATCCCAGCACTTTGGGAGGCCAAGGCAGGCGGATCACCTGAAGTCAGGAGTTCAAGACCAGCCTGACCAACGTGGTGAAATCCCATCTCTACTAATAATACAAAAATTAGCCAGGCGTGGTGGCAGGCGCCTGTAATCCCAGCTACTTGGGACGCTAAAATGGGAGGATAGCTTGAACCGGGAGACAGAGGTTGCAGTGAGCCAACATCGGGCCACTGCACCCCAGCCTAGGCGACAGAGTGAGACACCATCTCAAAAAAAAAAAAAAAAAAAAGTATGTAAGCAAGAGGGGACTAGGATCTTTACAGCGATTCTCAATTTCAGCTGCACACTGGAATCACCTTGGCAGTTTTAAACATACTGCCACTGCCTGGGCCTAGCCCTAGTGTCTGATGAAATTGGCCCCAGGTACAGCCTGGGCATTGGGATTGTTAATAAATAAATAAATATAAACCCAGGAGATTCCAGAGTAAAGCCAAGAGCACCACTGCCAAATCAAACAGCGGTTTGTATCACAATAGAGCCCACTCCACATCCACAAGGATGGCTATATGTAAGTAAATAAAGAAACACATCTTAAAAACCAGAAAATAAGTGTTGGTAAGGATGCGGAGAAATTGGATCCCTCGTACATTGCTAGCAGGAATATAAAATGGTGCAGCTGCTGTGGACAATAGTTTGGCGGTTTGTTGAAAGGTTAAACAGAATAACTGTATGATCTAGCAACTCCACTCTTGGGTATATACACAAAAGAATTGAAAACAGGTGTTCAAACAAAAACACGAATGTTTATAGCAGCATTATTCAGTTATTCACAATACCCAAAGGTGGAAACAATCCAAATGTCCATCAATAGATGAGTGGATAAACAAAATGTAGTAGAGCCATACCATGGAATATTATTTAGCCATGAAAAGAATGAAGTCCTGATGTATACTACAACATGGATGAATTTCAAAAGCATTATGCCAAGGGAAAAAAGCCAGTCACAAAAAAAATCTGTTGTATGATTCCATTTATATGAAATGTCCAGAATAGGTAAATCCATAGAGATAGGAAGTGGGAGGGACGGGGAATGTGATTGCTTCATAGGTAAGGATTTCCTTTTGGGGTGACAATAATGTCTTAGAACTAGATGTAATGGTTGCACAACATTGTAAATGTGCTAAATGCCACTGAATTGTTCACTTTCAAATGGCTAATTCTATGTTATTTCATTTTACCTCATTTAAAAAAAAAAAGAAGCAGCTTATAGCCACATCAAGTTTAAAAGGTAAAGCTGTATAGAAATTTTTAATAAGCAGGCTTCGTCACCCAAAAATTTCAAGTAAATGTCTAATGGGAGGGAATTGAAGTGAGGTGTTGGCCAAAAAAAAAAAAAAAAAAAAAAAAAAGGCAAAAATGAAGGCTGCTGGGAAACCAGCTACCTGGTTGTGGTTTTCCCAGAGATGTGCGGACAGGTGGGGACAATCCTACAACCCAGAGGCCCAGCACTTTACGAGTGTTACAAGTGCCTGTAGAGACTGAAAGAAATGTTTTTCTCTGTCTTGGCCAGGTCTTCTCTCATTTCACCATAAAGTTTAAGTCAAAAAACTCTTTTTTTTTTTTTTTTTTTTTCTTGAGACAGGATCTTGCTCTGTCACCCAGGCTGGAGTGCAATGGTGCGATCTTGGCTCACTGCAGCTTCAAACTCCTGAACTCAATTGATCCTCCCACCTCAGCCTCCCAAGTAGCCGGGACTACAAGCATGCACCACCATGCCAGGCTAGTTTTGTTTATTTTCTGTAGAGACGAAGTCTCGCAACCTGGCCGAGGCTGGTCTGGAACTCCTGGGCTCGATATCTTCCCACCTCACCTCCCAAAAATGCTGGGATTGCAGATGTGAGCCATCATGACTGGGCAAGTAAAAAAATTCTAAATATTTGATGGCCTAAGAGGAAAGACATCTCACCAGTGAAGCCTATAGAATGCCCTGGGGTAAATATATTTCTTGGGCCACTAGGAAGGTGAGGCCAGCTCCTCTAACACTTACCTGCTTTGATAGCTTCTTCAGCTTCCAATACAAAATTATTTCATGCTTACAATAGTTCTAAGAGGTAGGTGAAATTATCCTCATTTAACAAATGGGTTAACTGAGGCACAAAGAGGTTAGGTAGCTAGAAAGTGGGAGAGCCAGGACTTGAACCCAAGCGGGTGGCTCAGGAGTCAGGCTGTTTACCCCCTCACCTTGCTGACTCTGATCGCCCTGCCTAGTTGTCCCAAAGTGTCTCCACTTTTCTTAGGACTCCACAAACCTCAGGTGTGTGAGTCTGCTTACCTCCCAACAGTAGGCACCCCCGTCCCCATCAGGGTGTGTGCGACTGGAGGGGGTGTCCTCTCTCCCTGCTCTCTGAAGCTATTCCCTAACTCCACCAAACAACTTCTGGGGTGAAATTCCTACCCCTACCTATTACTAGCTGTGTGACAGTGTACAAGTTCATCAACCTCTCTGCTTCCGTCCCTCTCACTAAAATAGAGCTAATAATTACCTCATCGAGTTGTTGTGAGAATTAAATGAATAGATATCTGGCAAGCACTGATGGCAGTGTCTGACACATGACTAGCATTCAATAAATAGCAGCTCCATGGAAGAGGACATTGATTTTGTTATGGAGGTGTCACACTCCTTCAGGACTCCTTGCTTTTTACTTATTTTTATTCCTATTTTTTTGTTTGTTTCTTGAGACAGAGTCTGCTCTGTCGCCCAGGCTAGAGTGCAGTGGCATGATCTTGGCTCACTGCAACCTCCGCCTCCCGAGATCAAGCGATTATCTGGCCTTAGCCCCCACAGTAGCTGGGATTACAGATGCACACCACCATGCCTGGCTAATTTTTATATTTTAGGTAGAGATGGGTTTTCATCATGTTGGCCAGGCTGGTCTCGAACTTCTGATCTCAAGTGATCCACCCGCCTCAGCCTCCCGAAGTGCTGGGATTACAGGCGTGAGCCACCGCACTGGCCTACTTATCTTAACATGTATTTGATACAACTTAACAGTCAGGGGCAGTCTCAGAAGCTGCTTGCAGTGGCATTTGATGCGAAGCACTATGTTGCACCGTGGCAGCACCCTGTCTCCTCACCTGCTAAATCTTGGGTGCCTGGAACACCCTCCTTTCTCCAGTGGAAAAATCCATCCAGGAGCATTCAAGGCCCAGTTCAAGTGGTGCCCCCTGGCCCAGGCAGAGCTGCACACTCACTCATTTACCTCCATGTTTCCACAGCACAGTGTTCAGCCCACCAGTGAAAAACAGCCCTATTTGTATTAATGGTACCATGTTGGCTCCCTGCCAGCTCCCCAGGAACTTGACCTGTTTCTGTCTCTCCAACACTCCTTCCTTAATGGGACTACAGTCCAAAACGTTTGAGGCCAAGGTTAGGAGCTTACTAGTGAAATAAACTACTAAGGGAACAACCCTGGTGTCCTAGTTCACAGACCCGAGCTCTTTTCATTAAACTAAACTTTTCATGAAATTGTCTTCATGTCTAACTTTCGTTATTGAATGCCTAGGATAGATCACGGTATTTGTAAAGTATTATGAGTTATTTATATGTGTTATTTCTAACCTTCCGAACCCAGCAAGATTCATTCTCTCATTTAAATACTGTATTGAGACACCGAGGTCAAGTGACTTGCTCAAGGCCTCATGCCAGTCTGTGGCAGAGTGAGGCTTGGCTTGCAGGTCAGTCTGACTCAAAGTCAGTAGAATTTCTAGTCTGTCATCGTGTTGCTACTCAGTACAGGAAATGAGCACCGAAAAAAACCCTGAATGACTCTTTTAAAACACACTCATTCTACATGCAGACAATTGTTATTTTAAGGAAAGTCTAGAAGAAAAAGAGAGATTACATTTTGGCATGCAAAGGCAAAACAATAAATATTCTTTTTTCCCGTTCCTGGATCCCATTTCAACGTCTTCAAAGCAAGTAAATTTATGCGTGTTGACCCAACTCCTATTTTCAAATGTTTTTAAACTCCATTTTCAACTTCTTCCCCGTGGCACAACCAGTCCCATGACTCCCCTCTGTCAGACTCTGAGTATCTGCCTAAAATCATTACATAGCAATCACTGCTAGGATTCACTCCTCTCTACTAAGCCATAGGTTTCTTCTGGTTATGTTGTATATTGCCTGGCATATTACCATGTTAGTTATAAAGGTCTTGTACTTTAAGGATATATTCATGTCAGTATTTTAAAAATATGTTCATTTGGCCAGGCACGGTGGCTCACGCCCAGCACTTTGGGAGGCTAAGGTGGACGGACTGCTTGAGCCCGTGAGTTTGAGACCAGCTTGGATAACACAGAAAAACCAGGCATCTACAAAAAATACAAAAAGTAGCCAGGCGTGGTGGCACGTGCCTGTAGTCCCAGCTACTTGGGAGGCTGAAGTGGGAGGATTGCTTGAGCCAGGGAGGCTCCAGTGAGCCATGATTGTGCAACTGCACTCCAGCCTGGGTGACAGAGTGAGACCTTGTCTCAAGATCTATATACACACACACACATACACACACACACACATATATACACACACACATATATATACACACACACACACACATATATGTATATTGTGTCTGGAACTTTGTCCTTTAATAATCTTAAATTGCATTTTATCAAGCTTCTTTACAAATGCTTAGTTTTCTCATTTTTGTCTGAAAGTAATAGATTTGTTTCAGTGTAAGTATACTTGTTGACAGTAAAACTCCACAAGTAAACATGACTGTATATTATTTTAAACTTGCTTCTTCAAAAAAATAAAAAAACAACCTAGGTTATTGCTCTTTGGTTATTTGCAATTAATCAAAAATAATTTAAAAGTCTCTAGTTATGCTTGTGTAAAAAAGAAAATTTTGCTGCAATGCAAGATGCCTGCCAAATTGAAAAAATAAAGCTAAAAGAACTTTCCTTTGCTATGACAAAGCAATGGTGTGATGATCACCAGTTGGGTCAGACAGACATCATGTGCCTTCTGCTGTGATGTACTGAGAACTCAACATTCTTTCTGTAATCTTCTTGCCAAAAATGCATAACCTGAATCTAATCATGGCAAAACATCAGACAAATTCAAACTAAGGGAACGAGGGAACTTCCACAAAATTAATGGCCTATACTCTTCACAAAATGTCAAGGTAAAAAAATACAAAGAAAGGGTAAGTAACTGTTCTAGATGAAAAGAGATTAAAGAGATGTGACAACTAAATCACAATGTCCTAGACCAGGAAAAAAAAAAGCCATAAAAGCCATTATTGGGACAGTTGACCAAAGCAGAGCAGGGACTGTGGATTAGACAAGAGCATTGTGTCAATGTTAAATTTCTTGACTTTGATCAGTGTACTGTGGTTATGTAAGAGAATGTCCCTGTTCTTAGGAATTACACACCGAAGCATTTTGTATAAAGGGGCAATATGTTTCCAATTTACTTTCACATAGTTTCGGGGGAAAATAGGCATGTACAAATAAAAAGAGAGAAAAAGACTGATAATGCAAATGGAGCAAAATGTCAACAATTGTCAAAACTGGGTAAAGGTATATATACAAAATTTTTTGTACTATTTCTGCAACTTTTTGTGCATGCATTTAAAAGTATATCAAAATTAAAGGTTATCCAAAAAACAATAGATGTATAGAAGATAAAAGAATATTACAAAAGAAAAAGAAAAAAAAAGCAACGCTCCTGAAATGTACATGACACGGCGGAGTCTAAGCCATGTTTAAATCTTTTGTTAATGGGCAAGTTTGATTTAAGAGAAAGAAACATTCTGCATTTTAAAGTGCAGGGTTGAGGAAAAAAGGAAGGTTGCCTTTTTTATACTTTTAGCCCATTGTTCACAGACTCAATTTAAACAAAACAAAACAAAAAACCTAACACATTCCTCCCTTGGGAGATTCATGGCCCATTCAGCCACTCTAGCAGGCCTCTAGGTCACCCTCCCACCTTCACTGATGACTTTGATGCAGCCGTTACCTCAATGCCTGCCTCATCCTGGGTAGAGTTTTGGCTTCTCTGTGCATGAGACAGCCAATGTCCCATCTCAATTCTTTGACCTCCTCAGCACTAATCATTCTGGATACACTTGTGGGTGAGGAGATAGAGGGTGGGAGGGAGAAAGCGGAGGAGTTACGAGGAGGAGGCAGCTGGTGTAAAGGGAATGAGGCTACTCAGAATACGTGTGCTATACCCGTTCTGTGACCATATCAGGACCTTCAGTCCCCTGACCACCTCATTTCCTCCTCACTTGATCCCTCACCTTCTCATTTTAGTTCTCTTCCCATGGTTGGTCACATCAGTCACATCATGTCTTCAATTCTTCAATCCCTCATCCTTTGACACTGCAAACTCCCAACCCTGGACAAATCCAGCCTTTTGCCTTCTACTGTCCCTCTCAATTGTTGTTCAGGATAATGGGAAAACCTCACACTGGTGCTGACTCATATATACTCTGTGTGTGTGTGTGTGTGTCTGTGTGTGTGTGTGTGTGTGTTTTCTTCAAAGCAATTGGGCTTTCATCCCATTCAGCAATCTTTATTGACCTTTTCTCAGTTCATTACTTGATCTTTGTTTTTATAATAGATTTTTGAAACCTCCTCTTCCTGTGGCTTCCATGACATCACTACCTTCTGGTTCCCCCTGCTTCTTCAATTTGACAGTGCCTTCACCAGCTTCTTCCTGTCTCCATGTTTTTCTGTAAATGTTGACCTTCTTACAGCTTCCATCCTTGGCATGTCTTCTCTCCTTTCCCTGTACCAATGGTTCTCAAATCTGGCCGCATATTAGAATCAACTGGAAAACTTTAAAAGATTGTCATGCTTGGGTCTCATCCCTGATTTGTCTGTGGTATGTCCCAGGCATTGGGTTCTTTTTAAATTCCTCCAAGTGATTCTAAGGTGCAGGCAAGGTGGAGAACCTCTTTCTCCAGGGGATCTCATCTATGCCTACAGTTCTAGCCACCTGTATGCAGATTCCTAAATCTCCATCCCTGGGTCCTATTCCTTCCCCTGAGCTTTGGACCTATTTATTGTTCCTCTTCACCTTCTACAATTTCAAAGTCAAATGACCAAACTGAACTTTTTACCTTCTTCCGCCACTTGGTCTTTCTTGTGCAGTCTTAAACTTGAGACATTTACATGCTCATAAATAGTGAAAAAAACAGACTCTGTACCACAGCCCACGGAGCTGACCACATCAGACACTTTGGACTAATTCTTGATTCCTTCCCTTCACTTCCTACACCGTATCACCAAATCTTCCTTTCCCACACCAAATCTTCCTTAAATTCATCTCAGCATTTCCCCCATGCCCTCTTTCTAATTATCTAAATTTGGGCCTTTATTCTTTCTATCCTGTACAATAATAATTGGCTCCTTGCAATTCATGCCTTGCCTTCTTCAATTGTTACCTTTCCAGAATACAAATCTAATGATGCAACAACTCCCTCGCTAAAACTCTTCAATGGCTGCCAGTTGCCTACAGAATAAAGATCAAATGCTACATGTGGCTTAAAGACATCTCATGATCTGGCTTTAGCCTGACTTTTGTCACTCAACTCCTATTATTCCTCCAAAGATACAGGACTCTAAACTTGCTAAGTTGCCGTAAGTCTCAGACATAACATGGTCTTTCTTTTTTTTGAGATGGAGTCTTGCTCTGTTGCCCAGGCTAGAGTGCAGTGGCACAGTCTCAGCTCACTGCAACCTCTGCCTCCCGAGTTCAAGCGATTCTCCTGCCTCAGCCTCCCGAGTAGCTGGGATTACAAGCGCCTGCCACCACGCCCAGCTAATTTTTTGTATTTTCAGTACAGATGGGGTTTCACGATGTTGGCCAGGCTGGTCTCAAACTCCTGACCTCGTGATCCACCTCCCTCGGCCTCCCAAAGTGCTGGGATTACAGGCGCGAGCCACTGTGCCCGGCCAGCATGGTCTTTCATGAGCTAATAATGTTAAGAAAAGTTACCCAAAATTTGGAAATAAAATTATATATTAAGTAATAAAAGATTACTCTCTGGTCTTTCTGTGTCTCACTGGAGTATTATTTAAAAAGTAAATCTATGTTGCCTAAAGTAGAGCAGTGCTGTCCAATTGAGCCACAAATACAATTTTAAGTTTTCTAGTAGCCACGTTAAAAAATAAGTAGAAAGAAGCCAGATAAGGCCAGGCACGGTAGTTCACACCTGTAATCCCAGCACTTTGAAAGGCTGAGGCAGATGGATCACTTGAAGTCAGGAGTTTGAGACCAGCCCCACCAACATGGTGAAACCCCGTCTCTACTAAAAACAGAAAAATTATCTGGGTGTGATGGTGCACGCTTGTAATCCCAGCTACTCAAGAGGCTGAGGCAGGAGGATCGCTTGAACCCGGGAGGCGGAGGTTGTGGTGAGTTGAGATCGTGCCACTGTACTCCAGCCTGGGTGACAGAGTGAGACTCCATCTCAAAAAAAAAAAAAAGAAACCAGATAGATTGCTGTTAATAATGCATAACATTTTACCTAAAGTATTTAAAATATTATTCTTCCAATATGTAAAAACATTATTAATGAGATATTTTAGATTCTCTTTTTCATCGTAAGCCTTTGAAATACAATGAGTATTTTACACTCACAGCACATCTTTGGATGCTAGATTTTCACGGGAAGTGCTTCATCTGTATTTAGGTTTCATAAAATTTGCATTTGGAAGAAAAGTGGATTCACATATCCAAGTTGTTTTAACATACCTGAAAGTTTTCATGTAACTGAATTGAGTAGCAAAAATTATTTTCCTTTAATATTTGCATCCTCATTGACAAAACGAGCTTATTTTTTTAGAAGTAGTGATTTTACTTTGAAGAAAAAGGATGTCAGTTTCAAAATCATGTCTGTCCAAGTTAAGTAAATACACTAATTTGTGTCAACTCCATATTATCAACATCGAATTCAAAGAGGTATTGCATGATTTGAGAAGTAATTCTAAGTTTATCAATATAAACAAAGCATTCTTTAAAATTTTCTATAGTTTTTGCAGCCAATTTACATGACTGTCTATTAATAAAGTCTTATGCATATTTGATTCATGTTAGAAAAAGGTATGAAATCATTATTATTGACTTGCATCACAAAAAAAGTTCAATTTCAACATTAATCCTTTAACCGTCTAGCTAAGTCACAAATAAGCTTTTCCTTTTCTTGGAGTTTTAAATTTATCTTGTTCCTATGCAGTGTAATATCCATGAGAAAACACATAAATCACATTGCTATTTTTTTTCTTTGATTGCTGTATATTTGGCAAGTACTCCTTTTGTTTCAAGAAAATCTTGAATTGGAGTTAACAGCTTGGTAAAACTCTATGGCTTAACCAATGAGCACTGGCAATGAACACGAGAGTAAATTCATTGTCTTTAATTTCTTTCAACTGTTCTTTAAACTGGTGATGAGTCACACACAGCATTTGCACGTATATGCTGAACAATTTTAACAACAGTATTCATGACTCCTTTCACAGAGTCTGTTTCAGAAAAGGGAGACCAAATATTTTCAGTATGTGTCATACAGTGATATGAAGTCACCAGGAAAACATCAGACTCCTATTTTAAAATTCCAATACATCTGGAATTTTGACCTAACATGGCTGGAGCAGTATTCATTGCGATTTTTTTTCATATCTAACTGAAGTTCTCCCTTGAGAGATGTAAAAGATTTTTTTAAATTTTTACTATAAGTTTTTAAAGGTATGAGTTGGCATTTCTTTGTAAATATGGGAGTCCTTTGAGTCAAAACATACCCAAAATATTAATTGGGCAGTGTCATAGATCACATGAATCATCTAAAGTAGTTGCAATTTTTCAAATTTTAAATTAATTAATCTTGGATACTGGTCTTGTATTCTACAGGCAATTATTTTGTGGTTTAATTGAAAAGCTTTCATTTTTTGTAAAATATATTTTAAAGTCTTTTGGTTACAATTTTTAAACAAAATTTACATAACTGAAATAATTTCTTTTACTATTGCCATCTAAAACTGTTTTTCTTTTTTGTGCAGAATCCAAGCCAGTATAAAGCTAGCCAAAGTTCCAAGCTCAGAGCCTGTTATCACTTTTTAAACCATTTTTATTGGACATTCAATTTTGAATTCTGACAACTACTTTTATTGATTTTTTTCACTTTTGTTATCAAATTCACTCTGTATTTGCTGAAAATGTCTCTTAATATTGTCCGCTTTGTTATCTTTGAACAATTTTTACACAACAAACAGCTTTTTTTTGTTTTGCTTTGCCTTGGCAAATTGCCTCAAATTTGCAACATACCTTCTTCCCGTTTTTGTTTCTCTATTCCAGGCACAGCAGTAATAGTCTCTACCTCTCCACCCAATGCTGCCTTTGTTTTACATTTAAAACAGTCCACACATTTTTTAATTTAAAAAAAGCAGTTTAATTATATCATAATTTAAGGCATAAATACTTCAATTTAGTTGCCAATTTTGATTTACATAAGTATCATTGTAATTAGTGCTGTCTGTATAAAATATTCAAATGAACACATTTCAGTGTTACATCAGTGCATAGAAAAACATCATTTAAATTGAATCAATGTCAATCAGACACTGACTAGAGTAATAATATGTTTACATGTAATACTGAAAATGACTCATGCACTGGACACACACAGTACAATGCAGCAATATCTTTTTTTTTTTTTTTTTTTGAGACAGAGTCTTGCTCTGTTGCCTAGGCTGGAGTACAGTGGTGTGATATCAGCTCACTGGAACCTCTGCCTCCCAGGTTCAAGCGATGCTCCTGCCTCAGCCTCCTGAGTAGCTGGGATTACAATTGCCCGCCACCATGCCCAGCTAATTTTTGTATTTTTAGTAGAGACGGGGTTTTGCCATGTTGGCCAGGCTGGTCTCGAACTCCTGACCTCAAGTGATCTGCCCGCCTTGGCCTCCCAAAGTGCTGGAATTACAGGCGTGAGCCACTGAGCCCGGCCCAATGCAGCAATATCTTAACATAGGCCAAGATGCCACGGTTAAAGTAAAATATTGTCCTGCCTAAACAATAAAGTTGACACTACTGTTTCTAAATTAAACTTAAGTAAAATTAAAACGAACAATTTAGTTCCTCAGGTGCACTAGCCTTTCAAGTACTCTGTAGCCACATGTGGCTAGAGGCTACCATATTGTATAAAGCACAGTTCCAGAGAAATGTAACTTTGTTTAACTTACCAATCGCTATTGATTAGAGCCTAGATTCTGCAAAACTACATATTTGCATATTAACTTGCAGAAAAGACTGATAAGATTATGAGCAATTTTTATTTGGTTCAGTAGAAATGTGAATGATTTCTGCCAGATAAAAATGATCACAACAATAGTTGCATTTGTATATAACTTTGTATCTTACTCTCAGCAATGTTATTTCAGCATTCTTTCTTTCCATATAATGCTGCCCTTACATTTGATATGGCAGAAGAATATTTGAGAATGCATAAAGATATTCACAAAATATTGTTAAGTGAGACAAGCAGATTGCAAAAGAAAAAATACAGATTGGTTATATTTTTACATGCTTTTAAATATATTTATATTCTGGAAAAATAGGAAGGATATAAACAAAGATTGTTTACCATTACCTGTGGATGGGATTATGCATGGTATTGAAATATTTTTGGGGGGCTGTCTTCATTTTTAAAACTACAGTTGTACTGAGAAAAGTACCATGCGAGTATTACATCCTTTTAACTCAGGTTCACCACAGGGGGCTTTTTCTCATCACCTCTTCTCTGATCCTATAAAACCCAGGCCTTACTCTGAAAACATTTAGCAACAGTGGTAATCCTAGGTACTTGTCAGCTAACTCAAATATTACTTTTTAAAAATGATGATGATGATGATAAATATGTATACAAGACTTTGGAGTCCTCTACCCGTCTCTTCCATAACTATGCTGTGTTTTTTCAACTGCTTACTGAAATGTTGTGCTTTTTTTTAAAGCATTTTCCTGTGAATAATACTTCCATGTGCCTAAATTGTGAATAAATTGAGAACGCCTTACAAATGTAGCAACAAAAACCAAGTGCATATTTCTGTCAGTGCCTGTTCCTCTCCCCAGGCCCCACAGATTTTAATAATTTTTATATTTTTCTTTTTCTCTAGATCTACCCTGTGAACTCTTGACCCAGGGGCTATATTTTATTAACCACTGTGGTTTGATGCCTAGGATAATTCCTGGCATGTAACAAGGGAGTGGGTGTGCTATAACTCTGTGAAGAGTGAATGAAAGAATAAGAATTTGACCTGAAATGGAGGCTCATGCCTGTAATTCCAGCACTTTGGGAGGCCAAAGCAGGAGGATTGCTTGAGCTCAAGAGTTTGAGATCAGCCTGGGCAACATAGCAAGACCCCCATCTCTACAAAAAATTAAAAAATTAGACAGGCATGGTGGTGTACTCCTATGGTCCCAGTTACTCAGGAGGCTGAGGTGGGAGGCTCGCTTGATCCTGGGAGTCTGAGGCTGCAGTCAGCTGTGATCACGCCACTGCACTCCATCCTAGGCTACAGAGTGAGACCCTATCTCAAAAAAACAAACAAACAAAAAAAGGAATTACCACTCAGTCATACTTTGTGTCCCATCTTAGGCACTGGGAATATAGCCACGAACATCTGTGCATTTGGAATGTAAGAGGACTGTGATTCAATCACTTGAGTATGATCAAATAATGTATTTAAAGACAGAAATTAAAAGACATGGAACCAAGAGGGCAACATAGACTCAACTAGTTTTATACAGTAGGATGTTTATCCTAGCTAGAAAATCAATGCATTATTGTTAAAAAGAGAAGCAGCATTCTTTACAGACTTCTTTCTTAGCAGGCACCCAATTCTAACTCCATACGAAAAACCTAAAATAAAAAGGAGGGAAGTAGGGGAGTGCGGGAGGGTTGTCAGGGAGGAAGGAAAGGGGGGACTGCGAGTCGGATGGAGGGAGGGAGGAGGGGTAGGGGCGGGCCGGGAGGAGGGAGTTTGAAGTGGATGAGGGAGTGCGGATGTGGATTGCCGGTGATGTAGGGAGGTGATGGGAGGTCCGTGAGTTCAGGTCTTGGATGTCGTATGGGGAGGTAGTGAGGGAGTGATGGCGTTAGGGGAGTGAGGGAGGGGACATGTATGTTTGGGCGGATAGAGATGTATTATGGCGTCCTATGATGAATCTCCGTTCATGGAGGGCAGGGCTAGTAGGGGGCGTTCTCTCTTTCTGGTCTCTCCGGCCTGCAATTACGGCATTAATGCCAGGTAAGGAAGTAAGAGGAAGTACTGAATTTAATACTTACTTACTTACGTTATCTCTCTATATGAGCTTATAATACCTCATCCCGGCCCTCCTCCCTCTCCTCTCCCTCACTCCTCTTCTCTCCTCTCCTCTCCTCCCCTCTCCTTCCTTTCTTCCTTCCTTCCTATCTCATGACTTGGGATCCAAATCACAACTTGGCAAACCTACACAGAGTGTGTAGCATTCTGTTTTAAGTGCTGTTGAACTACAAGTAGAATCCAATGTTTTCATCAAAGCTGGATATCCACCTTCTTGCCAGCTGTGGACCCCACCCACTGGGTGATCCATCAATAGATGCTCTTCCTTCTGTCTGTATTCCTATGGTATACATAGGATGTAATCTGTAAGTCAAATGTAAATCTGACTTAGGGTCCCTCAATCGTGGTAGTTATGGTGGTTTAAGTTCATATAGCAAGAATTACTTTAAAAATAGAGTAAGACACCCCACAGATTACTTATTAATTATAACGGAGAGGTCTGGCTAGATAAGAGCTTATCTATATGATCCACTTCCATCACTAATAATTGACATCGTATGCCTCCCGATGTAATGCAGTGGTGTCAGAGTTATCCATTGTTGCATGATAAGCCACAGTGGCTTAAAATAACAATCGGGGGACCTTAAAATTGAATACAAACAGAAACAAGTGAACTGATGCATTTCTCACATAAAAACATAATCACACTGGAAAGGGGCATTAATCCAAATAACTTTTAGAATTTGGACTATATGCCCTCAAAGAACTTTAAAAAAATAATGAACTCCAGTCAGAAAGCTTATTTTTGGCATAGGCATAAATTCACAATTCTGAAACTACTTTCAATATGGTCTAGGGTTAAGCAAATAAGTAAATACATTGTAGATTATGGGATCCAGTTTTTTCATTATTGGGGAAGGCAGTTACAATTATGGAAAGTGGGAAGAACAGATTGAATGTCACTGTGTTGGATTGGAGCTGAGGGTATCATTGGGAAGTCATGACTGTATATTATGTATATATATGTAGATCGATATAGATAGCTAGATATAGAAATGAATATAGATATGTGTATATATATTGAATACATATGTAAATGCATGTGTGTGTACACATATATGTATGTGCAAATATGTACATACAGACATCTCTTTCCCAGCTCTGTCTGTTGACAGGCTCTAGAAGCAATGATACCTCAGTAATGATAAACATACCCAGCACCCAGATCTTGCTTTCTACATAACATTCTCCACGAAAAGGAATCAGAGCTGGGGCAAGGAAAATACAAGATGAGCCTGGATCATCTTGTGTTAAAAAGTAGAGGACCACTCAAGAAATAATGGAGACATGTTAAAAAGCCACAGGAGCCAGTTTGGAGAACTCCCACTGGTCAACTCTGAAACAATTTGAGCATGAAAGCAAATACTAGTATTAAAAGTTATAATTTATTGAATAAAGTGAGAATCCTTGAGTCCACACTTAAATGAACAAACAAACAAACAAACAAATAAGAAGAGAAAGATCTTCCTTACAGTAGAAAGCCAAATTATAAATGTAGAAAGAATAATGGAAATATGACAGTAACTATTTGGTGGCCATTATAATAATAATTGATTCTGGCAAGAATCATTAATGGATGCTAAAGCCAGCGAGTGAAAGTTTTAGTAGTAAGAAGACATTTACAGAGTCATAAAGTATCTCTCCAGAAAGCATTTTCTAATTACAAAGGAAAAAGCGTAAATTTACAGTTGCTGACGGTTACCAACTAAGCCAAATGATCAAAGTTAACATTGTCAGTAATGGAGCTAATTGACAGCATGTGCCTCCTGATATGAGGCACTAAGAAGGACTCTGCGTCAATTCTGTGGGAGTCCTGAATAATCTAAATCTAGTCACGAGGAACATCAGACAAACTGAAAGTGAAGGACAATCTACAGAAAAACTGGCCTGCATGTTTCAAAAAATGTCAATGTCATGAAATACAAACAAAGACTCAAGAATTATTTCAGATGAAAGAAGACCAAAGAGACATAATAACTGAAGGCAACACATATTTTAGAAGTTTTTGTTTTTTGTTTTGCTATAAAAGATATTATTGGGACAATTGGTGAAATCTTAATCAGGTATATAGGTCAGACTATAGTATTGTATCAATATTAATGAACTATTTTTGATAAGAGTGAAATATGGGTAGAGATAGATAGATGATAGGTGGACAGAGATTGAGAGAGAAGAATAAAGCAAATATAGGAAAGGATTAACATTGGGGACTCTGGATATCTGAAAATTCATTGTACTATTCTTGCAAATTTTTGGTAAGTCTGAAATTATGTCAATAAATGTTTTTTGAATTATTATTATCTCTTACTGTTCTGTGAGTTTACTGGGCTCAGCTAAGCAGGGTCTCTCATCCAGCATAATAAGATGGCAGCCGGGGCTGGAGTCAGTTGAAGACTCAACTGGACTGGACATCCAAGATAGTGCAAGAGGTGGAAAAAGATATTCCATGCAAATGGACACCAAAAGCGAGCAGGAGTAGCTATTCTTATATCAGACAAAACAAACTTTAAAGCAACAATAGTTAAAAAAGACAAAAGGGACATTACACAATAATAAAAGGACTAGTCCAACAGGAAAATATCACAATCCTAATATATATGTGCCTAACACTGGATCTCCCAAATTTATAAAACAATTACTAGTAGACATAAGAAATGAGATAGACAGCAACACAATAATAGTGGGGGGGACTTCAGTCTCCACTGACAGCCTAGACAGGTCATCAAGATAGACAGTTAAAAAAGAAACAATGGACTTAAACTATATTATAGAACAAATGGACTTAACAGATATTTACAAAACATTCTACCCAACAACTGCAAAATATACATTTTATTCATCATGACATGGAACATTCTCCATGATAGACCATATGATAGGCCACAAACAAGTCTCAATAAATTTAGGAAAATCAGAATTATATCAAGTGCCTCTCAGACCACAGTAGAATAAAATTGGAAATCAATTCCAAAAGGAACCCTAAAAACCATGCAAATACATGGAAATTAAATAACCTGCTCCTGAATGATCGTTGGGTCAACAATGAAATCAAGATGGAAATTAAAAAATTCTTTGAACTGAACAATAATAGTGATATAACCTATCAAAACCTCTGGGATACAGCAAAAGCAGTGCTAAGAGGAAAGTTCATAGCATTAAATGCCTACATCAAAAAGTCTGAAAGAGCACAAATAGACAGTTTAAGGTCACACCTCAAGGAACTAGAAAAACAAGAACAAACCAAACTCAGATCTAATAGAAGAAAAGAAATAGTAGAGATCAGAGCAGAACTAAATGAAATTGAAACAAACAAACAAAATACATAAGATAAATGAAACAAGAAGCTGATTCTTTGAAAAGATAAACAAAATTGATAGACCATTAGCAAGATTAACCAAGAAAAGAAGAGAGACGATCCAAATAAGCTCAATTAGAAAAAAATGGGAGATATTACAACCGACACCACAGAAATACAAAAGATCATTTAAGGCCACTATGTACACCTTTATGGGCACAAACTAGACAACTTACAGGAGATGTGTAAATTCCTGGAAATATACAACCCTCCTAGATTAAACCAGGAAGAAATTGAAATGCTGAACAGACCAATAACAAGCAGCACGACTGAAATGGTAATAAAAAAATTGCCAACAAAAAGAAACCAGATGGTTTCACAGCTGAATTCTATCAGACATTCAAAGAAGAATTGGTACCAATCCTATGGACACTATTCCTCAAGATAGAGAAAGACGGAATTCTCCCTAAATCATTCTATGAAGCCAGTATTGCCCTAATACCAAAACAGGGGAAGGACATAACAAAAAAAGAAAACTACAGACCAATATCTCTGATAAACATAGATGCAATAATCTTCAACAAAATACTAGCTAACTGAATCCAGTGGCATATTAAAAAGATAACCCACCATAATCATGTGGGTTTCATACCAGAGATGCAGGTAATATACAGAAATCAGTAGCACTGCTATACACCAACAGCAACCAAGCTGAAAATCAAATCAAGAACTCAACCCCTTTTACAATAGCTGCCCCTGCACACAAAAAAAATACTTAGTAATATACTTAACAAAGGAGGTGAAAGATCTCTACAAGGAAAACTACAAAACACTACTGAAAGGAATCAGAGATGACACAAACAAATGGAAATACATCCCATGCTCATGGATGGGTAGGATCAATATTGTGAAAATGACCATACTGCCAAAAGCAATCTATAAATTCAATGCAATCCCCATCAGAATACCATGATCATTCTTCACAGAACTAGAAAAAATAATCCTAAAATTCATATAGAACCAAAAAAGAGCCCACATAGCCGAAGCAAGACTAAGCAAAAAGAACAAATCTGGAGGCATCATGTTATCTGACTTCAAACTATACAATAAAGCCATAGTCACCAAAACAGCATGGTATTGGTATAAAAACAGGCACATAGACCAATGGACAGAATAGACAACCCCAAAATAAAGTGAAATACTTATCCAACTGATCTTTTTTTTGAGACAGTCTCACTCTGTCTGTCCAGGCTGGAGTGCAGTGGTGCAAACTCGGTTTACTGCAACCTCCGCCTCCTGGGTGCAAACTATTATCCTGCCTCAGCCTCCCAGGTAGCTGGGATTACAGGCACTTGCCACCACACCTGGCTAATTTTTGTATTTTTTAGTAGAGATGGGGTTTTACTATGTTGGCCAGGCTGGTCATGAACTCTTGACCTCAAGTGATGCCCCTGCCTCAGCCTCCCAAAGTGCTGGGATTACAGGCATGAGCCACGGCGCCTGGCCTCCAACTGATCTTTGACAAAGCAAACAAAAACATAAAGTTGGGAAAGGACACCCTATTCAACAAATGGTGCTGGGATAATTGGCAAGACACATGTAGAAGAATGAAACTGGATTCTCATCTCTCACCTTATATAAAAATAAACTCAAGATGGATTAAAGACTTAAATCTAAGGCCTGAAACCATAAATATTCTAGAAGATAACATCGGAAAAAAAACTCTGGACATTGGTTTAGGCAAAGACTTCATGACCAATAACCCAAAAGCAAATGCAACAAAAACAAAGATAAATAGATGAGACTTAATTAAACTAAAAAGCTTCTGCACAGCAAAAGAAATAATCAGCAGAGTAAACAGACAACCCACAGAGTGGGAGAAAATCTTTACAACCTATATATCTGATAATGGACTAATATCCAGAATCTAAAAGGAACTCAAACAAATCGGCAAGAAAAAAACCGAACAATTCCATCAAAAAGTGGGCTAAGGACGTGAATAGACAATTCCCAAAAGAAGATATGCAAATGGCCAACAAACATAAGAAAAAATGCTCAACGTCACTAATGATCAGGGAAATGCAAATCAAAACCACAATGCGATACCACCTCACTCCTGCGAGAATGGCCACAATCAAAAATTAAAAAATAACACATATTGGCATGGATGCGGTGAACAGGGAACACTTCTACACGGCTGGTGGGAATGTAAACTAGTACAACCACTATGGAAAACAGTGTGGAGACTCCTTAAAGAACTAAAAGTAGATCTACCATTTGATCCAGAAATCCCACTACTGGGTATCTACCCAGATGAAAGAAAGTCATTATATGAAAAAGACACTTGCACACGCATGTTTATGGCAGCACAATTCACAATTGCAAAAATATGGAACCAGCCCAAAATGCCCACGAACCAATGGGTGGATAAAGAAAATGTGATACACATATATGATATCATATGTTAACATATATATAATATAATGTTATCATATATATAACATATCTATAATAGCATACATATGTATATATAATATATATTATATATTACTTATATATTATATATATATAATGCAATACTACTCAGCCATAAAAAGGAATGAAATAATGGCATTCACAGCAACCTGGATGGAATTGGAGACTGTTATTCTGAGTGAAGTAACTCAGGAATGGAAAAGCAAACATGTTATGCTCTCACTTATAAGTGGGAGGTAAGTTACCAGGACACAAAGGAGTAAGAATGATACAATGGACTCTGGGGGACTCGGAGGGGGAAAGTGGGAGGGAGGTGAGGGATAAAAGATTACACATTGCATACAATGTACACTGCTGGGTGCACCAAAATCTCAGAACTCACCACTAAAGAACTTATGCATTTAACCAAACACCACCTGTTCCCCAAAAACCTATTAAAAAAAAAACTCAGTGTCATGAAGAACTAAGATGAGAGGATACTAATGAGAAATAACAAATGTACTGCATAGTTCTTGATTGGATAGAAAAACAGTTATAAAGGACATTTGGAGCAACTGGGAAAATGTGAATATGATCTGTATACTATTGTTGCATTAATGCTAAATTTCTTGGATATGACAATAATATTGTGGCTTTGCAGAAAAATATCCCTGTTCTCAAGAAGTACAGACTAAAGCATTATACTTCAAGATTCAGTATCACAATGTTGCAACTTATTTTCAAAAGGTTTAGCAAAAATAAGAATAGACTTAAATACCAGCTGGGCACAGGGGCTCACGCCTGTAATCCCAGCACTTTGTGAGGCCGAGGCTGGTGGATCACTTGAGGTCAGGAGTTCCATACCAGCCTGACCAACATGGTAAAACCCTGTCTCTACTAAAAATACAAAAATTAACCGAGTGTGGCGGCGCATGCTGTAATCCCAGGTACTCGGGAGGCTGAGGCAGGAGAATCGCTTGAACCTGGAGGTGGAGGTTGCAGTGAGCCGAGATCGTGCCACTGCACTGCAGCCTGGGTTACAGAGCGAGACTCTGTCTCAAAAAATAAATAAATAAAAAAATATATATTTAAATACCTATGTGTGTGTCTTCAGTGAGAGAGAAAAAGCTAATGTAATAAAATACATGTCAATCTTGGTGAACTAGATAGGGCATTTATTTTGCCATGCTTCTGATTTTCCTGTAGTTTTGAAATGTTTCAAAATGAAGAATTGGAAATAAAAAATAAAGTAAGAATAGCATTTCTTAAAAACATTTACCACCCCCTGCAATACTGTACTCATTTATATGATCCACTCACACATCATAGAATCTTAGAATTTGAGAGTCCTTGAAGTTCATCCAGTCCAATATTTATGCAACTATGGGTTGTAACCCAATCCTTGCTCCCGAATAGTGAGTCACTGACTATCATTTTTTGAATGAAATGGAAAGGAATAAAACAAAAACTATCTCATCACTTATTAAGTGATGAGATCTCATCACTTAAATAAGTGATGAGGTCTCATCACTTATTAAGGCAAGTCTGTTTGGGGAAACTTTTGTTTGAATCACATGTATGTATATACATGCATGCGAGTGATGGGTCTCAATGAAAAGTCTATTTTTTACTGTGAGCTACAATCACAAAGGTTTGAAAGATCCAGCTGCCCCAAATCCCTGTACAGTTATCAGTTCATTTCAAGGCTGGTCATTCTGTTCTTTAACAGGGCATTTTTGGACACTTCTTATTGTTGACATTTCTTCAAAAATTAATTGTGTCATCTTTCTTGTTTTTCTTAGTACGGTGGCAGGATAATATGTTGAGATACTAATTTCAGTTTAGTTCTTACATGTCCTTTCCCCTAGTTCAAGGGCCTTTGTACCAAGCAGGACTTAGGGACCAGGAACACTGAGCAGAAAGCAGAAATTATATAAAAACAACCTCCCTTTTCAAGTATTTTTGTTTGTTTTTAAACCCAGGCTCCTTAAGGGAACTGTGCTGAGTTGAGAAAGGTCAACTTCTCTGAATTATTTTTATTTGGCCTACTTTTACATATCTCAGACAAAAGATCCCTTACTTTTAAAATGAGGGATTGAACTAACCCAGGGATTCTTAACTTGGGGTTTAGTGTATCAGTGAACTTGAAAGAGAAAAACATTTCCTTTTTATTTTCAGTAATCTCTAACAAAAGCATGTGTTTTATTTAACTGCAAATACAAGCATTAAACCATAGTCATGCTAGCAGAACCTGTGATTTCTCATTAATAGAAATCAGAAATATTTTTGTATCACATGACAATTGTTGCATATATCTTGAAATATCATTTATACTTATTACCACTTCAAAATTAGACTTTTGATAGATGTTGTTAATTAATAGATTAAATGAAGAAACATATATAATGCTATATCACACATTCATAATATTTACTATTTTGATAGGCATATTTTCAATATAACTGATTTCCTTTGTATTCCTATGTGTGATGTTTTATGTATTCAAAAGCATTATTCTGAGAAGCCAGCCTGCCAAAAGGCTCCTAGGTAAAAAAAAAAAAAAAAAAAAAAAAATGTTTAGAATCCTTGAACTGGATCATCTCCTCTTTTCAATGTCTACATTGGTGTGTACACAGGATTTCTATTAGTCTCTCTGGGAGAATGGCTTGTAACTTAGATAATTATCTTTGTGACAAGATCACACTGACATTTTGATCCTTTCATATTTGATTTGAAGTGAAACTTTGTTGGCAAGCTGAATCATTGAACCTTTAAATTCAACTTTTCAAATAAATCCTTCTATTAAAATTATTCTCTAATGCGTTCACAGCAAAATACAGAAAAAAATAGTACAAGAAGAGCCAGGCACAATGATGTGCACCTGCAGTGCCAGCTACTCAGAAGCATTGCTTGAGCCCAAGAGCTTGAGGCTGTAGTGTGCTGTGTGCCTGTGAATAGCCACTGCATTTCAGCCTGGGCAGCATAATCAGACCCTGTCTGATCCTGAGATAGTCACATAATATCTCTGAACCTCATCTGTAAACACAATTAGATGATCTTTACAATCTGTAAGCTCCCTTTCCAGAGGTAAATTTCTATACTTTTAAAATTTTTTGTCTTTCTGCCGGATGTGTTCTTTGGGATTTGGTTCTTAATGTTGTATCTTTCATTCATTCATTCATATATCAAATATTGACCAGTAGTTGGGACTACAGGCATTCATTCATATATCAAATATTGTTTAGCTATTGAGGAATAGCTAAACAACTAAACCAGGGGATTCTGGGAGGATCTTTCCTTCCCTTTCCTTCCTTCCTTCCTTCCTTCCTTCCTTCCTTCCTTCCTTCCTTCCTTCCCTCCCTCCCTCCCGCCCTCCTTCCTTCCTTCCTTCCTTACTCCTTCCTCTACTGTCATAAGTCCTTCATTCATTCTCCTTTCTCATTCCTTATTCTTTTCTTCTTCCCTCATTTTCTCTTCTCCTTTCTTCTTCTTCTTTTTTCTTTCTTCTTTCTTTTCTTTCTTTCTTCTTTCCTTTCTTTCTTCTTTCTTTCCTTCATTCCTTCCTTCCTTTCCTTCCTTCCTTCCTTCCTTCCTTTTCTTCTTTCTTCTTTTCTTTCTTTCCTTCATCTTTCTTTTTTTCTTTCTTTTTGAGACAGAGTCTCATTCTGTCTCCCAGGCTGGAGTACAGTGGCATGCTCACAGCTCACCTCGGCTTTGATCTCCTGGGCTCAAGTAATCCTCCTGCCTCAGCCTCACCAGTAGCTGGGACTACAGGCATGCACCCTCATGCTTGGCTAATTTTTAAATTTTTTGTAGAGATGGGGTCCCACTATGTTGCCCAGGATGGTCTCAAACTCCTGGGCTTAAGTATCCTTCTGCCTTGGCCTACCAAAGTACTGGGATCACAGGAGTGTGCCACCGTGCCTGGCCTGAGAAGATATTTCACTGAATCATGTTTAAACCGGGTTTTGAAGGCAGAGTAGGAGTCTGTTAAATGAAGACAGGATAAAAGTGTTCCAGGCAGAGAGAACATTGTCTATAAAGACTCATTGTGCCTAGGGCCCACAGTGTACTGAGGGGCTTGATAAGGGTTCAAAGGGGACCAGTCCAGTCTCCTTAGCTTAAAATAAATTGGAGAAAATGGCCAGGTGCGATGGTTCACGCCTGTGATCCCAGCACTTTGGGAGGCTGAGGCGGGCGGATAGCCTGAGCTCAGGAGTTTGAGACCAGCCTGGGCAACATAGCAAAACCCCATCTCTACCAAAAATGCAAAAAATTAGTTGGGCATGGTGGCGTGTGCCTGTGGTCCCAGCTACTAGGGAGGTTGAAGTGGGAAGAGCACTTGAGCCTGGGAAGTCAAGGCTGCAGTAAGTCAAGATGGCGCTGCTGCATTCTAGCCTGGGTGACAGAATGAGACTCCTCCATCTCAAAAAAAGGAAATTGAGAAATTGAAGAAGATGTCTAAACAGGGTAAGTGACATGGTCAAATTTGTTATTTGGAAAAAGAGTCCTGAGAGCAGTATGAGGCATGGGGGAGATTGAAATCAGAGAGATCAGCTAGAAAGAATACTGAAAAAAAGAAGAAAAAGAAATAGAAAAAAAGAGAGGCGATTACTGCAACATTTGAAGTAAGAGATAATGAAGACTTGAATTAAGGCACTGGCGATGAGAATAGAGGAAAAAGAACAGAAGTAGGTGGCTTTATGAGAAATTGTGTGGTGATGAAGGAAGAATCAAGGGTGATTCTAGTTTCTACTGGCAAGTGGGTGAAGGGTGATATTGAAAGGTACAGTCATCAACCTGTATAGAAAATACAGGAAGAAGGAAAGGCTTTGGGGGGAAGAAAGCTAAGCTTTGAAATGTTGAGTTTGAGGAGCCTATTTGATCTCAAGAGAGATATGGACATGATATTCTGGAGAGAATTGCCCAGAGCTATGGAATTATAAACATCACACAAAAGGTAACTGAAGCCATTTCATCAGTTACCCCATCACCGTTAATGGCACCACCATCTCCCCTGTCCCTTGGCAATGCTTCACATTACCAAGCCTGTCAAGTCTTGACTCCTGAGCTTACTATTAAGGCTAACAACAAGTGTTTCCTCTTCACCCCCACCTTCCCAACTGACCTTTGTCACTCCCTAACACATGTATGTATTAGTTAGGGTACAGGCAATGTTGCTGTAGCAAAGGAATCCTAAAGCACAATAGCTTATATAGGATAGAAGTTTATTTCTTTTTTATATTAATATAATAGTCCAGGGTCTGCAAGGCAGCTCTGTCACATGATGACATATAGGAACCTAGGCTGATGGGCAGCTCTGCCATACTCAGGATCCCTCTTGGGGCCCAAGGCATTGTTCCATTCATTGCCACTTCCCAACTAATGGACAGAATATTCAGGGTAAGCAGCTTCATCTTTATGGAGATGAATATACATCACAGCTACACACATCCCATTGGCCCAGACTCAGTCACATGACCACATCTATCCTCATGGAGACTGGAAAATGTAGTATCTTGCTGGGCAGCCATGTGATGAGCTCACATGCAGGTGGGCTCTGTTACCAAAAAGTAGAAAGGCAAAATGGACACAGGGAACAATTAGCAAACTCTGACACTTCCAAACCCTGGGCATCTAATATCCATGCACACAGAATACACTCATCCCTCAAAGTACAATCCATTTCCTGAATACAAAACAGTCTGACACCTCTGTGTAACGTGTAGTCTTTTCTGTTGGGTCTAGATCTACTGTCTCATGATCCAGAGATCTATACAATAATAGAACATTACTTCCCCAACACTACTCAACATTTGGCACATCATATAGAGCAAGAACAGGATAGACACAGAGAAAACTCCTATTTGGGAAAATGAATGGAAAGCACTCATCAGTCACTGGTGCATAGAAGGGATGAAATCATGTTTGGCAAGATGTGCAAAGACTCCCTAGTAGTGAAGGAAGTTCTCCTGTCGGACCTTGGTCCTGCCCTCTGGGAGGAATTCCCTTGTACATGATCCTCCCTGGACTTTGGCCTTGTCTATTGTTTTACATGGTCATACCTGTAGTGGTTGTGTAGAGTACATCTATGTGTTTTGATTTTTGTTTGTTTGTTTGTTTATTGGTTCTACCAGTTACTAAGGAAGTTGTATTAATGTCACTCACAATGACTGGGGGTTTTCTTCGTTCTCTTTGATGTACTTTTAATTTTGATTTTATCAATTTTTATTTATTTTTATCAATTTTTATTTTTTATTTATTTTTATTTATTTATTTAGAAACAGGGTCTCACTGTCACCCAGTCTGGAGTGCCATGCACCATTATAGCTCACTGCAGCCTCTAGCTGCCAGGCTCAAGTGATCCTCCCACCTCAGCCTTCTGAGTAGCTGAGACTAAAGGCACATGCCACTACATCCAGCTATGTAAAAAATTTTTTTGTAGAAACAAGGTTTTGCTATATTGCCCAGGCTGGTCTCAAATTCCTGTACTCAATTGATTCTCATTTCTCTGTTGCCCAAAGTGCTAGGATTACAGGTATGAGCCTCAATTTTTTTTTTCTTTCTTTCTTTTTTCCTTTTCTTTTTTTTTTCTTTTTGAGATGTAGTCTCACTCTGTTGCCCAGGCTGGAGTGCAGTGTCATGATCTCGGCTCACTGCAACCTCCGGCTCCTGCATTCAAGTGATCCTCCTGCTTGAGCCTCCCTAGTAGCTGGGGCTACAGGCATGCGCCACCACTTCCATCTAATTTTTGTATTTTTAGTACAGACAGGGTTTCTCCATGTTGGCCAGGCTGGTCTCAAACTCCTGACCTCAGGTGATCCACCCACCTTAGTCTCCCAAAGTGCTGGGATTACAGGTGTGAGCCACCATGCCCGGCCTCAATTTTTATTTTATATATTTTCAGGCCAGGTTATTAGTTATGCACAAATTTAAAATTGTTCTGTCTTCCTAGTGAATTGAACGTTTCTTAAGAAGTGACTTGCTTTATTTCTAAGAACTCTTTTTGCTTGAAGTCTATTTTGTGTGATATTAATATAGCTATATCAACTTGCTTTTAGTTACCAATTGTGGAGTAAATTATTGTCATTTATTTACTTTCTGCCCTTTTTTATTTTTATGTTTTAAATGTATCTCTTTAAACAACACATAGTAGTACTGCTTGTTTGTCTATTTTCTATTTTATAATCTTTGTTTTCTCACTGGAAAATGTAGTCCATTTATATTCAATGAAATTGTGATATATTTGTGTTAAAATCTTATTATTATGTACTTTTTCTTTTCTTGTCTGGTTTGTGTTTTTTTTTCTTTCTGTCCTTACCCTCTTTTGGATTGATGACTTTTACATTCAATTTTTAAAAATCTCTTTCAGTTTATATATCACATACTCTTCTTTTATTCTTTTGGTGGTTACCCTAGAATTACAGCATGTATGTTTCACTTATAATATCTTTTTTTTTTTTTTTTTGAGATGGAGTCTCATTCTTGTTGCCCAGGCTGGGGTACAGTGGCACAATCTCAGCTCACTGCAACCTCTGCCTCCTGGGTTCAAGCGATTCTCCTGCCTCAGCCTCCTGAGTAGCTGAGATTATAGGTGCCTGCCACCACGCCCAGTTAATTCTTATACTTTTAGTAGAGACGGTGTTTCACCATGTTGGCCAGGCTGGTCTCGAACTCCTGACCTCAGGTGATCTGCCCACCTCGGCCTCCCAAAGTGCTGGGATTACAGGCATGAGCCACCGTGACTGGCCTAAATATCTCATTTTTTTGAGGCAAGGTCTCTTGCTGTCACCGAGGCTACAGTGCAGTGGTACCATCATAGCTCACTGCAGCTTCGACCTCCTGGGCTCAAGCGATTCTCCTGCCTCAGCCTCCTGAGTAGCTGGGACTATAGGCGCCCATCACCAAGATCAGCTAACTTTTTTATTTCTTGTAGAGACAGAGTCCCACTATGTTGCCTATGCTGGTCTCAAACTTCTGAGTTTAAGCAATTCTCCTGCCTTGGCCTCCCAAAGTGCTGGGATTACAAGCATGAGCCACCACACACAGCCAAATATCTAAGTTTAATTGATACCTTTCCTCTCTTTTTGGATAATGTTAGGAATTTAGAACATTTTTATCTCCATTTATTTTTCTCTCAAGACTTTATACTATGATTGTCATGCATTTAAAATAAATTATCTATCTATCTATCTATCTATCTATCTATCTATCTATCTATCGTCATCTATGTATTTCCACAGGGGAATACTAATTGTTTCACGTAGTTAATACTCATTTAGATTTACTCAGCATCTGGAGTCATTCTAAATCCATTTTGTTGTTCATTTTTCCTAGTGGTTCTTGCTCAAGGTTTTCTGTCCCAATTAGTCTTGATTATCTTTGATTGTGTGCTGGGCACTATATCAGAAAAATTATTTGTCAGAATAATTTGAGGCCCAAGTTGATCACCCTAGTCCAAGTTCAAGATGTGAGATTCTCTGAGCAAGCCACTTCCAGTTCATCCTTCCTCCTAACATGTGTGTGCATGTGTATGGGATGAAGACTGGTTTACCATGTGTCCACCCTTGGCAGGTCCTGATCTCTGACTTTTGCATCCCTATTCCCATGAGCTTGCTAAGAAAACAGCTCACCCTCTCAGTTGTCTCTTCAGGATCTGCTAATAATGGGAAGGCAAAAATGGTTCAGAATATCAGGCTCACTTCTGTGTATTTCCATTCTTTTCTGAATCACATCCTAGTAATTTATCACTATTTTGTTAGCTTTTTGATGCTTTTAAGAAGATGTTTAATATATCATGTTCAGCAGGAAAGTTGGTCTGAATGACGTAGTATGTCATTACAGAAATTGGAAGCGGGTTTTTTTTGTTTTTGTTTTTTTGTTTTGCTCCTAGGTTAGTGTTTCTAAAGATGGGACGCATGGACCATTTCCACCAAAATCACGTTATGCTTGTTAAAAATTGAGATTCCATGGTTGCCATCTCAGACTTCAGAACCTATGGCACTAAGACCCAGGAATCTGCCTTTTGATAGGTTCTCAGACTATTCTTATGAAGACTTAAGTTTGAGAAATTTTGCCCCAAAGCTTAACCCTGCACTCTTAGTAATAGGCATTTGGGGAGTATTACTTGATTTAATTCTTATTTACAGGTCAGGGAGGGCAGAGGAAAGCTGAAAACATGCCACATTTGGAATTTGGTCAATGTTTAAATCTCCTATTTCCCCACCATTTGAAAAAACCCTCCTTAAGACAAGATAATCCCACAGAAGAACTCTCAAGAACCAAGCTCCTATCTAGAGCCAGTCTAGTCCTGTCACATTCACCTGTCTCAGAAGTAACATTCATTTTGACTGGACATGGCAGGTACTTCAATATGCCTTTCAGTCACTAATGAAAGGTTTGAGAAATAAGTTACTTAAAGATATCTTGACCCCCAAATCCAACAGCGAATCCAATTACAAACTAGCCTAAAAAAATAGTAAAAGGCGAAAGATTTATACGATTTGAAGAGAAACCAGAGTATTACTATGCAGCCATAAAAAAGGATGAGTTTGTGTCCTTTGTAGGGACATGGATGCAGCTGGAAACCATCATTCTTAGCAAACTATCACAAGAACAGAAAACCAAACACCACATGTTCTCACTCATAGGTGGGAACTGAACAATGAGATCACTTGGACTCGGGAAGGGGAACATCACACACCGGGGCCTATCACGGGGAGGGGGGAGGGATTGCATTGGGAGTTAGACCTGATGTAAATGACGAGTTGATGGGTGCTGACGAGTTGATGGGTGCAGCACACCAACATGGCACAAGTATACATATGTAACAAACCTGCACGTCATGCACATGTACCCTAGAACTTAAAGTATAATAATAATGAAAAAAATAGAGTCTGTGAAACCATATATTTTATGAAATAATGGCAATATAAATAGTATTTTTTACAATATTATTATTTGCCAAAATAAGAAGTTGTTAATACCATGTTGGTCTTCAACATTATTTTTAAATGCTACTGATCCAAGAAATCTGTAGATCTCAGAATGACTGACTTAATAGTTCCTCAAGACACTCCAGATTCTGATATTCCAGAAAGCTCTCAGCCTGCCTGCCAAAGTCTCTGTGAATAGCATGCAAATCTGCATTCCACACTGCCAGGAACATGATTAATTATCTATTCGGATTAGCCAACAGAATCTATGTTCCTGTGTTTCTGTGACATGGTTACTTAAATTTCTTAGTTGTGGTCACGCTTTTGAGTTACAACGCTTTCTCAAATGTGTGTCTCTGCTTTCTTGCAGAAAAAAAAAACACAGCCAAGCAGTCAGCGAACAAAAACTTAGATTTCTCATTTCTGCACCAACATGCAGTGTCTTAGATTTTATTCAGCTTTTAAAGGAAAAGCTTTGTGTGGGTTCTGGTGTTTCCCACAGCTGAATAACCTTAATATGGAAATGTGCTCATGTTACACATCATAGCCTTCAATAGAAAGTTTCAGAGAATTTGAGCCTTTTAATCAGATGATCTTGCTCTCTACTCAGAAAACAAAATTCCATGGGGAACCTGCTATTCAGAGTAGGCTTTGTCCTATTATAATATTTGTTTACTTTTTTGGTCTGTTTCGTTTTTTTAAATTTTTAAATTTAAAATTTCAATTTTTATGCGTACATAATAGGTGTGTATATTTATGGAGTACATGAGATGTTTTGATTTCTCTCTAAGAAGATACTTTTCAGAAACCATCTGAGCAGCAAGCTGTATTACAAATGAGCTGTTATGAGATTTTTAAAAATAGGTTTATTTTGGAAACTACTGTCATTTGGAGAATGGTTTCTATCTCAACTGAACTGAATATGCCTTATCGATGCAATAATGTTTGTCATTTCAGTAACTTAATGGGCTAGCATACATTAATGGACTGTGGTAACCTATGCAACCTGTGACAACTGAAAAATAATTATCACATGCCCCTATGGTTTCATCTAACCAGATTAATCTGCTTTGGTAATGGAATCATTCAGGCCTAGTTAAGTCTATCTAGATTTTGAAAAGGAAAAGGTAATTTTAAAAGGAAAGCGTAATTTAAACATCTTTAAAATATATAGGTTTAGAACAAAATCACATATTTAGGCTTTTAAAGATACCCATTCACTTGTGTCGCTGAAGCAAAACCTGTGCTTGCTTTAAATCCTCATCTTTTATTCCTATAGGTTCTTTAATCCATTCATAACTCTTTCTTCCATCAGCTCTCAGCAGATCAGTTTTGTGTGTGTTAAGGTGGGTGGGATGTAGGCAATGTTTGAGTGTGTTAAGAAAAATTACCTAACACTTGGAAACAAGGAGACAGAATGACTGCTTGTCCTTTCAATTTCCAGACTGAAGCTTTATTAAAAGGCCTCCATTTAAAGGGCCCACCCAAGGATTATTCAGTTCTCTATGAGAATGCACTGTTGCTTGATTAAAGCCCAGGCATGTTAACTTGGAGGTTTTTGTCCAGTAGAGATGCAAATGATTTCTTTGCAGTAGAAGAGGTGACCTCAAAGGTTATGGTTTTATTGCCCTGTTTTGCCTCTAACTTAGCAAGCTTATTTCGGTACACTTTTTCTTTTTAAACGTATCTTTTGAATTCTCCTTTGTGCCAGATTTACCATCCTGCTGGTTCCCTCATTAATGCATAAAACCAGTGAGGTGTTCATTCTGTATTTTCATTAGAGTCATATTTTTGAAAATTTTACTTTGTCTCTGTGAAGAAAAGAGATAAATCTCACAAGACACCCAAGAAAATAGATACCTCAATACTTCAGTTCTTCCAATCTTGCCTCTGAGGAACACCTTTTATAATAATTAAACCAATGCATTTTGATTTTCCCCTTTAAATCCCATTTCCTGCTAGCCTTTTGATAGAGTCATCAAGGTTATTGTCCCAGGAAAGAAAGGACGAACAGGTGCTATCTAGAACAGAGTCCATTCATCAGTTTTGAATTTCAAAGCTGATTTTCTTGACCTCTTTTGAGTAAAACAATATATATAAAACCCAGGCTTTTTGGAGAAAGGGATTTCTAAATCACAAAGCTTCCTTTTCAATACACAGGCCTGTGTTCAGGATAGAAGGGAGGCCTGGTCAGGCTGTAAAGAGCAGAGAGAAAAGCACTCCCCACTCCCTAACCCCTTCCAACTTCCCAGTTTGCAGGGCAGGTCACAAGACACAATTGTTCTGATCGCCTCCTTCTAGGTTGAAGTCCTAGGGTAGCAAGTGTGTTAGCTAGGTTGCTCAGAAGGCAGAGGACGGCAAATGGGGAGGTCTGGATCTTACTTTCCTTTGGGAGGATTAACATCTGCCCTCTGCCATTAAGAGGTCTCGAAAGCTACGCCCCTCCCTCACACACCCGATGCCATCCTGGAGAGGAGTAGAGGAAGGGGTGGAACTCTTACCGGTTGAGCACTTAACTGAGTCATCCCAGTAGGGACTACTTGCCTACAAAGACATTTTAAGTTAGGGATTGAATTGAGGTTAATAAATTGAATTCAATCTTGTTTCCCCTCCCTACTTCTACCTAGAGGGTGGGGGCTTGCAAGGTAAACCAGAGCAGTCAGAGAGAAAGAAGAAAGCTACAATTTTCACTTGATCTTAGCCAAAAGGCCAAGAAGTGATGAAAGCTACACTTTTCTTTGCCCAGCTGAGTATATACCTAGTAAATGTAAAACGCTGTCACCTATGTATGTATTGCATGCTCCTTTATCCTCTTTTTGCCACACAGTCAACAAATGCATTGTTAGTTTTTGATTTCACAAAAAGCATGTCCTGTTTTGCTTGTGGTATCTGGTCTCCATCTGCCACATTAGTGTGCTTTCTACAATGCTTGCATCTAACAAGATAAAGTTGGCCACAGACTAAAGTAGCAGGTGCCAGGAATATGACCACTGTGATTATAAATTTGTTGATGTCTCCTTATAGTTCTTTCAATATTTGCTTACAGTGTTCTGAGCTGGTGAATTAGGTGCCGTTCACCAAACATAATCTGTTCTACCCATGTCCTGGCCTCCTATGATTTGGATAGGGCCATGTGACTCATTGTGGCCACTGTGTAATAAGAGTAACTTTCAGGCTAGGGCAACTTGTTGCTGATGTGTGACTTTCCAGAGCTCTTTTTTGCTCTAGTGTGGCAACTGGCACAGTTTGACATGGTAGCTGATCCACAGACTAAGGTTCTGAGTCACTGTGGCAGTCAGAGCTGCCAGACAACCTGTGCTGGACATGTAGCATGAGTGGGAAATATATCTTTGTTGTTTGGGCTTGTTTGTTACAACAACATAACCTACCCTATCCCATCTGAGACAGGTATTTTAAAGAAGTAAAGTGACTGAACCAAGACATTTCTCCTAAAGAAGACACCAGATGGTGCTTTCTTCTAAAAGTAAAGACCATTAGGAAAATACAGGATACAAAATGTAATAAGAAAAGATCCATAGTTCTATTCTGTAGGCATTGCTAACATTTGATGTATTTCTTTTTTTATGCAGATCGTTCATGCTTACTATAGAAATATGGAAAAATACATACAAGCAAACTGAAAAAAAAATCTCCTTATACTTTTACCACTCAAAGACAACCAACTATTTTTGCGGAGAATATTCTTTTGGACTTATAGTTACATACTAACATACACATTCTTACCTCTTCCTACTCTTTTAAGGGATTTTTAATGTGTCTACCCTTTTAAACCTGAATTTTCACTTAATATATTAGGAACATGTTGTCTTCTTAAGAAACGTGTTTCAACATCATTGTATTGGCTGCTCATCTTTCCACTGTATTGTTGTACCGTAATTGATTTTTACGAATCTCTTATTATTTGAGTTGTTGGACATTTGAGTTGTTTCCACTTTTTTACTAAAAAAAAAATTAAAATTGTTTCTACTTTTTCGCATGGTGATTAATTTCCCTGTAACAGGCTTGGCGTGGTGGCTCACCCCTGTAATCCCAGAACTTTGAAAGACCGAGGAGGATCACTTGAGCCCAGGAGTTCAAGGCCAGCCTGGGCAACATAGGGAGAACCCCCATCTCTATTTAAAGAAAAAAAAAAAAAAGCCAGGCATGGTGGCACATGCCTATGGTCCCAGCTACTCAGGAGATGGAGACAGGAGGATCACTTGAACACAGGAGTTCAAGGCCAGCCTGGGCAACATATGGAGACCCCATTTCTATGAAAAATACAAAAAATTAGCCAGGCATGGTGGTGCCTGCCTGTGGTCCCAGCTACTTGGGAGGCTGAGGCAGGAGGATTGCTTGAGACTGGGAGGTCGAGGCTGCAGTGAGCTGTGATCATGCCACTGCACTCTAGCTTGGGTGACAGAGTGAGATCCTGTCTCAGGAAAAAAAAAAAAAAAAAATCCCTGTAGCCAATCATTTCCCCAGGATTAAGGATCTTAGATGTGGAATTTCTGGGTAAACAGCTTTGATTACACCAATTTATAGGATTTTGCTTGATTTCTTATGATATTATAATCATGTAGTGAGTATAGTTTCATATCCTGTTTTATCTTTTAATAAAGATATTTCCCCATGTTATCACACATGTTCTATAAAAATAATTTTTACTATGTTTATGTAGACATAAAGCTGAGTTAAGTTAGTGAATTTAATGTATCAATTTGACTGTTTTGGTTCTTGGACAGTTAGGTAGTTTACAGTTATTCACTGTGGTAAATCACACTTTTAGGAACATCTCTTTGTAAAAAGCCTAGTATATATTTAGGAGTATTACTTTAGAACTGTAGAATAAATTTCCAGAAAAAGAATTACTGCCTCAAAGGGCATGGACTCTTTTTACTTTTTTTTTTCTTTTTTTTAAGAGATGGGATCTTGCTCTGTCACCCAGGCTGGAGTGCAGTGGCACAATCATGGCTCACTGCAGCCTCCATCTCCTGGGCTCAAGCAATCCTCCTGCCTCAGGCTTCCAAGTAGCTGGGATTATAGGCATTGGGCATGAACCTTTTTGAGGTTGATGAGTGTTGATAAATTGCTTTCCAAACTAGTTTTATCAATCTACATTGTAATGTGTCATGTCTTATCATGACAAATTAGAGGCTAGATATTAAAACATTCTGATGGATTCCAGAACAATCCTCCACAGGGATCTTTAAAAGGAAAAAAAAAAAAATTCCCTTCTCTGTGTTCCAGGTCAGCTTTTCAAAGATAGAAAAGACATTTAAAATACCAGGAAGGGTAATGTGAACTTAGTGTTCTTTATCATCTGTTTTATATCAGATCTTAGATTTGGATGGTGACTTTATTTCCAAGTGAAATGTTTTCACATTATCTCTACAAGCAAAGCAGGCATCTCAGGGAGATACTGAGGCACAATGAAAGTTTCTCTAAGTGACTTTCCAATAGCCATATAATTTATACTGAACTCACATCTATGGTCCACGTCTTGGGGAAGACTCTTGGCAATGTTAGTGAGGTTCAGGTTCACTTCAAGACATACTAGATATAAAACAATTTATTTATTTATTTATTTTTGAGATGGAGTTTCACTCTTGTCACCCAGGCTGGAGTGCAATGGCGTGATCTCGGCTCACCGCAACCTCTGCCTCCTGGGTTCAAGCGATTCTCTTGCCTCAGCCTCCCGAGTAGCTGGGATAACAGGCGCCTGCCACCGCATCCAGCTAATTTTTGTATTTTTAGTAGAGACAGGTTTTCACCATGTTAGGCAGGCTGGTCTCCAACTCCTGACCTCAGGTGATCCGCCTGCCTTGGCCTCCCAAAGTGCTGGTATTACAGGTATAAGCCCCTGCGCCCAGCCATAAAACGATTTTTTTTTAAGAAAAGGAACAGCAGAAAGGAAGGCTCATGTAAGTCTTGTCTTTGTGTGAAAGAAAATATAACATCAAAAGAAGGAATTCCTCATAGAAAACAAATGATACCCACAAACTAGACTTCAAACTAACATTTTGCGGTTTCTAAGAATCAAGGCTTCTCCTGACTTCAGTTGTTGAGATGACTGTAAAATGATAGCAATCTATTCTTTCCTCTGTAGGAATTCTAATGAACAAAGAACCAGTTTGTGTTGTATTTTAGACGTCAAGGTGCTTGGTGTAGAACAGGGTTTCTCAACCCTGGCACTATTGACATTTTGGGCTGGAGCATTCTTTGCTGTGGGGATTGTCCTGTGCACTGTGGGATGTGTGGCAGCATCCTTGTCCTCTACCAAGGATGCCAGTGGCACCATGCCCCCATGTTGTGACAACCAAAAATGTCTCCAGACACTGCCAGGTGTCCTCTGGGATGGTATATTTAATTCTATTATATAAGCCCTGACTATGTCCAGATGAATGACAGCTAGAAAGGATGATGAGCTTGGACACTGATGTCCTTTAACAGATATTTTCATATTAATTTCACTTCTTTTTTTAGCTTGACCTGATATATTTTGAGAAAAGTGGATGTCTCATCTCAGCAACTAAAAGAAAAAATAAAATGGACATCAATTGATAAGTATTCCAAATCTGTAAATCGAATGTGTGAGCTCCATATAAATTATAGGAATCTAAAATTTTAATGAAGATAGTGTTCTAGCAAAATAGCAGGTAGAAAAATGAATTCACTCATGTAATCACCTGTGAATAACAAAATTTTATCAGCAAGTGGCTTTTTCTATTTATCAGGTAAAATATAAGGTCAGATGTCTGGGTTTTCTAAGGCATCACAGAAACTATTTCAAAGCTACTTTGTGAATTCTTTCCATCTGAAAAATTTACATGACATTTCAAATAGGACAACTCAAAAGTCCCATCACAATCAGAATAAAGGACATATTTGAATTGAAATCCTTAAGAAAAACTTTGACTAAGATCAGCAGTCTTGTCTTTGCTCTTAAAATTTAAAGTAAATGTTTCTAGATTGTATTCTAATAATTGTGCCAAAACACTTAGCCAAAAAGATTTTTTACAATGTATATTTTCATATATATTGCAGGATGTTTTTCCTAGTACATTATGAACTAATCTTTCTGACCCTGTGATACCTGACATTTACCAGGGCAACCCGCAGGTGTTTAAACTGGCAAACTCCCTTTATATCATCATTACAAGGATTTTCTCATATGCTTATGCTTAGGAACATGCCCTACTAATATCTGAGAGAAAGTTAGTCAATATTTGGTGTAAAATAGGTTCCTCCTGGACTGTATTTAAAATTGCATTGAATAAGTTAAGAAGCTTTCAGTTGTGAATAACAATATCCAGCTAAAAGTGTTACACCTGGCCAGGCACAATGGCTCACGCCTATAATCCCAGGAGTTTGGGAGGGTAAGGCAGGAGGATCACTTGAGCCCAGGAGTTTGAGACCAGTCTGGGCAACATAGCAAGACCCTGTCTCTCTTAAAAAAAAAAAAATAGCTAGGCATGGTGACACATGTCTGTGGTTCCAGCTCCTCAGGAGGCTGACATGGGAGGATCACTTCAAGCCCGGGAGTTTGACGCTGCAGTGAGCCGTGATCATGCCATTGCACTGTAGCCTGGGCAACACAGTGAGACTCTGTTTCAAAAAAAGTCGCATATCTAACAGGAAGTTGTATCATTTTACCTAATAAGATGTTTAGAAAGTGTGATGGTTAATACTGAGTGTCAACTTGATTGAATTGAAGGATGCCAAGTATTGATCCTGAGTGTGTCTATGAGGGTGTTGCCAAAGGAGATTAACATTTGAGTCAGTGGACTGGGAAAGGCAGACCCACCCTTAATCTGGGTGGGCACCATCTAATCAGCTGCCAGCATGGGTAGAATAGAAAGCAGGCAGAAAAATGTGAAAAGACTAGACTTGCCTAGCCTCCCAGCCTACATCCTTCTCCTGTGTTGGATGCTTCCTGCCCTCAAACATTGGACTCCAAGTTCTTCAGTTTTGGGACTCAGACTGGCTCTCCTTGCTCCTCAGATTGCAGACTGCCTATTATGGGACCTCTTGACTGTGTGAGTTAATACTTAATAAACTCTCATATATGTGTGTGTATATATCTATCTATATCTATATATCTATATCTATATCTATATCTATATCTATATCTATATCTATCTATCCTATTAGTTCTCTCCCTCTAGAGAACCCTGACTAATACAGAAGGTGATGGTCCCAAGCTAAACAGTGTCATCATCAGTGATCCAGGTTCTTTCCATCCCTGTTTGTTGACATCCTCAGCACGTTTGCTTTGTCCACCGCTTAATGGCTGCAGTATAGCTTCCATAGCTCCCATGAAATGAAATGTCTATGAAATGTCAGGAAGGAAGAGGTGGAGAAAAAAAGCTCTCCTTGAATATCTCTTGTTTTCATTACCGTGAAAAATCTTTCTAAAAGCCTTTTGGAAGAGTGTAGCTGAAAGGTTAATTTGACCAGATGGGTCATGGTGGCCAGTCCTATATGCAAAGGAGGCTGAAAGAGAGTGTCTGGCATTTTTAGCCCTTCTTATGGGAAGCAGGCTCTGCCAGAAGGAAGGAGAGAGAGAAATGGCTTTTGGGTAGGCAATCAAAAGTGTGTGCAAAATCATATTTTTGGAGAATGTTCTTTAGTCTAAAATCAGTAATATTACAATAGTTCTACAAGCATTCTAAATAGCTACCACTTCTCTATATTTTCTGGTTTTTTTTTTTTTTTTCTGACAGTTTTTTGAGACAGAATCCTCCTCCCTCACTCAGGCTGGAGTATATTGGTGTGATTCTAGCTCACTGCAGTATCGAACTCCAGGGCTCAGGCAATACTGCCTCAGCCTCCTGAGTAGCTGGGACTACAGATGCATGTCACCATGCTTCGCTAATTAAAAAAAAATTTGTAGAGGCAGAGTTTTGCTATGTTGCCCAGACTGGTCTTGAACTCTTGGCCTCAAGCTATCCTCCCAAAGTGCTGAGAGCGTGCCCAGCCTATATTTCCTGTTTTGATTTGAAAATTAAAAATGAAACTTAAGAAATACAATCAAGTATGGGAAATATATACTATGTAAAACAATTGTAAGTATGTTAGGGCTTAAGTAAGTTGCTAGGATAAAAGCCAACTTGATTTCCCCCTTAGTAAGGGAGATTCTTTGAGATCCTGTGTGTAGTGTTATCTCCACAGACCTTGTGTATTCAAAAAGATGTGCTAATGGTGTTTATGTGCTAATGGGAAATAATTTAGTTACAGGCTGCCTCCAGTTATTTCTTGTTTTTTATTTTTTTTTCCTTTTTGTAGAGAATGGGGTCTTGCTACATTGCCCAGGCAGGTCTCGAACTCCTGGGCTCAAGCTATCCTCCTGCCTCTGCCTCCCAAAGAGCTGGGATTACAGGCATGAGCCACTGCATGCCGCCTGCCTCCTGTTATTTTATTTGGAATCTGTTTCATACCAGTACTCTCCAAAATGTGCTAGATGTCCTTACTCACAGTTAGTTAGGTTGAATCCCTCAAGGTCCGTCTCTTATGGGTGCCCTTAATTGCAGTAGACTTAGGCTGGTTGAAGCATAGCCGTTTTTCTTGGAAATGGGTGGCTTCTGCATTTTGGACACACTCTTTGAACATTCTGCTTCAAGAATGGGACTGGTGTCATGTGGTCCAGCAGCAACTCCTGCAAGACAAAGAGATGCAGGCCTTTGAGTTTCCTGGGGTGGCCCCTGACATGGCCATATTCCCCTCTGGGCTCTGAGGCCAGATTTGCCCTTGAAGCTCTATTGCTTCATAGAGGCAAAGGCACGGGCGTGCTAGGGAGAAGGGACCTGAAAGCTTCACCTCGAAAGTCACCAGTGGGCAGCACAGCTAAAACCTGGATCCCACATATTTCTTGTTCCATTTCTCCTGTTTTTATCCTTTAATGTTTACAGGGATTAGACAACAACCAAACCACAAGACAAGGCAAATGCATTTCCAATGCACTCAGATGACACCAAAGATTGATGATTCCTCTCCTACAAAGTTCAGTCTTGACAGACCTCTTTTCTTTTTCTCAGAGGAGGAAAAAAAAGCCATGACCAAACTCTCTCTCACTTCATATGACTAAAAGATGATATTTTTTCCTCTTTGAAGAATACTGCATATATGTTTTTACACTGGGCAGGGAGCTAATTCTACTTGACTAAAGTTCACCTGCCTGCCATACTTCCAACCTGGGGAATCTTCTTAATTTGTCTGGCTCCCTTTTCAATAGCAGAGAGAACAATTATGCTTGTCCAGCTCCTTGTCTCCAATAGCTGAGAGCAGTGATAAACTGGAGTACACAAATATAGGAGGGGAATCGTTTTCTACTTTAAAGTGGCCTGTATCTATCCATTCAAGAGATCTCATTGGGCACTGTTATGAACGAGGCACTGTGAGGGTGGCAATACCAAGAGAAAACATGGGATTTCAGTCCCCAAGGAGTTTATAAACCAGGAAAGGAAAAAAGGACACATGAAGTTGTACATGAGGGCCATGAGCACAAGTGTTTATAAAACTTAAGACACATGCTACAACATAAATGAACCCTGAGGACATCATGCTAAGTGAAATAAGCCAATCACAAAAGGACAAATACTGTATGATTCCCTTTTTGTATAATTACCTTTTAGTTTTAAATTTTTATTTTATTTATTTATTTTTTAAGATGGAGTTTTGCTCTTGTTGCCCAGGCTGGAGTGCTGTAGCCTGATTTCGGCTCACTTCAACCTGGACCTCCTAGATTTAGGCGATTATCCTGCCTCATCCTCCCGAATAGCTGGGACTACAGGCTCCCACCACCACGCCCAGATAATTTTTTTTTTTTTGTATTTTTAATAGAGATGGGGTTTCACAATGTTGGTCAAACATCTGACCTCAGGTGATCCACCCACCTCAGCCTCCCAAAGTGCTGGGATTATAGGCGTGAGCCACCGCACCTGGCCTGTTTTATTTTATCTTGAGGCAGGGTCTTGCTCTGTCGCCCAGAATGGAGTGCAGTGGCGCCATCACAGCTCACTGCAGCCTCGACCTCCTGGGCTCAAACGATGCTCCTGCCTTAGCCTCCCAAGTAGCTGGGACTACAGGTATGCACCACCACTCCCAGCTAATTTTTAATATTTTTTATAGACAACAGGTCTCACTGTGTTGCCCAGCCTGGTCTCAAACTCCTGAGCTCAAGCAATCCTCCTGCCTTGGCCTCCCAGAATGCTGCGATTACAGGTGTGAGCCACCACGCCTGGCCTGATTCCACTTATATCTACAGCAGTCAAATTCACAGAGACAGAAAGTAGAATGGTGGTTACTAGGGGCTAGGGGAGAAGGGAGGAGTGGGGAGCTGGTGTTGAAATGGTACAGAATTTCAGTTTTTGCAAGATGAAAAAGTTCTAGTGATGGATAGTGGGAATGGTTGCATAACAATGTGAATGTACTTAATACCACTAAACAGTACATTTTAAAATTGTTAATATAGTACATTTTATGTTACGTATATTCTTACCACACTTAAAACACTTGAGAAGGAGAAATATCAAATTGTGGTATAACATAAAGGAAACAACTTGGGGCTAAAATAACCTGAGTTTTCATTCTGTTATTTCTATTGACTGACTGTGTGATTTTAGCCAAATCTTTTAACTTCATTAAATGTCCTTATCTGTGATGCAGAGAAAATGATAACCTAACTTGTAAGGTTATTGGGATAATTCAATGAGGTAATGTATGAGAAAGCCATTTAGCTAAACGTATGGTATGATAAAAAATAAGTTTTTATCATGGGTGTGATGAGGGAAGACTTCATAAAGGAAACAGGACTTGAACTGGTCTTAGAAGGGTAGGCAATAACATTTATTGAGGGCCTACTGTATCCTCATCTCAGTTCATGTAGCAAATGTTTGAAGATACTATCCTCATTTTACAGATATACAAATTAAGATACAGAGATTTTGCACAAACCCAAAAGGCAGCTCTGTCTTTCAAATTCATCATCCTTTTCACTCATAGGAAGTTGCGAGTAAAAAAGTGTTGAAAGTGGAAACAGAGTAAGCAAAAAAAAAAAAAAAAAGCAGAGGTGATAAGTAAGTGCAGAACCTTGTTCTTTTAAAAATAACTTTATTTTGAAATAATTTCAAAAACAAGTTTCAAGAAGAGTACAAAAAACTCCCTCAAATCCTTCACCCAGATTCAACAATTGTTAATGTTTTGCTACATTTGCTCTATTATCTCATTCTCTTAGAACCATTTGGAAGTAAGCTTCAAACACCACGCCCTTTTATTCTGTCAGAGAGGAAAAACTGTTCCTCTGCCCTCTTTGGTTCTTTTCTTGGAGCACTGTAAATTAAACTGATAAAAGACAGATTCACAAGAAAAAGCAACATTTAATTATGTTGGTTGGCATGGAAATTCACAAGGAAATGTGACTCAAGGAGGTGGTTAGAATTTGGGGCTTATATACTGTATTAGTCCATTCTCATGCTGCTAATAAAGACATACCTGAGACTGGGTAATTTATAAAGGAAAGAGGTTTAATGGACAGACTGGGTAATTTATAAAGGAAGGAGGTTTAATGAATTCACAGTTCCACATGGCTGGGGAAGGCCTCACAATCATGACAGAATGCGAAGGAAGAGCAAAGACATGTCTTACATGGTGGCAGGCAAGAGAGCATGTACAGGAGAAGCCCCCTTTATAAAACCGTCAGATCTCATGAGACTTATTCACTATCACGAGACTAGCATGAGAAAGACCCACCCCCATGATTCAATTACCTCCCCCTGGGTCCCTCCCATGACACATGGGAATTATGGGAGCTACAATTCAAGATGAGATTTTGGTGAGGACACAGCTAAACCATATCACATACCATCTTAATTGGGGATGGGGAGGGTCAGAGGACACTTCTGGGAGAACTAATAACTTCTTAGAAGGGGTTTGGGGAAGGGCACTTATGGAAAAAAATGATTTTTTTTGAAAGATAAATGAACCCTTAGGAGAATAGATGGGAGATATGAGTTTGGTGACAATGTCTGTTTGGGTGTGGTGCCAACTTCTCATCTCCATCTATGTTGCTCTCAAGGAGATTTATGGCAATTGAGGGTTTTGTTTTGTTTTGGTTTTGGGTAGATTCTGCTTTTAGACAGATAAAGAGATTTCAGGAACTTGGCTGGGCGCGTTCACACCTGTAATCCCAGAACTTTGGGAGGACGAGGCGGGTAGATCGCTTGAGGCCAGGAGTTTGAGACCAGCCTGGCCAAAATGGTGAAACCCCGGCTCTAGTAAAAATACAGAAATGAGCTGGGCATGGTGGAGTGCACCTGTAATCCCAGCTACTCAGGAGGCTGAGGCAGGAGAATCACTTGAACCCGGGAAGTGAAGGTTGTAGTGAGCCAAGATCATGCCATTGCACTCCAGCCTGGGTTACAGAGCGAGACTCTGTCTCAAAAAAAAAAAAAAAAAAAAAAAAAAAAAGGCCATCCCAATTAAGATGGTATATGATATGGTTTAGCTGTGTCCCCATCCAAATCTTATTTCTCCTTCAGCCAAAAATAATTTTTAATGAAACAATGACTTATTCTAAATCCCTTCAACTCTTATACTTCAGCCTGTGTTGCCTGAGAAGTTAAGCACAGAGCATTCTCTAAATCAGGACATTCAATGCTATTAGCCCAGAGCTGAGCACCCTGTGCCTATTCCTCAAGTACCTCTTTGCTGGTATTTTAATCTAGAAATGGGGTTGGCTAAGCTTCTTGCAGCTATGCGAGGAATCTGTCTTACTCAGCAAAGATTTCTAAGGTGTCTATTCAAATATTTCTAAGGTGCAAAATAGTGTTCTAGACACGACTCAAGTGATGTTTGATGGAGAGCCACATGAGGTTCTCTATCAAAACCACAGACAACTATGCTTGCATCCATTTTTCCTCCTCTTAGAAAGCATCCTTCTTAATGAAGGCTCTATTGTGCCCTGGTTCTCATCTCTTCCTTCAATTATTTTATCTTGGGTCCTTTCCATTAGCACCAAAAACATGCACACGATTCTCCTATTGCTAAAACAATGATCACAAATTTCTCCTACATCCTTCACTAGGTCCCACAGTTTTTCTCTCCTCCCCTTCCAAATTGAACTTCTCGATGGCATTTTCTGTATTTGCAGTCTCTACCCGCACACACCCCATCCACTCCACCATCCACTCCAACTTGGCTCAACTTCTCCTGCCACACTAGAGTTGCTCTCATAAGATCATTTATGAACTCTTCTACTATAGGGGTCCCCAACCCCCAGGCCACAGACTGGTACGGGTCTATGGCCTGTTAGGAACTGGGTTGCACAGCAGGAGGTGAGTGACAGGTGAGCCAGAGAAGCCTCATCTGTGTTTACAGCTGCTTCTCACTGCTTGCATTACCACCTGAGCTCTGCCTGCTATCAGGTCAGTGGCAGCATTAGATTCTCATAGGAGTAAGAACACTATTGTGAACTGTGCATGCAAGGGGCCTAGGTTATACGCTCCTTATGAACATCTAATGCCTGATTATCTGTCATTGTCTCCCACCACCCCTGGATGGGGGGCCGTCTAGTTGCAGGAAAACAAGCTCAGGACTCCCACTGATTCTACATTATGGTGAGTTGTATAATTATTTCATTATATATTATAATGCCATAATAATAGAAATAAAGTGCACAATAAATGCAATGCGCTTGAATTCATCCTGAAACCATCCCCAACCTCTGGTCCATGGAAAAATTGTCTTCCACGAAACCAGTCCCTGGTGCCAAAAAGGTTGGGGACTGCTGTTCTACTAGAACCCATGGATATTTTTCAGTCCTCATTCTACATCATTTATCTTTCAGCAACATCTCATATTATGGACATCCCCCTCTTCTTGACACATTCTCTTCCTTTTCTCTAATACCAAACTCTTACGGTTTTCCTTCTAATTTTCTGAAGCTCCTTTGTTTCCTCTTCCTGCACTTTTTTCTTTTTTTAACTTAAATGCCGGTGTTTCTGAGATCTTTATCCTAGGACACCTTCCCTTTCCATTTTTCCCTATTTTTGCTGGACAATATGCACTTCCATGGGTTCAATTATTATTTGGGGTGCATCAGCTCGCAGATGGCATCTCCAACTAATTTCCCCTAAGTTCCAGATCTGTACATACAACTGCCTACTTACCATCTCCACTTGGAAGTCTCTCAGGTATTCAAACTCAAGAGTTCCAAATTGAGGCTGGCCTGGTGGCTCACACCTGTAATGCCAGCACTTTGGGAGACCGAGGTGGGCGGATCACCTGAGGTCAGGAGTTCAAGACCAGCCTGGCCAACATGGTGAAACCTTGTCTCTACTGAAAATACAAAACTTGGCTGGGTGTGGTGGCACGTGCCTGTAATCCCAGCTACTTGGGAGGCTGAGGCAGGAGAATCACTTGAACCCGGGAGGTGGAGGTTGCAGTGAGCCAAGATAGAGCCACTGCACTCCAGCCTGGGTGACAGAATGAGACTCCATCTCAAAAAAAAAAAAAAAGTTCCAAATTGAACTGCTCCTTTTCTTGTGTTCCCTAGCTCTGTCAATGGTATTTCCATCATTTCATTGCCTTCTTGACTCCTTGAACCCAATACACACCTAACCATTAAATACAGTGTAGTTTACAGTCTACTTTTGGTTTGTTCTCTTCTTCCTTCTGATCTCTACTGCCGCCACTGTATTTGCCATCACTGTCATCTCTTGTTGAAGATTACTGAAATAGTCTTTTTTTTTTTTTTTTTGAGATGGAGTTTCACTCTTGTCACCCAGGCTGGAGTGAAATGGCATGAATCACTGCAACCTCCACCTCCCAGGTTCAAGTGATTCTCCTGCCTCAGCCTCCTAAATAGCTGGGATTATAGGTGCCTGCCGCCACACCCAGCTAGTTTTCATATTTTTAGTAGAGACAGGGTTTCACCATGTTGGCTAGGCTGCTCTCGAACTCCTGACCTCAAGTGATCCACCCACCTCGGCCTCCCAAAGTGCTGGGATTACAGGCATGAGCCACCACACCAAGCTGTGAAATAGTCTTCTAACCAATTTCTTTGCTGCCAGACTTGCTATTCTCCCATCCATGCTTTACCTTTAGCTGAGATGATCCATTCAAAAGGCAAATCTTGCTTGAAATTTTCAATGACTTCCTATTTGCAATGAGGCTAAAGTGCATACTCTTTTTAACATATTTCTAAGACTTGGGCCCTGCTAACCTTCGTAGCTTAATCTTTTGCCACTATGTGCTTGTAACACTTAGTAGTTCTCAACATGTATCCATTGGTTTGAAAACAAATGGGATTTTTTTCTTACAAAATACAAAAGAGAAAAATTGTATTATTTACTGCTGTATCCCCAGAGCCTAGAACAGTGCCTGGCACATAATAAGTGTGTAATAGACATTTGTTAAATGAATGAAAGACTTTATGTATTGGTTCCAGTGATTAAAGAATAGGGATGAATATGAAAAATGGAACTTTTAAAAACCAATAGCCATCTCTTAGTGCATCATATTTGTAAGAGTCATATTCTAATGTATGACAAGCTTAAAAACCTGCTACAGTGAGCTCAGAAGAAAAACATTTCAAATAGGAAAAAAGCACAGCTAACCAACTTCTTTTAAACTCATCATTTATTATAAATAGAAAAAACAGTTTAAATCTTATAATAAAATACACATTCATAGTATCTACATTACCCCTAATTTTCATGATTAAATTATGACAATAAAAATTAATGCATGTATTTGAACAAATAATCAAGAAATGCAATGTTCCATGCTTAATCGTTATATAACTAAAACAGATGAAGATAAAATACTTACATTAAAATCAGGGTATCTGTTCCAAAGACAGATTTCCTTTTTAACCTTTAAAAATGAATAGTAAATGATTCAGTGATAGATAGAAGAGTTAAAGCTTGAAAATCTATGAAGCAAAAAATATTTTAATTAAGAAGGTGGTGAAAACAGTACCTTTAGATAAGGACATATGTTAAGGGTGATCTCCAGATTGCTAGTCTTACATTGTTTAGGAATGAGAAACACTATTTCCATAAAAAATAAATCCACCTAAAGGAAAAAAAATGATTTAAGTACTCTATTCTAATGAAACACATGAGATATATACTCATTTCATTGTATTACTGAATTGTAAAAGTAAATTAATAAATAGTTGTCTCTCATATGAAGACTAGCCATCTCTTTTGGCTGGCTGGCCAATCATTTGAGGAAAACAAAACATAAGGTTATATCCCTACTTTGCACCCACATGAAAACATATTCCACATGGGTTAAATAGTTAAATATTTTAAAAAATTAGATCACAAAATTATTACAAGAAAATGTGAATATTTATAAAATCTTGGAGTGGGGGAGACTTTCAAAACATATCACCAAAAGTAGTAAACAAAACAAAGATTGACAGACCATAATATATTGAAAACAAAAATGAGCATTATACTTAAATGAAGTTTTAACATATTTACATGTAACAAATCGAACGGTACAGCTGAGCTTACGAGGAAAAGCAGTAAAAAGATAATCCCTCACATGAAAAATGGGCAAAGGTTGTGCATTAAAAAAAAGAAGACAATGGCCAACAAACACATTTTAAAATATTCAACTTTTTTAAGAAAATCAAAAAATACAAATTAAAACAAGATGCCATCTTCGGATACCCAATTAACAGAAAAAAATTAAATGTAGACTATATATATAACTGTTCATGCTTCAAGAAAGTCATCTTTAGGATTTTCCTGAGAGTTTCTAGAACTGTCTAAAGAGTCATAGAATGCAAAAAAATTTAGTTGTAAGGATATTCCTAACGGTTTTATTTATAATATTGCAAAATTAGAAATAATAGGGGTTGATTAAATTATAGCATATTTAACACTGCAATATTATATGGCCACTGAAATAACATTAGAATATTAATAACATAAAAGTGTTTGTAATATATTGTCAAGTTTAAACACTGGCTTACCAGTTTATGCATAATACAACCCTGTGTGTTTTCAATAAATCACAATTTATTTTCATTAACCTGTTCTCTGTGATTAAAGTGTATTTCTTTTCTGATAAGAAAGAAATTATTTTTCTATAAAGGCCAAAAAATTACATTTCTACCTCCTTCTGTTCTAACTTCTTTTTCCTAGGCATTTCCTTGACAGAAAAGGGGTACTCTAAACTGGAGAAGGGAATGTGTTGTAAATTACAAAGTGCTACCTCCCATTATAGATTTCTGGTAATACATAAAGGCTAGAAAAAAAGTAGAAGCCATTAAAAGATGGAAACAAAGAAGTTCAAAGGTAAGAAAAGACTGCTAGGAATAAAGTATGAAAGCCAAGGAACTGTAAGGTATGGTCAAATATGTTTGTAAGTCCTTTGTAAAAATGTGATTCCTGAACAATGAAAAGGAATAAGAAGGTGACAACCACTGAAGGGAAATAATGGGCAAAGGATATGGATAAGGAATCTACCAAAGCATACACATTTTAACAAAGAAGTTTAAGCTGGGCATGCCTATAATCCCAGTACTTTGGGAGGCCAAGGCAGGAGGATCACTTGAGCTCAGGAGTTTGAGACCAGTCTGAGCAACATAGCGAGGTCTCCAGAAAAAAAAAAAAAAAAATTTATATATATATTAATTAGCTGGGCATGGTGGCACATGCATGTGGTCCCAGCTACTCAGGAGGCTGAGGTGGGAGGATTGCTTGAGCTCAGGAGGTCAAGGCTGCATTTAGCTGTGATCGTGCCACTGCACTCCAGCCTGGTTGATAGAGCAAGATCCTGTCTCGAAAAAAATTAAAAACTTTAGCCTCTTTTCTAACAATAACAACAAAATGCAAATTAAAATGAACATGTAAAAAAAAGATTATTTTGAAATATAAGATCCTAGACTATGCACAGAGTAGAAAGCTTTTTATTGTCTGATTTGGTGGTTTCAAAGGCCATCCTATTGTCAATTCTCTCCTATATTGGTTTCTCATAGTGCTTCCTTCTGAGTTAACATGCTGTTTTCATAAGACCAGATGTAAATGCTAGCCTATGTTACTATCAGCAAACACACTCGTGAACACAGGTTATTTTGACTAGTTACAGGAAGCAAAATCCCTAGCCGTTTGCTTAAATACTGCGATTGTTGGTCCATTTTGATTGGGGGAAGAAATGCTTAAAAGATCCGAGGCCTGGAAGAAACTCTGGACAATCAGAACCAGCTTGAAGGCACTGGAAGCCTAGAAGGCATATCAAAAGGAGGCAATATCTAACACCAGTACAGACTGAGATCTCAGTGCAAATTAAGTCCTAATCCTTCCTGCATTCTGAAAAGAAGTCGTTAAGTTCATAATACCAGTAATGACATGAGCATCCCAGGCACCATATTAACCACTTTATGTAAGCTGTTTTATATAATAGTCTTAAAAAGGAAAATACTATGATGTTTATTTTAAGGATAGTTAAGTCTATATAGAAAAATAAACCTTGATTCCCTACTTCATATCATATGTTCCAGAAATTAAAGATCTCATCATGAAAGTACAACTTTAAAGCAAGTAGAAGAAAATGTAAGAGAATACTGTTGTGACCCTGGGACAGGACTTTTTCAACAAGACCTACAAAACACAAACAATTACTCAAGAGATTAATGGATCTTACTATATTAAACTAAAGATCATTGTTCAACAAACAACCTCATAAATAAAATTTATGGGAAACTGGGAAAAATTATTTGTAGCATCTACAATGGACAAGAGATTGATATCTAGGACTCGGGTTGCTCTGCAAGCAGACTGATATCTGGAACATAGGTTGTTCTGAATATTTGTAAAACATAGCAAATATTTTAGGCTTTTGGTTATATGATCTCTGTTGCACCTGCTCAACTCAGCCATTATAGCACAAAAGCAGCCATCGAATACATGAATGTGTTCCAATAAAACACAATAAAAGTTTATTTACAAAAATTGGTAGTGAGCAAGATTTGGCCTGCAGGCCATAATTTGTTGACCTCCAATCAAGAATATACAAGAAATTTCTACGGATCAAACAGAAAAATTTAGGACACACAATAGAAAACTGGGCAAAGGATATCAATAAGCAAGTGACAGAATGAAAAACCCAAAGGGCTAAACAAGTGTATGAATGTGCAACTCTTATTAATAATCTAAGAAATGCAAATTAAAATGAAATGTTATCTTTTTTTGAAATGTCATTTTAAACCCAACAGATTTGTCAGAACATGGAAGTCAGATAATTCAGGTGGAGGCAAGGGTGTGGGCAAACATGGAACCCTCATGCCTTGCCAATAAGAGGGTCAGTTACAAAAAGACATTTTTGGAGGGCAATCTAGCAGTGCTAAGGGAAACCAAGTATGTGTTTCCATACTCCATATAAAGGGGGGCTCTTTCATAAAGGGCAGCAGGAAGCCTTATAACATTACACATACATTATGTTTACTTTGTAATTAAAGACAATATACACGATCTTTATTTTTCTCATTTCACTTTGGATGGACAAAAATACCACCATAGACTGTCACTAGTCTACAAACCAGAATGTGTTTTAGAAATGAAGAAATTCTTAATATTCTTAGAGTCTAATTCTTTTACAGTTTAGAGTTCCATATCTTTAAGAGAATTGGCTTTAGAATGCTTGATTAGATTAATAGGATGCTAAATTTAAGATAAAGTGAGAGTTCAATTTTATACTGTGGAGAGTCAATCACAGGGTTCTACTCTTAGATCCTTCTAGGTTTTCCCTCCTCTACAGTGTCAGGAGCATGTCAGTAGAAAAGTTTGAGAAGCATTCAGTAAATAGGAAGGGACAATTATTGACTATCCATCAATCTTTAGCTAAATAAAACTAACATATATGGGTGTTTTTTCCTCCCTTTAATGGAAAATTAAATTACACAATATAACCTGCTTCATAATTAGCCATTTTTTTCTACCTCCACCCCGAGTATAACTTATTGTAGCACTGAGTTCTGAAACAGAGGGGTTTCCTTTCATTGAATTCATATGTCATGGTCTGATAAAATATACAATGGATTATTCAAATTAGTAGTACTCTTGCTGTAGCAAGGAGTAGCTTTCAAATGCACTGTAGCTTGCAAATGCACTGATTAAAAAGGCTTATTGTCTCAAAGAAAGTATATTTACATGCTTAAAAATAACTTATTCAACTCTATTGTGTTGCTGAAAACCATTCCAGAGTTAAAATAGTTGTGAAATAACTAAAACCATTTTTCCCTCCCAGTCTTTTATCACATGTACATTTACTTAAAAGGTTAGATTATACGAAAGCATATGCATACTGTTTGATTGGACATTAAGAGAAAAATAGTTTACATGGAATTGAATACTTTAAAGTTAACACATAAAGGGAGAATTTGATAGTATTTAATTATATCTCAATAAAGCTGTTAAAAAAGTGGCTTAATCAGTCATCTAGTCTTGTGGCTCTTAACTGTAGTGTAATGGAATCAGAGGCAAGAATTAGTGGAATGAGGCTAACCAATCAAAAACTGGGCTACATTCCTAGCCTATTTTATCTGGCCCTTAGTACCAGAGAGAGGGGGAGAGAGAGAGAGAGAGACAGAAAGAGAGAGAGAGAAAGAGAGAGAAAGACAGAGAGTATGGCAGGAAGCGCTAGGGCAAAAGGTCAAAAAGAACAAAATGCCATAGTTAAAACATTCTCTTTCAAGAATTCCTAACTGACAGCAGACTTTTCTGTCAGACACTAATGAAAGGAAACATGATAGTCCTCTTTCTTCATCCATAAACCAGCCGTTTCCAAGACAGTAGTGAGTGCACAGGAGCCTCATTTAAAAGACTTACTTTCAAGGCCCGCAATGACTTTCAGGTATAGATTACATGAATGAAAACTGAAGGCTGGTTCTAGAATCAAGAATTTAAAAATGATTAAGATCTTGCTTTATGTAATAGGAACAATTTTGATAGAAAAGAGTTCAAAAAAGACAACACATAGACGATGATAAACATAAAATGCTGGTACACATTTATTATTTTATTGCTAAACATCAAATGCCGGCGATTACGATATCTTCAAGTTAAAGCTTAAGAATGAATTACAGGACAGTCAGAAGATTTATAGAAAAAAACACCTGTGCACCATTAGTATGTGAACATTCAATAAATACCATAGGACAAAGTGATGACTGAGAGCCACAATATCTACGAAGCACATGTTTACAATTTGCTGTTAGAACAGACAATGACCTGTAAGAACGATTATCAAAAAGTCAAGTTTAACCGCATGTCTTTTCAAACTGAGAGGCTGAAAAGAATATATACATTCTTTACAGATTGTAGGTGATTTAAAAAAAAAACTCTCAAAAATGTAAACAATGCAGAGTAGGAACACTGAGAATAAAGTTTTACTGTTGAACAAAGTGACAACACAGAAAGAACACTTTCTTCAATTCTCAAAATAATCCATTTTTCTAATCACTCTACAGAAACCATAGTGGATTCTTTCCATAAAGATGATAACATGCCAGGGACAAAAAGACCTTCCAAGTTATTTTTTTATGTGAACATATATTTACAGTAAATATTCAATAATACTTTTTACAGCTTACTTAAATAGAAACATGCTTTTTCTAATCCATAAATAACACTAATCATTATCCATTCAACTGCATTTATTAAGTACTTATGTCTCATGCACTGTGCCAGGGATGCAAAGATGAACATGATATGGTCCTTGCTGTAGAAGTGCCCACAACCAAGCTAAAGAAGAAAACACATAACATTTTCTTTCTTACATAATGAAGCCAGTTTTACACAAATGGTACTGATCTGCTCTTTCCTAGTAAAGTGGTTCCCAAATCCTGATCCTATGGGTCAACAGATCAAAATGTTTAGTAGCTGAAATAAAATGAGATTTGGGTTTTGTTTTTTCACTCAGAAAAATAAATTAATGAATAAGATTTCCTCTATTAAAACTTTGTCTCGGTTTTTAAAAAACTGACTTGCACATATACAACCTTTTCATTAGTAAATTGCTTAGTTCATGCAATCAAATTAATTATATATTTCATGGCATTCTCCAAGCTCTATTACTTGAACAGGTCTGAGCATTACTATGCTAATATACTCTGATCCCAAGTGACTGTCTACCTAACATAGAACAAATGCTGTATTTTCCGGAATAAACCAATAATTCATATGGTTTTAGTACTGTTATTAACTGATGACCCAAGTCATTAATAAAATGTTAAAATTATATTCAATGTCTAATTTCTGTTAAGGCAAATTTGTAATACAATCTAAAAAGTTTCTTAAAAATGATTAAAAAGTTTTAGTGCTTACAGAGCAACTCAATAAACTGAAAAAGGTAACCCCATAGAATACATCATTCAGTAAAGAAGTTGGATACCTGGCTATTAATAAATTATTGCCCTTAATCACTTCTGAGTGTACGAGAGAAGCATGTATTTTTCATCAAAGAAACAGCAAGCTCATATACTTCTAGGACCAACAGCTTTACACTGGCCTGCTGACTTCCCAAATTTCCCAGGGCTGCATCTCCAGTCCAAAAGACCTCGAACCAAGTGTGGCTCTTCTGAGCTCAAGAGTCAGTTCCCAAGCTCTGGCAAATCCACGTTTGTACTCATGTAGAGCCATTCTCACTATACTACCAAGTCTTCTGTGGACCCAGAGAGGTAGCTTAGGGGACAGACGGAAAGCAAGGACTAAGTACTTAATAACCTGACACAGAGAAACATGGGAGCCGCTGGTGAGGACAGAGTATGGCTCAGAGTTTAAGGTCATTGCTTCTTGGAGACAGGAACCCAGGAGCTAGGCCCCAGATGGCCTCAGCAGCACAAGAGAAAATGTTTACCCTGGAAGAGTTCCAAGCTTCAAAGCTCTATAGAGAATGGGAAGCAGGACTGCTGAAGATCCTCTGGGGTGTCTTGTGATCTGTCAGGAGATCCGGCCTAGTTCTGAGGTTCAACCCTAACTGCCTCCCTCAGCTCACATACTGCTGGTGTGAGATGCTTCCTGCAGCTCACTGTGGATGTCAAAGCTACTGCTGCTTTATGAGGGGGCAGAGATACCTTATCAAAGATGCAACTTTTGTGGGGCAAATATGTCTCATGATATCATAGGCCCTACTTCCTATTTTGTTCATTTATTTAGTATCATTTGACAAAGATTTTTCCCTTTCACATCAGCAGATTCTTCTATAGAATTTTACTAATTGTAATCCGACCTCAGCTTTCAGAGCACAAAATAATACACTATTAAATTTTAAAACACTTTTCAAACAAGACAAAGGACAAGAGATACAGGCCAAGACAATGGTCATCCTTCCACTTGGCCAAAGTCTGGTCTCCTTCAAATTTTGATTAATGATGCTTTTGTAAGAAGTTTTTCCCAATTAATTCCACCCAGTTCTGTTCTCCTTTATACTATTTCAACACAATATGTAATCACATGAAATGGTATCACATGAATTTGCACTTGCTTAGATATTCCAGAAGCATCTGGGTACATTCAGTCCTAAATTAGAATATAGTCAGGGACTATGCCTTTCATTTATTCTGCTTATCTTTTACCACAGAGTTTGGGTACTCTGGATATGGGAAGAGCTCAGGGTTGTTGGCTAAGATGTAATTTAAGGAAACACTTTATATTTCATACCAAATAAGAATTTCAATGGCAATGGATATTACCACATAGCTGTATACTGTAACTCAGGGATTCTGTCAGATGAGTGCAAACATTACCGTGCTGTAACCATCCAGAGTCCCAGGGTCACATTGGCAGCCAAAAGTACACTGCCACCCAGCAAGATGAAAAACCCTATTAGATCTTTGACATCATTGTCTCCAATCACTGAGGTAAGGGTGGCATCTAGGAAAGAGTTTAGAATCCATTGTCCATCCAAAGCAAAGCAGGGTACTGCATTAACAATAGCCAGAGCTCCTGAGAGGGAAATCAGGTACCTGGGTTAAAATCAGTTAAGGAACCAACTGCGAGAGGTCTGAGTAGAAACCACATTTCTGTGAGTCAGAAGATATTTTACTGTGACTGAATTTGAGATTACACTTGACTTCTCTACTTTCTTTAAATCTCTGCCATTCCTTCTTAGACCTCTACTACTTAAAACAAATGAGTTTATTTCAAAGTTCAAAAACCTTGACTAAAAAAATAAAGGCCAACCACTTATAAACTAAGCCAATCTATAATGAACTCGTAGGAAGACTAAGTCTTTCTAATCCTTTAATGATACAACAGGGAAAGGAATGTGGAAGGAATAAGAAATAAGTGGAAAATTACTCTTTGGGCCTTACAAAGCATTACTTTATATTAGGAAACAAAGATTTTGGTCCTTGAAGCCTACTTTATTTTACTACCATCTATAAGGTTATAGCATAAGTCTCTTGGTAACAAAGCTGCAGAGTCTGTAAAGTAAAATCTTTTTTTTTTTTTTTTTTTTTTTTTTTGGAGATGGATTCTAGCTCTGTCGCCCAGGCTGTAGTGCAGTGGAACAATCTCAGCTCACTGCAACCTCCACCTCCTGGGTTCAAGCGATTCTCCTGTCTCAACCTCCCAAGTAGCTGGGACTACAGGTGCATGCCAAGACGCCCGGATAATTTTTCTGTTTTTAGTAGAGATGGGGTTTTGCCATATTGGGCAGGCTGGTCTGGAACTCCTGACCTCAGGTGATCCACCTGCCTTAGCCTCCCAAAGTGCTAGGATTACAGGTGTGAGCCACTGCGCCTGGCCACAATCTTAATTATACACATTTAAAAAAAAAACTGCTCACTTGTTTTCCATTTCTTTTTTTAAATTTAAATAATTGAGGAAAGACATTAAAAAAGTTAAAAGCGACAAAATTAAAGAACCCTCCCATAACTTTCCAGTAATTCAATTTTGCATAATAATTAATATGAAAAAATTCATCTTTTATGTGCAATCATAATATGCTAAAGACCACATGAGATTTGGCCCTCTGAATTGCTATCTTAGTAGTTGAAACCAGCTTGATCTTTCTTGTACATTCCTCCCTGGGATTTACATAATTCCTGGTTATGCAATTACATCCTCTATTTGGTCAGAACTAACAGGCTCAGATGGGGCAGAATTCATCACCTCAGTAGTAACTGAAGCTTCCATCCTTTATAAACTCACTAAAACATTTTAGACCTGTAAATTCAATTCTCAATTTGTATTCTGGGTTCTTTCCCTTCTACATCTAAACCTTTCTCACTCTGATTAATCTTTCTCCTCTGACTTCTTCGCTCCTGGGTACAATCTGATCTTTTTTAACTTTCAAGACTTGTTCAGTTATTAGCAATTAAGTGATACTTGTGAGGTCTACACTTGTAATGCTCTATTCAAGGTAAAATTGATCAAGATCCAAGTAACACACTTTTAAAACATGTTTCACACCAGAAAGGATACTTGACAAATGTCTCCACAATCACTGGCAGATCTATGCTTAGAAAGTTAAAACGTGGGATAAAACTGGTGATGCTCACTGAAAAAGAAAAATAAGGAATAATAAATATTATTAATACCAGAGAAGCAACAGCATTATGAATTCTACCATATGGTTAAAAATTGGGCTAGCAGATTAAATTGATTGAGAAAGCCCTTCCTAAACATATGCAGGCTATGTACCTCACATATAAAAGCAGTCAATACTTCCAGAATATCTAATAAAAACAGCAGAATGAAAAAACATGTCCCAGTGTGTACTTATATTTTGAGGCGAGAGTAAGAAATTTACATTAAGAGTCCTTACCCTTTCAAAGTGGTATAACCTTAAAATTATATTTACTCCTACTATTATGCTACTTAACCTCTTTCAGGTCTTTTTTTTCCTTCATGGCTAAACCAAGGATTAAGATGAGGGGATTTAAAGTCTCATCTACTCCGTGGATTCCATAATCCCGTTTTTGTTCAAAACATTTTAAAACTATCCTGTAATTAGTCAGAACTCATAGTACACATTTCTGAATTACCCCCACTAGGGACATTTATTCATTTATTCATTTATTGAGGTTTTATTTAATAGTTGCAGTCTAGAGTCATTTAGTGTCAAACTGATAAGAAAAATGATCACAGTTGTATCTCAGGATATGACTATGGAGCAATGAGAGAGTCTTTTAAAGAGTGACATAGGTCAGGCGTGGTGTCTCATGCCTGTAATCCCAGCACTTTGGGAGACCAAGGCGGGCAGATCACCTGAGGTCAGGAGTTTGAGATATTGGTGAAACTCTGTCTCTACCAAAAATACCAAACATTAGCTGGGCATGGTGGTGGGCACCTGTAATCCCAGCTACTCTGGAGGCTGAGGCAGGAGAATTGCTTGAACCTGGGAGGCAGAGGCTGCAGTAGGCCGAGATTGCGCCATTGCACTCCAGGCTGGGCAACAAGAGCAAAACTCCGTCTCAAAAAAAAAAAAAAAAAAAAAAAGGAACATAAAACCCACATATCCACTAACTATGAATGAATAAAGCAAATGTGGTCTATCCATACCAAGGAATATCATTTGGCCTTAAAAAGCATGAAGTACTAATTCATGCCACAACACAGATAAACTTTGAAAACATTAAGCTACATCAAAGAAGCTAGTCATAAAATATTCCATTTATATGAAATGACCAGAACAGGCAAATTTATAGAAACAGAAAGTAGATTAGAGATTGCCAAGGGCTGGGGGTGTTGGGGAGATACAGGGAGTGAGTACTTAATGGGTATGGAGTTTCTTTTTGTGGTGATGAAGATACTCTGCAGCTAGCTTGTGGTGATGGTTGCACAACTCAATATATTAAAAACCACTGGGCTGGGCACAGTGCCTCATGCCTGTAATCCCAGCACTTTTGGAGCCTGAGGAGGGAGAATTGCTTGAGCACAGGAGTTTGAGACCAGCCTGGGTAACATAGTGAGACTCCGTCTCTACAAAACCCAAAAAATTAGCCCAGCATGGTAGCACACGTCTGTAGTCCCAGCTACTTGGGAGGCTGAGGTGAGAGGATCACTTGAGTCCAGGGTATGGAGGTTGCAGTGAGCCAAGATTGAGCCACTGCATTCCAGTCTGGGCGACAGAGTGAGAATCTGTCTCAAAACAAAACAAAAACAAACAAACAAAACCCCACCGAATTGTAAACTTTAATGGGTAAATTGCATGGTAAACTATTTAAAAAATCTTCTACAACAAAATGAGTTAGACTATGTGATCTTTAGCCATAAATAACTTAGTCCAATGATGCTGCCACTGCTAAAATGATTATGTTGGACCAGTTTTGAAAGTATATTCATATGAAAGTCATGTGTCACACACAAATTATAGTTACATCCCCATGCATCTTGGCATTCTCTAGGATATGTTGCTCTTGCCACTGTTTTGGGGAGCTTGGATAAATTTAATAAACTCTCAGAGGACATCTGAGAGATCACCTATTTCACCTGGGCATAAATGGTAGGGAAGGGAAAATGTGTCACTCTGCATAGATAGGCATGGATTCAGCTCCATCTTGTTTTATAAATTCAGATTATCTTCCTACTGCATAATTTTCACTTAATGCTTAAGAACAAGTTAACAAGACTTTGATAAATGGTCAAATTTATAATAAATGTATTAATTCATGGATTTGTAATGAGTTTCTACTACTGAAACTATATGTGATCTTAATGATTTTCTAAGTGTCTGCCACAAAAATACTCACCTGTGTAGTGAAGATGCAGAGGATGTCCTACATATAACATATCAATTTGAGGTGGGTGTTTTACTTTTATTAAGCGAGTGTGAGTTTCCAAAGAAGGTATTATACAGAAACTTGAACTTGAGCTTTTTGTACAATCTTTATTGGTTCTGCAAACTTGGGTCGCTTCAACTGCTTTCCGGGCAGGAAGACATGTATGCTATAAATAAAATATTAATCAGTCAATACTAAAAACGATTTATTAAGAAAAACCTAAGTTACATTCCTTCAACGTTTTTCATGCCACGTAGCATATCAGGAATGAGGTTCATATAAAAGAAATGCCATTTATGCGAACCTACTATAAAATAGATTCAAGTACCCCATTTGGGTCAAATAAGATATTATCACTATAAATTTTTAAAGATTTTCAGATGAAATGTGACATGTGAAATGTAGAGATTTTAATAAAATGATACAAATAGAGCAAAAGAGAGAAGTTTCCATAGATTCCATTTTAGCTCTACATGCTTATTTTGTAGTAATTATATCAGACAAGCAAGACTGCTTCAGGGACAACTTACCAAACGCTTATTAAAATTATTTCTGTAGGAAAAGCACACATCTGTGAGGCTGTGATTGTTACAGCATTCAGTTGAACCATCTAGCCGTTTGTATGCTAAAGAGAAATACACTGTTTATTAGAGTCTCTTACATAAAAACACATTTGTGACAAAAAGAATAAGTAAAATGGCATATTTTTACTTTATTTAGAAGCAACTGTATAATTCAGAGTTCAACTTGAGGGCTACTTGCTGCAGTTTGATTTTACATTACCAAAAGAGATCCATTCAATTTTAAATCAAGAAGCAGCAGTTACCCTAGGTTAGCTGTCCTCATATGAACTGACATACCCATAAAGCCAGAGTTGCAGTACCTCAGTAAGTTTCACAATAATAAGTCCGGCTGGTCAAGCACAAACATTTAATGAACTTCTATCATGTGCCTGAATGCCAATGGTCCAACATTACTTCTGAACCCCTGTGCTGTGGTGCTGGTAAACAGAGGTGGCCAGAGGATGCCTAAGACATCCCCATTATATCCAAATACCTATTCTACCCCAGGCTTACTTTGGGGCTCCCCCTAGAGAACCAGGGATGCCCAATTTGACCCACAGATGTGCACATACCTGCCTGTACACCTGTAATCCAGTTACCATTTTTGGAAGATAACAGCAATGGGGCAACTGCTATTCCATCCATCCATCCATCCATCTATCTATCTATCTATCTATCTATCTATCTATCTATCTATCTATCTATCTATCTATCTATCTATCTATCTAGAGTCTCGCTCTGTCACCCAGGCTGGAGTGCAGTGGCACGATCTCTGCTCACTGAAACCTCCACCTCCTGGGCTTAAGCAATTCTCCTGCCTCAGCCTCCTGAGTAGCTGGGACTACAGGCATGCACCAACACACCTGGCTAATTTTTGTATTTTCAGTAGAGATGGGGTTTCACCATGTTGGCCAGGCTGGTCTAGAGCTCCTGACCTCAAGTGATCTGCCCACCTCGGCCTCCCAAAGTGCTGGGATTACAGGCGTGAGCTATTGCGCCTGGCTTACTTATTTTTTAAAGTTCTTTCGTGGACTGCTTTACTGGTATTGGGAACAGAATAAGGAATGTAAGTCACTTATATAGGTGGGACAAAAAATGATTTCATGTATTTATTTAGGAATGTTTGCTGCATTCCAACACATCAAACTGGTAAAGCATAAACTGATGGGTGGCAAGGACCAATTAAATTTGAATCTTGAATATAAACTACCATACTCAGATGTGCTGATGAAAATAGACTCAAGCGCCAAATTATCCCTGTTTCTCAGTACTACAAAAAGCTTTTCTATTACAAGAGTGCCTTCAGGAGCACTTAGTATGAAAATCTTAGTTGATACGCAATATAATTTTAATTTTATAAAAATTTTGTATTTCAGCCAAAAGTTTTTGCTTGCTTGTTTTTAAATAGCTTTTTTGTTTTGTTGCACTCTACCATTTGAGGAAGACATTTTTGTATTGGTTATACTGGATTTCCCCTAGCGATACACTGTCGCTCTCTCTCCTTGGCCCAAACATAGCAAAGAACCAAACAGAGGCAAAGGAAACTAACTGACGATTGGCTGTATGGGTAATTTTGTTCTGTTTTCTTTTTTTTCTTATTTTATTTATTTTATTTTATTTTATTTTATTTTATTTTGTTTTATTTTATTTTATTTTTGAGACAGAGTCTCACTCTGTCGCCCAGGCTGGAGTACAGTGGTGTGATCTTGGCTCACTGCAACCTCTACCTCCCGGTTCAAGCGATTCTCCCGCCTCAGCCTCCTGAGTAGCTGGGATTACAGGCATGTGCCACCATGCCCAGCGAAGTTTTGTATTTTTAGTAGAAATGGGGTTTCACCATGTTGGTCAGGCTAGTCTTGAACTGCTGGCTTCAAGTGATCCACCCACCTCGGCCTCCCAAAGTGCTGGGATTATAGGCATGAGCCACCAGGCTGGCCTGTTCTGTTTTCTTATCATAACTGAATGGGTATTTAATTTTGAGTGAGGAGTAGTATTTAAAATATTAAAGCAGACTGTGAGCATCTAATGGCACAGACAAATCCTAGCCTATAATCATTTGTCAGCCCTAATGGTAAAGTATAAGGTAAAAAGTTGTTCAGGAATTCTTTAGAAAAATCAATCCAAGCTAAAACCCTCAGTGTTCTCTTTGACCAGATTGCCAAGTCCCGTGGATTTTTACCTCCTCCTCATTTTTCTACTTATCTATTCCCACTTGAGTACAGACTAATTCTCTCTCACTTTTAAACTACCTTATCTCATATGATTCTCTTCCTAAACTGAATTACTGGAAGTTCCTTGACCACCTTCTATTCTATGGTGCTGAGGTCCATGTCCATCTTGGCCTCCTAAAAGTAAACTCACTGTTGATGGCCAGTTCAAGGACTGATGCTGTGAAACCTGCCTTCATCTTCTTAGTCAAGACTGTTATCATTTCCCAGTATTGCCTGTCATTACTTAAATTTAAACTTGTAATGTAATAATATGGGTATGGTCTGTTTTTATGACTAAACTGTGAGCTTCCTGAGGGAAAGGTTTCTCAGTGTCTTATATAAGGTGGATTACTCAATATACACTGAATACATAAATGATATTCTACGTGATTTGCCTTTGTATCAGTAATGATCTTAAAATGTTTATAGCTGATGCTTAGTTACTAAGTTTTCTTAGAGGAATGGGTACAATGCAGAATTGGAAGTCAGGAATTTATTATTGCTATTGATATGGCATGTTTGGTAATATAAATGCTTAAATGGGCCAAGCAGGTACCAAATAAATGAAGTGGATCATATGCAGAAAAAACAGAAAGTGGTGGGGACTGTGATGAACTAGAAAATACATGGCCTATTCTAGGGGGTTAGCAGTCAGGCCACTCAATTTGGGGCCCAGAATCTACAGATCTTCCATTTTGTCCCAATAGAAACCAGAAATCTGGACCTTCATGTGAAGCCTGTTGAAGTTTAAACATTGACAGCCAATTAAAAATTTAAAAACACTGGGCAAGCCAAAGCAAATACATCTGCTAAGGCTGGATTTGGCCTGGAGGCTGCCACCAATTTGTGATCTCTGTTTTTTCTTCCCATGGCATTTATTCCAAGCAAAACAGAAATCCATGCCTGTGGCCTCTGTGACACGATTAAGTACCTCCTGACATACATAATTTTCCAATAGAGTTAAATATTTTGTTTGCATGTGAGAAGTAAACTTGATATTTCTCTATTGCTATCTTAAAAAGCTATAGGCTTAAACATAATTTTAGAATCTTTTCTACTGGGTCACATAAAGAACAAGTTACTTAACCAATTTCTGTGACTTGATTCTTAATCTATAAGATAGAGGGTACGACACAGATACTTTTTACATTCATGTGTTTTTATCAATTACGAGAGGCCAATACAATTCTACTTTGGAAGTAATATTCAAGATTGCAATAGAATGTCCCCAGGGAAATTTATGGGTTCAATTTAACTCTAGAAGATTAAAATTGTCCTTAAAAATCCCCAGTATGGGAGATAATCAGAAATATTTAAGGCCAGAAACGTTTCATAATGTTACTACAGGGAGAACTCGTATATTTTGCATGTACCCTAAGATGAGCCCTAATATAGGCACGGAAATAGTCCAGTCTACAAAGAATGGTCTAGACCAGAGGTAACTGTGGAATAAAGCTGGGGAGAAGAGATTTTTTCAATTTCTAGTTCACAGTGCCTACCATTTTCTATATCTCTAACATGAACTGAATAATTTTCTTACCCTAGCTTATCAAATATATAACACATAGCTAGGGCTCCAACACAGGGAAGCAAGCCTATTTATTCTCAGTTCTATTGCTGACTTTATGCCATCACTGCCTAGTAACAAGTAGTTAAATGAAACACACACACACACACACACACACACACACACACGAGGCTGGGTGCGGTGGCTCACCCAGGTCAGGAGTTTGAAAACAGCCTGGTCAGGAGTTTGAAATCACCTGAGGTCAGGAGTTTGAGAACAGCCTGGCCAACATGGTGAAAACTCGTCTCTACTAAAAAAATACAAAAAAATTAGCCGGGCTTGGTGGCATACACCTGTAATCCCAGCTACTCGGGACGCTGAGGCGTGAGAATCGCTTGAACCAGGGAGGCAGAGATTGCTGGGAGCCGAGATCGCGCCACTGCACTCCAGCCTGGGCGACAGAGTGAGACTCCATCTCAAAAAAAAAAAAAAAAAAAAAAAAAAAAAAAAAAAATATATATATATATATACACACACACACACACACACACACACATATATACTTATATACACACTCTTACTCTTTCAATTTAGGATAGCAAACCATAACTTGATGCTCATAATAACAAAAAAAAGTCTTTTTTTTTTTTTTTGAATATTAGAGCAATTTGGGCATAAAAACAATCTGAGTTCTCAAAGTTTGTTGAAAAGATTCCCAGAGTTTTCCTTTTATTATCTTAAACTGGGTCAAGAAGGGTCTTCTCTCACTCCAGTTAAAGATATGTAAGACAGTTTAATATTTCTGTTGCCAGGCAGGTAAGGGCATAAACCCTCACCTCCTTTGAATAGGAATGTAAACTGTTCAGGGTGGATGCCTGAGTCTGGGCTCACAGCTTCACTTTAAGCAGAGTTGCCTTAGCACTCTGTCTCGTGCTTCTTAAAATGTAGTTCAAATGGTGGACTTGCTAAGGACAGCCTTTCTTACTCAAGACAATGCTTTCATCAAAAAGGAATTTAGCTTTATGCATATATGAAATAAGGAGTGCCTCCCTTGAAATAAAGAGTGAAGATGCAAAGTACTTGTTAGGAAAATAGTCCCCCAAAAGAGTCATACTAGTTATTGTCTGTAACTTTCAGTTCTATTTAAATCACTGAGTGGTGTATGGACAGCCAGCAACCCTAAAAGCAGAGGCTTCAGTATGAATGGGGGAAGAGTGTATGTTTTTCTGTTCTGACCCAGAGTAAGACCAGAGATCTATTCCAGGTACAAAGGGCTCCAAGCCCTCACTCAGTGTTCTTCTTGGAGTTTCCCCAAAAGGCCGTTTAATCTTCAAAGAGTTTAAATCTAATACTGCATCTGGGAGAGGCGGGGTATGAAATAAGAGGCTAGAGATAATTGGTGGAGATGGTTTACAAGCACTTCCAGGGTGTGATCTTTCCAAGGTGGCTTTATTAATCTGAAGTGGTATAAATTCCTAGAATTTAGTTATGTGTACTGAATTCTACTCTAAATTGAACATGAATAACTTTTGGATCACTGGACACTTTGTATTGGTATATTTGACCATATCTTTCATTCCTACTTACAATGAAGGATAACAAAGTTACCTAGAAACATATAAAAAACCATCAATCCATAGCTTTCTTAAATGTCCATGGCCCCAGGGGCTAAGCCTGCCATCAAAATTAATCTAGTGTGTATTTTTTTTTTTTAAGGCTAGTCAAGTGATGTAGTGGGAATAGAGAAGGAACAAAGAATTCTGTAACTGGTTGTGATCAATTAATTGTAACCACAACTGCATTTGGACCAGTCCTAGTATATATTTTAAGTGATATTTATAGACATTAATGTTCCTTTAAACTGGCTAAGTATACGTACTCCATTTTCGAAAGCTTAAATAGAGGCACAGATTTATCAGATATAGTAATCATGTAAAATAAACATGTATACTGAGACAAAATAGATATTGAAGAATTACTCCTGGGCTACAATAGCCCAGGGTCTAAAAAAAAAAAAAAAGAGAGAATTACTTCTGGATTGATTTTAGTATAAAAAGAGTAATATCTGCTTTAGGTATTTAAACAAATACCTCCAAAATGTAGCACATGATCCATAACAGTGAAATACTCAAACAGTTAATAAGAAGAGAGTTTCTGAGTATTTCAGGGAAAATTTTTACAGTCTGTCTGATAGGAAAAGGATAAAACCCTAAACATCTGAAAATGCAGATATCTTAGGTAAAACAATCCTACAGAAGAGAACTTTATTTAACTAGTGTGTCACTTTGGTTTTTGTAATTCAATACACATTACATCAAATTTAGAGAAACCAAAAGAAAATGATAAAGGACTTAAGAAGTGGGAAATAATAAATCATTTCTCTAAAGAAGAACACATTGTGGATTACATAATCAATCTTCTGTCATCTTAAAAGCTTTGGAAGATGGTAAGAGGCTCCTGAGAATGGGGAAAATTTATAAATATTTCAACCTTAAATAATCAGACTGGTCCACTGAACAATCTTAACACCATTAAAACAGAGCACAACAGATACTGGATGCAATATGATGCCATAGGAAGTACCAAGCGCCACCTATGAAGTGTTTTTGCCAAACAAACAAACAAACAAAAAGGATTCTGAATCTAATCAAGGCCGTGGACCTAATTAACAGTTTATAGAAAACTGGAAGACATCTGAACAAGTTAATGACATCATGAGGATAAGCTATAACCAGAAAAACCCAGAATACAGGAAATTCAACAAAACAAATGACTCAGTTTCTTCAACAAAAAAATAACCTTTCAAAAACAGGTCAAGGGGAATTGTTACAAATTTAAAAAGTCTTAGAAGACCTCCTAACTAATTTAAATCAACTATAATGAAAAGAATGAGAAATAACTGAATACCAAGTAGATATCAGAAATTACTGTTATTTTGTTAGGAATTAAAACAGTATTATGGTCATGTTTAATGAGTCATCATCAGTTAAAGGCAGGCTGAAGGTTATGGATGAAATGATAGGATGCCTGGGATGTACTTTAAAATACTTCCCCTAAAAGTGGACTGCTTAGATGAAAAAATGGGCAAAATGTTAATAATTGCTGAAGTTGGCAGAAAGATACATGTGGGCTTGTTTATACTATTCTCCGTTGTGTCTAAACATTTTTGATAATAAAAAAATTCTTACAAATGGATTATACATGGAAGAGTAAATTTTAAAACTTTTTAAAAAAATCAGTTCTTACTACTTTGCCTGTGTTGCACACAGTACTTTACTAAAACTATTCTTGATTATTAATCATATTTCCCTACGCCAATAGATGTGGACAAGTATCAGGATGTTTTTTCACTTAAAGATATAGTCTGTGAGCATAATTTCTATTTTCTAACACCTTCAATTTTGTATAAACAATTTTGTGTAAAGAATTGGGAAGCTGATTTTGTACAAAGAATTGGGAAGCTGATTTTGTATAAAAAATTGGGAAGCTGATTTTTCAGAGCTAAAATAACTCAAAATAAGTTTGGCAGGATTCGAGAAGAAACTTGCTTCAGCTCTGTCATCTGCTGCACAGAGCAACATATCTGACTTCACAGGGTATTTTTGGAAGCCAAGATAACTTCCTTAGGATGCCTGCCACATAAAATACATAAAATAACTCTATCCCAGATAGATTCAGACATGCCAACATCCACACAGCTACCACTAGAACTGTTTAAGTATTAAGGGAATTCTTAAGAAGTAAGGGAATTTTTTCTAAATCCCAGATGGGGTTTTTTGTTTGCCAAGTTCCTTTTTATTTCTTTTAATCTTTCCTTATTGCATGTCTGTGTTGGGCTAACAATATATTAATACAGAATGTTTATGCTTTGATTTTTATATATTTAGTTAACTATCATTGTTTATCTGTTCTGACATAAGCTTAAGCAAAGTAGAACTGGTTCTTATTATTTATATTCCCTTTTTCAGTTATAAAAGTTTAAAGTACTATAATATATCTACACACTATAAAGATAATATATTGGGAGTATTTAATTATTGGAATTAGTTAATTGGTTATGATGGACCTTGAATGCTGATTTTTTTTTTTTTCTTTTTTTTTGAGACAGAGTCTCTTTCCATGTCCTGATCTTGGCTCACGGCAACCTCCATCTCCTGGGTTCAAGTGATTCTCCTGCCTCAGACTCCCGAGCAGCTGAAATTACAGGAGCCTGTCACCATGCCCTGCTAATTTTTGTATTTTTAATAGAGATGGGGTTTCACCATGTTGGCCAGGCTGGTCATGAACTCCTGACCTCAGGTGATCCGCCTGCCTCAGCCTCCCAAAGTGCTGGGATTACAGGCTTGAGCCACTGTGCCTGACTATGATTTAATACAAGTGTTTTGAAAGCAGAAAATATTAGAGTCCTAAAAGTCAAATATGACATTATGAAAATAATTAAAAGTTCAACAATATATAATAAAGGAAACATACATATTAGCATCCAACTTACCAAGAAAAATGTCTATTAGTTTGAACCTATTTACTTTACTGATTTGCTTTAAACAGATTAGAACAGAATAAATCTATAGACATGGTCTAAGGATTAGTGAATGGCAGGTACTGGTGCTTGAAGCATTATATTATATTGAGGAAAATACACACCTCTAACTGGGAAACTTAACTGTTGTAAAGTTGATGCACTTATACAGTAACCAATTTGGGGCTCATAGGCGATGGTATCTAAACATTCATTCCAATCTTGCACATTAGTAACAGGACAATCCTGTAGATGGGTGACAAGGTCTCCCACAAAAAGGCCTCTGGGTCCAATGGCAGGAGAGTCCTTGGGAAGAGGGTAAAACCAAATCAGATAATGCATGAAGACAAGCTATAATTAATCTGAGCAAATAATAAAGACACTGAGTTAATTAAGTAGAATATTTTGAATGCAGAAGATAATCCAGCTTTGAATTCAAGACATAGTCCTAGAAAATTAAAATAAAACCCAACAATTATAGTTGCTTTTCCCAAATTCTCCAAGATTTTGAATTTTTCACAACTGAAAAAAAGCCGACTTGCTGACTGTTAAGACTAAAATGATAAATTTTTTCCCCAAACTGCCAATTAAAATTTTTTTTGGTGAACGTATCATCAGACTGTGCTGTCTTTCCTATATCCTTAACACATAAAACAATAAGACACGTCCTTACATATCCCAAATATACAGACAATACCATCAGTACAATGTATATGTAAGCCAACTGCTCACAAAGGTAATTTTCCTCTTTCTAATGTCTGAATAGAAGATTTGATGCCATCATAGCAGTTATTGTCTAAGGGAGTGAAATACAGAGTTGAAGACGTTAACTTAAACTCCTATGAAATGTTGCAGCCGGACAGCCTAGGTTTCATCTTTCTTAGTACTTAGGAGGCGTAAAGACATTTGACTCAAAAGCAGATATAAAAATAAACAGTAAAGGTAAATGATGCATTTTACCAATAAACTACAGGTAGAGAATCTTGATACTATCTTCTTAAGTACAGCATCAGGACAAAAACAATTTTCATGAAACTTTAAAAAAACCAATGTGTTTCCCAACATTATTTGCTAGAATTGAAAGGATTACGGTAATTTCTTCAGAAGAAACCAAGCATTTTGTATATGAGGAGATCTTGAATAAAAGTTTCTGATTAGATGCTAAGTATTACATCACAACCTCTGATGAAAGAATGCCCTGAGTAATCCATTATTTACCTCAGCAACTTCAGTGATGAGCACCCCAACTCCAGTGTAGTAAAATGGCAAGAGAATTACTGGGAGGAGAACGAGAGCTAAAATACCCAAGAGTGCAAGGACAAAATTATGCCAGATACCTGGAAAGAGAGGAAAAAAAAGCAATAAGCTCAACCAGGGGCAGGAATGATATAAGTAGGTGGACCTCACAACACTTGGGCATTCTGATAAATTAATAAAGTGATCAGAAGAAGCAATGAGGCAAAAATATCTACTTATTAGTAGAGCAGACAGATGTTCAATTATTAGTTACTTTCATTTCAGATACTGAAATCTAAAACGGGCATGTTAATACCACACTAGGAAGACCACACGCTAACATGATTTGATACTGATAGAACTAGTATCTTCCACTAACTATACCCTCTTTTCAGAAAATGTATATATCACTAATTTAAACATATTTGTGATCTTTGAAAGAAACCTCAAATACATTCAAATAAAAAAATTCTTGCTAAACAGGGGTACAGAAACTCAAATGGTACTTGGAAAACGGAGGTTGTTTTAAGAATTAAACTATTATGCAGAATAATATTGGTGGAACAAACTGAGCATGTGTTTTACATCACGTCACAGACTATAAAGCAACAAACCGTAAGAAAACTGTCGGCCAGACGCGGTGGTTCACGCCTGTAATCCCAGCACTTTGGGAGGCCGAGGCGGGCGGATCACGAGGTCAGGAGATCAAGATCAGCTTGGCCAACATGGTGAAACCCCGTCTCTACTAAAAATACAAAAAAATTAGCCAGGCATGGTGGCGTGCGTCTGTATTCTCAGTTACTCTCTACTAAAAATACAAAAAAATTAGCCAGGCATGGTGGCGTGCGTCTGTATTCTCAGTTACTCGGGAGGCTGAGGTCAGATAATTGCTTGAACCCGGGAAGCGGAGGCTACAGTGAGCTGAGATCATGCCACTGCGCTCCAGCCTGGCAGGACTCCGTCTCAAAAAAAAGAAAACTGCCTTTATTTATTTATTTATTTTTGTAAACCCTAAAATTGGCCGGGCGCGGTGGCTCACGCCTGTAATCCCAACACTTTGGGAGGCCGAGGCGGGCGGATCACGAGGTCAGGAGATCAGGACCATCCTGGCTAACACGGTGAAACCCCGTCTCTACTAAAAAAAGTACAAAAAAATTAGCCGGGCGTGTTGGTGGGCGCCTGTAGTTCCAGCTACTCAGGAGGCTGAGGCAGGAGAATGGCGTGAACCCTGGAGGCGGAGCTTGCAGTGAGCCGAGATCCGGCCACTGCACTCCAGCCTGGGCGACAGAGCGAGACTCCATCTCAAAAATAAATAAATAAATAAAACCCCCTAAAATTTAGGTAGTCAAATTTGCGAATCTTTTCCATTGTATATTCAACCTTTGCAGCTGTGCAAAGGAAGACTTTCTCACCCCTAACATTATGTAAGTAATCACTCCTTTTGTGGGGAAGGATGGTTTAAACAGTTTTATTTTTACATTTAAATCTCTTACCATTTGGAATTCATTTTTGTGTATGTGTGTGATTTTTATATTTAAATCTTTTACCATTTGTAATTTATTTTTGTGTATGGTGTGACTGACACATATAACTAATTTTATTCAAATGTTTAGCTAATAATTACTGAGCAGTGCATCCTTTCCCTACTAAATTAAATGCAACTTTTAATTTACACTACATTTTCATCTATTCTTTGGCTTGCTTCCGGATTTTCCATTCTTTTCCACTATTCCAGTGACAACAAAGCTGTTGCTGGTAGTAATATTTCAGTATTTAGTAAATAAATACTTTCAATTTGTTTATTTTGGTTATTCTCCCTTTATCCTTTCCAACAAGTTTGAGAATCATTTTGAGAACCACCAAATATTCAAATTAGGATTTTTTTCTTTTTTCTTTTTTTTTTTTTGAGACAGAGTCTCACTCTACTGCCTAGTGGCGAGATCTCAGCTCACTGCAACCTCAGCCTCCTGGGTTCAAGCGATTCGCCTGCCTCAGCCTCCCGAGTAGCTGGGATTACAGGCGCCCACCACAACGCCCGGCTAATTTTTTTGCATTTTTAGTAGAGACAGGGTTTCACCATATTGACCAGGCTGGTTTTGAACTCCTGACCTCAAGTGATCCGCCCACCTTGGCCTCCCAAAGCTCTAGGATTACAGGTGTGAGCCACTACACCTGGCCCACATTAGGATTTATAATGTCACTACAATGACTGCAGTAACTAGGGGTAAATCCACACTTCCACATTTCTGACATAGGAACATGACATCTCTGTTTACTGAAATCTTCTACATCTCTCAGTACAGATTTGTAGTTTCTCTATATAGGCCCTGCACACTTCTTTAAAAATGTTAGTTTTTAATTTTTTTATGTCACATTACTTTCTGAATGAGATCTTTTCTTCCTATTATATGATCTGTTTCTTTCAGATACACAGGAACACTACATTTATTTTTGTATATTTACTTTGTAATCAACCAGCAAACTGAACTTTCCATTTAGGATGTCTTAGTCTTTATTCTCTTGGATTTTCCATTATTTGCTAATAATAATCATTTATCTCCTCCAACATTCATACCTCATCTTTTCCCTCCTGTTTGATCTTAGAGCAATGACTATAACTTCTAGAACACTTTTAAATAGTTGTGATGGAATGCCTTCTTTTGCTTTCTTCATCATTTTAATAAAAGAATAGCCAAGCAACAGTAGGACTTAGATGGAATTGAGGACAAATTTTATTCTGGTTTATATACTAAGCAGTGAGATGGGGGCAACAGTAGAAAAATCAGAATATGGGTGACTCAGGGTTTAAAAATATCACGGGGCTGGGCACGATGGCTCCTGCCTATAATTCCAGCATTTTGGGAAGCCGAGGTGGGCAGATCACTTGAGACCAAGAGTTTGAGACCAGCCTGGGTGACACAGAGATATTCTGTCTCAAAAAAAAAAAAAAAAAAAAAAAAAAATCATGGTTCAAAGGAGAAGAAAATCTATAGTTGTGATCAAGGCAGCAAGGTACACATAGACTTGAAGCTGGTGATTATTATTAAGCGGGGGCTAAGGATCACCCCAGTCAAGCCCTACTTATGCTTAGTGTGGTTTGCAAATAATAATAATAATAGAAAAACCAACTACCTTAATTCTCTAAATACACAGATGTGATTTACAGGTCACCAGATGACTGAATAGGTAAAATAACAACGTACTATTCCTTGAATAACCCACAGTAGTTATAGCTGAAAGAATGTAAACTATCAATTTGGCAAGGCTTACACTGTGCTCTAATTTTAAATCCCAGCTTACTCTCATCACAGCATCATTTTTATAGTCACCAGTGTTTTTTACTTTGCCCTCAAATAAACTTACAACTGGTTTATACAAATAAGAACAGGGTTTTCAATATTTAAGAAGGATTTAAAAACATTTAAGTATGGAACCAGAATGGTCAAATTTTACTTCCACTATTTAAAGGAATTTTTAGCAACAAAGCATAGATAATTTTTTTTTTTTTAAGCAATCTACTCTTCACTTGGGACCAGATCGCAGGTATTGTTTAATCCCTCTTCTAAAAATTCTTTATACCATAATTCAAAATTAAAACACCTTCATTTACAATGTGTTCAGGAAGTATCTCATCTCATCTCTCTTTTTTCCCCACCAAATTTCAGACAGATGTTTAGTGGCTTTTTCTTTTCAAAATCAGTATGCATTTCATTGTTATTTTTTTATTAGAAAAGAAAGAAAGAAAGAAATAGCCCGGTGTGGTAGCTCTAGCTCATGCCTGTAATCCCAGCACTTTGGGAGACTGAGGTGGGTGGATCTCTTGAACCCAGGAGTTCGAGACCAGACTGGGCAACATGGCAAGACTCGCCTCTCTACAAAAAATACAAAAATTAGCTGGGTGTGGTGGTATACGCCTGTGGTGTCAGCTACTTGGGAGACTGAGAAGTGGGATGATCACTTGAACCCAGGAGGTCGAGGCTACAGTGAGCCGTGATTATACCACTGCCCTCCAGCCTGGGTGACAGGGCGATATCATATCTCAGGAAAAAAAAGAAAAAGAAAGAAAGAAAAAAAATCTATTACATATGCAACTTATTTTATTTTTGAGACAGGGTTCTCACTTTGTCATCCAGCTGGAGTGCAGTGGTGCAATCTCAGCTCACTGCAACCTCTGCTCCCCAGGCTCAAGCCGTCCTCCCACCTCAGCCTCCTGAATAGCTGGGACCACAGGCGTGCACCACCATGCTCGGCTAATTTTTTGTATTTTTAGTAGAGACAGAATCTTGCCATGTTGCCCAGGCTGGTCTGAAACTTCTGAGCTCAAGTGACCTGCCCACCTCAGCCTCCCAAAGTGTTGGGATTACAGGCTTGAGTCACTGCACCTGGCCTACCTATGCTACTCTTTAAAAGTAGCATTATAAAACTAGATTTATTGGGAGGCTGAGGTGGGTGGATCACCTGAGCTCAGGAGTTCGAGACCAGCCTGGCCAACGTGATGAAACCCCATCTCTACTAAAACATAAAAAGTTAGCTGGGTGTGGTGGCAGGCGCCTGTAATCCCAGCTACTTTGGAGGCTGAGGCGGGAGAATCGCTTGAACCCGGGAGGCGGAGGTTGCAGTGAGCCAAGATCATGCCATTGCACTCCAGCCTGGGCATCAAGAGCAAAACTCCATCTCAAACAAACAAATAAAAACAAAAAATAAAACAAAACAAAAAACTAGATTTAAATGACACTCTGGACTTTTTACATGGAAGTGGGAAGACATTTTAGAAGCAATGAAGCTATATTCCTAAGTTTAAAACTAATAAAGTAGGCAGAGGGTATACATGTATTTCTCTCTCACTCTAAATACATAATTTCTGTACATCCCTAAACTTTGGGGAACACACAGGTTTCCCATGTTGTCTTCCACTTTGATGGCTGCACCAAGGTGAGCTCACAGCTCAGCAAACATTTAGCAGGGAGTAAGATACTAAACTCTTCTTCTTACAGACAATTCCAGATCTTTGAATTTGTCCTGTCTTGAATTCAGGGTAAGATAAGCATCTCCTCCCCACCTCTAACTTTGCCCCCTTGCCTGGGAAAGATGGCAGGGCAAAGCTGTTCTGTTATCTACTAGGCTGACAACTCACAACTGAGAATGAGAAGTTACTGGGCTAGGTGATGTTTGGGATAGGAGGACTAGTTAGTTATATACCATTTAATAAGCTCTGAAAGAGGTGTGTGGATCCAATTATTGGTGGGGATATATAACCTTCTTTAGTCTTAGTTTTGGACATTAAATGCCAATTTTAAGGAAAAAGAAGACTCAGTACATTTTAACCCTAATATGAAATTAATTTAAAAATGTTCAATTGGCTTTTAAAAAATTACTAAAAAATACATGCTGACTATAAAAATTCCAAACAATAGAGAAGTAATAGTCATCTTTCCCAAATACCATTTCTCAACCACCAGCCCCATGACTCAGAGTAAACATATTGTTATCATTTTCCATTACTCCAGATTTTCTCTGCCCACATCAGCATGTATATGAGTATACATGTGTAATAATTTTAATAATTTATTTAAGAGTACAAAGCAGTAAGTTTTCTAATAACTTTTTCAAGACAGTTTTATAGTTTTTAAATTTAAAAAAAAAATTTTTTTTTTTTGAGACAGTCTCACTGTCGCCCAGGCTGCAGTGCAACGGCGAGATCTCGGCTCACTGAAACCTCCGCCTCCTGGGCTCAAGCAACACTCCTGCCTCAGTGTCCTAAGCAGCTGGGACTACAGGCGCGTGCCACCATGCTCGGCTAGTTTTTTAGTATGGGTTTTTTTGTTTTTTTTTTCCCCTAGAGACAGGGGTTTCACCATTTTGCTCAGGCTAGTCTTGAACTCCTGAGCTCAAGTCATCCTCCTGCCTCCACCTAAAGTGCTGGGATTACAGGCGTGAGCCACCACGCCCAGCGGGTTTTATATATATGTTTTTTGTTTTTGAGACAGAGTCTCGCTCTGTCGCCCAGGCTGGAGTGCAGTGGCGCAATCTCTGCTCACTGCAAGCTCCGCCTCCCGGGTTCACGCCATTCTCCTGTCTCAGCCTCCCGAGTAGCTGGGACTGCAGGTGCCCGCCACCACGCCCGGCTAATTTTTTTGTATTTTTAGTAGAGACGGGGGGTTTCGCCATGTTAGCCAGGATGGTCTCCATCTCCTGACCTGGTGATCTGCCCGCCTCGGCCTCCCAAAGTGCTGGGATTACAGGCTCACGTGAGCCACCGCACCAGGCCTATATATATATATATATATATTTTTTTTTTTTTTTTTTTTTTTTGAGGCGGAGTCTCGCTCTGTCGCCCGGACTGGAGTGCAGTGGCCGGATCTCAGCTCACTGCAAGCTCCGCCTCCCGGGTTTTACGCCATTCTCCTGCCTCAGCCTCCCGAGTAGCTGGGACCACAGGCGCCCGCCACCTCACCCGGCTAGTTTTTGTATTTTTAGTACAGACGGGGTTTCACCGTGTTAGCCAGGATGGTCTCGATCTCCTGACCTCGTGATCCGCCCGTCTCGGCCTCCCAAAGTGCTGGGATTACAGGCTTGAGCCACTGCGCCCGGCCCAGGCCTATATTTTTTAAACTCTTTTTTCCCCTTAGCATCTTATATCCCATCCTATGGCAGATATGGTTATATGAACCCAGTGGTTCCCTGAAGCCTGCTCCTACAAGCTTGCCGGAGCTAACTGTGTACACTTCTCCCTAATTCCTCCTTCAGGAAGTGTAGGTTTACAGCTTGAAACTGACCATGGTGCGAGTATTTACACCACAGAAACCAGCAAATGCTACCATCAGAGCTCCCTACCTCAGCCCTGCAGAGCCAGATGTTAAACATTCACTTAACACGCCACTAGATAACCCCTTACCCCATACCTAGTCTTCCCTTTTCCTATTGCAGTTTTTCTTATGGGGCGGGGTATGGGCACTACTAGCACCAGGATGTGATGGAGACAACTCTGGCCTGTGGGCTGTAATGTAGCTATGATGGAGCTGGATTTAGGTCCACGACACAAGCTGCCTGCTGGGAATAGCAGAGCTAACAAGACAGAACCTGTGTCCCCAAATCACAGAGTTACCCGATCAACACTGAACTACTTATATTTGGAATGTTTTGAGAGTTTATGCCATTTATTTTTAGTTATTAGAGCAGAGAAATACCTAGCTAACATATGTTCCAAGTCATGTATTCACTTTGTAAAATGCTCCTTTTTAAAGTGTTGTAAATTGTTAAATTGCAGAAATAGCCAGACAAAGTATGGTCTAGGACTTATAGGGTAAATGATCTTTTCTATTATATACAGACACATCATTTAAAACACCAATGGTATCAAATTATTATACTATATTTTGCTTTTTCGTGTCTCTTTAAAAAACAAAAACAAAAAAAAGACAGTCTAACTCTATTGCCCAGGCTGGAGTGCAGTGCTGTGATCACAGTTTATGGCAGCCTTGAACTCCTGAAGGGATCCTTCCACCTCAGCCTCCTAAAATTTGGGATTACAGGTGTGAGCCATCACAACCTATTTGCTTTTCAATTTATATATTTTTGACATTTTTCCATATCTGTTCATACATATCAATCCCATTATATCTGCTACAGAGTAATCCATTTTTATGAACATATCAATTTATTTATAAGTTTCTTACTATTAATCACTTAGGGTGTTTTAACCTTTTCATATAATACTGAAATATACAGCTGTGCTTACAATGTTAGGCGTCCAGTTAAGTATGCATCTACAAGGGTATGAAAAATTACCTAGAAATGGAAATGTTGGGTCAAAAAATATGAACATTAAAGTTGACCTCCAATGAGTTTGCATTATTGCATTAATTTATACTCTCATAACTGACATTTTTCCACTCTCTGAACGACACTGGATGCTATCATAATTTTACTCTTTGCCAGTCTTCTGGGTGAAAAATTAAAGCCCATTTTCTTGAGAGCCACTTATTTCTATTCATTGCCATTTTTTGATTGAGTTCTTATTAATTTACTAATTCATATATGCTATTATTTATAATCTATACATGGAGGAATTTGGTCCTTTGTAACAGGTATTATAATTTTATCCTCCCAGTTTGTTGTTTGGTGTGGTTTGTCATTTTGCCTGTATAGATACTTTAAGTTTTTGTGTGATCAAATAGTTCCTTGTACTAAGGCTTTTCCACTTCAAGATTATAAAAGATATTCACGTGTGTTTTCTTGTACTGCTTTCATAGCTTCCTTAACAAAATTAAAACGAAACAAAACAAAAAAACCTAATCCTTTGATGCACAGGAATTTACTCTGGGGAAACTAATTTAGGATACCACTATGAATTCCCCCAACCCCAGCCGAGTTGCTAGTCACAGAAACCAGACATGAACAAATGAATAAAAGCCCGGACACTCAGCAGCACTGATTCCTTGACTATCTGCCTAGTGTCTTATCTCGTCAGGCATGTAGCTAGTACCAGATCACCCCTCTGATTCTGGATTTACCCATGCTGGTTAAATGGCAATGAGGGTGGTGGGGCACACACATTTCCTTCATCTAAACAACCTCTTGTCCATTAATGATTTGTTAAAAAGTACTGCAAAACTCTGGAATCTTTGTTAAAAACTCTTACTTTTTCTACAGCAGGGTTTCTTAACAGGGACACTATTGGCATTTATTTTTTTTGAAGACAGAGTCTCACTCTGTCACCCAGGCTGGAGTGCAGTGGCATTCTCTCAACTCACTGTAACCTCCGCCTCCTGGGTTCAAGCGATTCTCCTGCCTCAGCCTCCCAAGTAGCTGGAATTACAGGGGTAATGCCAGCACCTCTGGCTAATTTTTGTATTTTTAGTAGCTGGGGGGGTGGTTTCACTATGTTGGACAGGCTGGTCTTGAACTCCTGACCTTAAGTGATCCACCCGCCTCAGCCTCTCAAAGTGCTGGGATTACAGGCAGGAGCCCCATGCCCGCCCCCCCGCCACCCCCTTTTTTTTTTGAGACAAGGTCTTACTCTGCCACCCAGGCTGGAGTGCAGTGGCCCAATCACAGCTCACCACAGCCTCAACTTCCCCAGCTCCAGTGATCCTCCCATCCCAGCCTCCTGAGTAGCTAGGACCACAGGTGTGCACCCCACACTCAGCTAATTTTTGTATTTTTGGTAGAGACCGGGTTTTGCCATGTTGCCCAGGCTGATGTTCAACTCCTGAGCTCAAGCGATCCACCCACCTCGGCCTCCCAAAGTGTTGAGATTATAGGTGTGAGCCCTTGGTACCCAGCACTATTGGCATTTTGGCCAAATAATTATTTGTTCTGTGGGGCTGTCTGTGCATTGTAGGATGTTTAGTGGCATTCCTGATCTCCCTCCACCCACCAGAACTCTCCCCCTTTCCTTTAGTTCTAGCTTCTATATTGATACAAGCAAACTACTTTCTTCCTTCTTTAGAAGAGGTATTTTATTTTGCTTTTTCTATTACACAGGATGTACTTCTTAAGTGTTAAAGTCAACATACACACAATGTATTCTACAACTGAGCACTACTTTAACTGAACAGGCAAAGAAATTACACTAAACAACAGCATCTGGTAGTATTTTGGGGAAAATAAAATGACTAAAATAGGTTTAAACTAGTACTATTAATCACCTAATATCAATACTACATAACCTAATACAGCTAAAATGCAAGATGTGTTAACATCCAAGAATACAACCAAAATTAAAACAAATAGCACCGATATAACTTTTTTAAGCAGGAAAATACTTTGCGTATGCATATAATTGTTCACTCTTTTAAATCTTTCCCAAAGTCATCAACCTCCAGAAAAACCATATATAGACTTATGCATATTCCTCAAAGTATAAACATGAACATTTTGAATTTTTTTACAGTTTTTTAAAAAACATTATAAACAATAAATGAACATCCTGTTTCTAAGAATGTGAAAAGTCCCATTTTAAACACAGTTTGTAAGAACTGTCTCTTGATGTGAAGTCTATGAAGTCTACAGCTAATTTTTGTTATTTTTAGTAGCCGGGGGGTGGTTTCACCATGTTGGACAGGCTGGTCTTGAACTCCTGACCTTAAGTGATCCACCTGCCTCAGTCTCTCAAAGTGCTGGGATTACAGGCAGGAGCCCCATGCCCAGTCCCCTTGTCACCCCCCGTTTTTTGAGACAAGGTCTTACTTTGTCACTCAGGCTGGAGTGCAGTGGCTCGATCACGGCTCACTGCAGCCTCAACTTCTCCAGCTCCAGTGATCCTCCCATCTCAGCCTCCTGAGTAGCTAGGACCACAGGTGTGCGCTCCACACTTAGCTAATTTTTGTATTTTTGGTAGAGACCGGGTTTTGCCATGTTGCCCAGGCTAATGTTCAACTCCTGAGCTCAAGCGATCCATCCACCTCGGCCTCCCAAAGTGCTGAGATTACAGGTGTGAGCCCCTGCACCAGGCACTATTGGCATTTTGGCCAAATAATTATTTGTTCTGTGGGGCTGTCTGTGCATTGTAGGATGTTTAGTGGCATTCCTGATCTCCCTCCACCCACCAGATGCCAGTAGCACCCTCCCCCTTTTCTTTAGTTCTAGCTTCTGTATTGATATAGGCAAACTACTTTCTTCCTTCTTTAGAGAGAAGTTGCTTTTTCTATTACACAGAATGTACTTCTTAAGTGTTAAAGTCAACATACACACAATATATTCTACAACTGAGCACTGCTTTAACTGAACAGGCAGAGAAATTACACTAAACAGCATCTGGTAGTATTTTGGGGAAAATAAAATGACTAAAATAGGTTTAAACTAGTAGTATTAAATCACCTAATATCAATACTACATAACCTAATACAGCTAAAATGCAAGATGTGTTAACATCCAAGAATACAACCAAAATTAAAACAAATAACACCGATATAACTTTTTTAAGCAGGAAAATACTTCGCGTATGTATATAATTGTTCACTCTTTAAAGTAAATCTTTCCCAAAGTTATCAACCTCCAGAAAAACCATACATAGACTTATTAAGCATATTCCTAAAAGTATAAACATGAACAATTTTGAATTTTTTACAAGTTTTTTAAAAACACTGCAAACAATAAATGAACTATTTCTAAGAATGTGAAAAGTCCCATTTTAAACAGTTTGTAAGAACCGTCTCTTGATGTGAAGTCTACGAACTTTTCTCCTGTTGGGACCAAACTTTACAAAAACACGGTTACAGAACAAGCTATGGCATCTTAGCACTATTATCTTACGTCAAGGTTTACTTTTAAAAAACTTTTAAATTGTACTTTTACTACTCTAACAAAACACGAACCTTAGATGTGTAGGATTCAGGCTTTTAAAACTCTTAGAAACAACATACAAAGCTTTGAGAGGCATATTTATTCCCTACCGCAGTCCTGGAAGATACTTCCCAAGTCTGAGAGGGGTCTTCTCCTTTTCACGGGCTGTTTTTGCTCTTCACATGCGTTAGGATGTGGGTTTTCAGGTTGGTTGACTGAGCGAACTTCCTATTGCAGATATCGAAGGGGCACGCGAAGGGCTTATCGCCGGTGTGGATGCGCAAGTGTGTGCGCAAATTGAAATCAAGGGAAAAGCGTTTCCCGCAGCCTTCGAATGTGCACTGGAAGGGCTTCTCGCCGGTGTGAACCAGGTGGTGTCGTTTCAGCTTTGAGCTCTCAATAAAAGCTTTGCCACATTCTGCACATACGTGGACTCTGGGCCCGTGGATGTGGAGATGTTTTCTCATGGCGGCGTAATCCCTGAACATCTTTTCGCAGCCACTATGAGAGCAAGGGACTGTTTTGGGAAGTTCTCCTTTGGACCTTTTGGGCTTCATTTTAGTAAATTCTGCCAGCTGTTTAGGATCTGAGAGATCAACGCCTGGTAATCCCTCAGGAGGAAGTTTCTTCCCTTTCAAGTACTCGGAATAATCAGGTGGGTTTTCAGCCTGGCCTTCACCCACTGCCCCTTGGTCATTGTTATCGTCAGGGGACCACACAGTCACGGAAAACTCACCCTCAAGCGTTTTGATCGGCACTTGCTTCTGCTCCCACTTCCTGCTGCCCTCGTTGGAGCTGCTGCCCGCCGGCGTGGCCTCAGTGCTGGTGGCACTCTTGCTGCTGGGCGTTTTGCTGCGCTTTTTGCTGCGCTTTTTGCTGCGGCTCTGGGTTGATGTCGATGCCGCCGAGGCTGACAGAGAGGCCAGGGTCAGCTGGAAGTGCTCGTCTTCAGTGCTATCCGGGATGGTCAACTGGTCCTCCAAGTCGTTGCCTAGCAGGTTGTCTGAGCCGTAATAGCCCACCACTTCCTCTTGTGTCTGCACCATGAGCATTTCCTGGTCGTGGTCGCCATAGCCCGTGCTCATGAAAAGCGGCTGCAGCGCGATCAGAGGTGGGTGGTTGTGGCCACCATAGATCCAATTGCCATCGACATCCTCGTACTGGATGCTTTCCATCGGAATGTCCACCATAGGAAGGGGCTCCACATTGATGTCCTGGAGCCCCACAATATCTGCCGGAATCTCCGGGTCTTGTGTAATGTAGAAATCTTCGTTGGAGGCCATGGCTGAGAGTTAGGTTAGCAGCAACAGGAAGACCGTGGGAAAAAGAACGCTGAGGGGAGTGAGGTGGCAGCTGCAGGGAAAGGCCGGAGCGCAGAGAAAGGCCGGAGCGCAGAGAAAGGCCGGAGCGCAGAGAAAGGCGCGAACTGCAGAGAAAGGCGCGAGCTGCAGAAAAAGGCGCGAGCTGCAGAGAAACGCGCGAGCTGCAGAGAAACGCGCGAGCTGCAGAGAAACGCGCGAGCTGCAGAGAAACGCGCGAGCTGCAGAGAAACGCGCGAGTCTGGGGAAGGCGCGAGCCTGAGTAAGGCGCGAACCTGAGGAAAGCACGAGCGGCTGAGGCGGAAGGCGCAGGTGCTTCTGGGATACCAGACGCATGCGCCTAGGCAACTGGCGCGTCTGGCGGCCCGAAAAACACGTGCACGTGCACACGTACACACGCACATGCCCACGTACCCACGCACATGCCCACGTATTCACGTGCGCCGCCCTGCAGCCCCGCCCAGGTATTGTTTTTCGAATATTTCGTAAGCAGGCTCTTTACTGATTTTTTATGTATTTCATTTCAGTTGATTTTCATGTCTTCCCCTCCTTTCCATCCCATATAACAGTATCTGCCAAAAAAGCCTACTCCTTTTATGCTTTTCTTCTTATTTAATTGCACTAACACGACATTGAATATCAGTAATAGTTGATAGTAGAATTTGTCTTGTCCTTTAATAGGAGTGCTAAGTGTTGTGCTATTATGATGTATGCAGCTATTCCTACTTTTACTAAGGATTTTTTATTTTTGGAGACGGAGTCTCGCTCTGTCGCCCAGGCTGGAGTGCAGTGGTGTGCGATCTCGGCTCACTGCAACCTCCGCCTCCTGAGTTCGAGCGATTCTCCTGTTTCAGTCTCCAGAGTAGCTGGGATTACAGTCGCCCGCCACCACACCCGGCTCTTTTTTTTTTTTTTTTTTTTTTCGTATTTTTAGTAGAGATGGGGTTTCACCGTGTTAGCCAGAATGGTCTCAATGTCCTGACCTTGTGATCCACCTGCCTCAGCTTCCCAAAATGCTAGGATTACAGGCGTGAGCCACCGCTCCTGGCCAGGATTTTTTAAAGTATTAATGGATGTTGAATTTTGTTAAAGACTGTCTCAATATCTTCTGAGATGAATTTTTTTTTTCCCTAATAGCAAATAATATTTATCACATTCAAACAGATTTCAACCACCAGTGTATTCTTGATAGGTCATGTGTCTGTAGGTTGTTTTGTGTTTCACCAGATGTTCTAATCAGTGTTGTATTTGGCTTTAAGAAAAAAATCTTAGTTTCCTTCTCTATGTGATCTGGAAAGTTTATACTAAATTTGAATTTAAAAGAAAAGTTTTTCATTCAAGGTATGAAAGAATTCCACATAGGAAAGGGCATTCTTGGCTAGACGCAATAATCCCACACCTGTAATCCCAGCACTTTGGGAGGCTGAGGCAGGAGGACAGGAGTTCGAGACCAGCCTGGCCAACATGATGAAACCCATCTCTGCTAAAAATACAAAAATTAGCCGGGCGTGGTGGCTCGTGCCTGTAATCCTAGCTACTCGGGAGGCTGAGGCAGGAGAATTGCTTCAATCTGGGAGGTGGAGGCTGCAGTGAGCCTAGATCACACCACTGCACTCCAGCCTGAGCAACACAGTGAGACTCCATCTCAAAAGAAAGGGCATTCTTTATCAACTTTCTTAATTTCTCCCATTATAATTATTTGCCTATTTAGATTTTTTTGATTGCCTCTTGGGTTAATTTCAACTATTTTTATTTTCTTATATTTATACAGGTTTTTGAAATTTTTTGTGGAAATGAGCAAAGAACACTTATAATTGTTTTTATTTTCTCTGTTATCAATTTTCATTCCACAATCTGATTGCTAATTGTCTTTAGATGCTTTTTCTCATTGTTCGGCCTTTTTTTTTTTTTTAAGAGCTCTTAGATTTAACAGATCTAGTTTTGTTTTTTCTAATTTATTATTTTCTGCCTATATCCTTACTAATTATGTCATCATTTCTTATTTTACAGTTCTTTTCTTAAGTTGAATAGTTAACTGATCTATTTCCATTTGTAATTGCATAACTGCCTAAGGCAGTGCATTTTTCTTTTAGCAAAAGTTTAAACATTATCTCAGTAAAATGATTTCATCATCATAATTTTTAAACCTACTGAAATCACAGGTTTGAATTAAATTGATCCAAGGTGTGATTAAGATAAATTTCTAAATTGCAGGTAGTTTTTACTTAGTTTGCTAGTCTTCTCTTGGGAATTTACTGAGACTTTAAGTCCCATGGGCATTTGAAAAAAAATATTGTCTTCTGTGTTCATGGTATAGAGTTTGGCATACCTATTTTTACCTTAGCCTAACTTTTTCATACTTATCTGCCATGTATTAAAAGGTGAGTCTTTTTATTACCTTTCTGTTTCTTCTTATACTTTTCCCACTTTTGTTTTGCTCTGATGGTTTGTTACTTGATACAGTAAGATTCACAAATGTTGTATTTTCATTGTGGCTTATATTCCTTATTATTGTTAAATGGCCCCCAATGTCTGACATAATGCTTTTGGTCCTATTTTCTGTCCCCATTTGCATGTTATGTTCTGCTCATCATTTTACTTTCAATATTTTTGAGTAATTATTTAGACAGATTTAGTTTGTACATCACACATTTGGGACATGTTTTAAATACAAACTAAGGGCATCTTTCTTTCAGTAGGTAAGCTTTTTTTTTTTTTTTTTTTTTGAGGCGGAGTCTCGCTCTGTCGCCCAGGCTGGAGTGCAGTGGCCGGATCTCAGCTCACTGCAAACTCCGCCTCCCGGGTTCACGCCATTCTCCTGCCTCAGCCTCCCGAGTAGCTGGGACTACAGGCGCCCGCCACCTCGTCCGGCTAGTTTTTTGTATTTTTTAGTAGAGACGGGGTTTCACTGTATTAGCCAGGATGGTTTCGATCTCCTGACCTCGTGATCCGCCCGTCTCGGCCTCCCAAAGTGCTGGGATTACAGGCTTGAGCCACTGCGCCCGGCCAGGTGAGCTTATTTCATTTATGTTTATTGACAAAATAAATGTGTTTTGGTCTTAAATTCATTACCATGGTTTACCTTTTGATATAGGGTCTGTTTTCTTTGGTCTGTGTTTCATGCTTTCACTGTGATAACTTGAAAAGTTTATGTGTGTTTTTAGATCTTGTTTACATTTACAATCTTAAGTGATATACTCAAGCCTCTATTTCTTGATTTATCAAGTTCAGGCAGATGTCCTCTCCACTATGAAGTTGAGGAAATTAGTATTTACATTTCCTGTTTTTGTTTTTCCCACCTTCAATTTTTTGTTGTTGTTGTTAGTTTGAGAATTCTAATTCCACACTTGCTTAGCCTCAGTTATTCCATTAAAAGTGATGCAGGGTTGTGATGAATTTGTCTTATGTCAGTTTCACTCAGCTGGAACTGCCGTTCCATCTCCAAGGGATTCTGTTTCTCTGACTGAACTCTGACAGTGCTAGAGTTCACTACCCATCCTTTCATAACCCTTCTTCTCCATTCCTGGATACTTTTGATTTATCTCTTAGTCAATTCTTCATGTTCTCCCTTGATTTGATGCAAATTTCATTCTATTTCAGCTGAGTTGACATTCTTCATAGTTTGTGAGTTTATGTTGTGGACAAAACAAAGTTTTCTTCTGTTTTTAAATTTTTAAAAATTAATTTATGTTGTTTTTAGTTGGTTTTAAGGAGGAAACTGGAATGTAAATTATGTTACTCCTCTACTTTTGAGGGGGTCTTATAAACTGAAGTTATTAACCAAAAGATAACGTATTGTCATTTGTGATATATTTTCCAAAAACCACTTATCATAGAAAATCAAAACGAAAAGCACAGATGAATATTAAAACAAAATTAAGTCTGTTACCTGCACAAAATATCCTTAGCTGCTGGACTGGTGATATAAGTTGCAAATGAGTGGTGAACAGATCAACAAATGCTCCAGGATAAATAATGAAGAGAAAAATCCCAAAGCCATTAAATCGGACTTGTTCCCTAAGAAATCACATAAGAAAAAGGAGTTTACTAATATTATTATATTTATCAAATTAATAGTGTACATAATCTTAAAACTTTTCCCTGTAATTTGAATTCTTGCTTAAAAAACAAAAAGTCCCTCTGAACAGCCAAAAAATTATATCTATACTATATATAATCTTAATTTTATAATAATATACAGATTTGGTTATCTGTGAAATTGAATTTTGTAACATAGGGCATACTGAAATAGACATCACTTCAAAATTTTTAGAAACCAATGTGTTGAGCAAATAATTGAAGTTAGTCACATATATACAGAAATGGCTTTTATGAGAAACTAAATGAAAAACATTTTTATGGTTTACTCTGAATTATTATCAGAGAAGGACACAGGAGACTATATAATTCAAGTAAATTACCTAATAACTTGTATTTGTCTTAGCAATTATAAATAATGGTAGAGATCTATCTAGGTGTATTCCTATCAAGCTAACGTTAAGTAAGTATGTTTAAACATGCATAATGCTCAGATTGTCCTTAAGAGAACCAGTTTTTTCAGCAGGTTTTGCTCTCCATATTAAGAAAAAAAAGAACTTTTTTTATCACTTCATTTTCCAAAAATTAATATTTAAGTCTCATAAAACCAAACAGGCTCCCTAGAAAAAAGTATCACCTAAATATATTGTGCTGTTGCTTAATACTAAATATATAAGACAGCTGTACAGTTCATTTTTTTTCTTGGCAGTTGGGATTTAAAAAAAAATTACCCAAGTTATTTTTACAAACATACTGTAAATTGTTAAGCTGTTATTAACGATGTGTCTGTAGGTAAAATCCTAAAGGCTGCAAAGCTAAAAACATGGAAGCAGAGGTGAAGGAGATTTAAAAAGAAAAAGAAACCCAGCAGCCACCACTTTAAGCCACTATTGTGCACACCTGTGTAATAGTATATGCTCTGTCAAGATGAGGATTTATTGCCAATAAATAGACTCTTGTTCATAAACAACTGGAAAGTAATAAGAAGTGATTACATCTTCTCTTCCGAAACAGAGGTTTTTAACCTTTTCTCTGGTCCACACACCGAAAGGATAAAACACATTCCTATTAGCATGCTTGCTAATTATGGCAGTAATTAGCAATGGAGGTAGCAGGGGAGTTGTGACGTGGCCCTCTCCCCATCATGATTTTGTATGCGTTATAGGATTCTAAATGCTTAGGTATAGTTACAGTGATACACTTGGGAAGCCAAGACCAAGAACAGA